>NC_041388.1:623754384-623838608 GCF_002162155.2 Triticum dicoccoides | reverse complement strand
CTGAAAATCGACTGACCCAAAAGTCAATTCAGTCGACTGAAGTGTAGCTAAATCGGAGCATCATCGCAAGCAAGAGCAAGAGCGAGAGCAGTAGCGTGAGCAAGAGCAATAGCAAGAGCAGACCAGGCAGGGGATCGAGAGCAAGAGCAGAGCAGTAGCGCGAGCGAGAGCTAAAGCAGCAGCAGCTCCTACTGATGTGGACGTCGCCGCCGAGGGAGCGACGCCGTGGAGGAAGTGGCCGGCGACGCCGCCGTGGATGGAGCCGCACCGTGTCGGCTCGGGACCGAGCGCCGGCAGCACCGTGAGATCGAATCAAGAAGAAAATGCGGTGATTAGTGTACAACCTCTTTGGTGGCGCCGATTAGGCCGCAACTTCATCCGAGGAAACAGTGATGATGATGCTCTTCCGGTGGTGCACGTGAAGATGGTGGTGTGGGAATGGAGGTGGCGCGAAAGACGAGGGGAACGTCGGGGCAGCTGCTTGGAGGTGGAGGACGGGGTGGCTGAACCGGCGGGACGATGAGATCAACGACGGATCCTCATCCGGTACGATGGATGAGGGACGTCGAGGTGTTGCTGTGGACGACGTCGTCGGGGAAGAGGCTCCGGCTGGGTGGCGGACGGAGCAAGGTGTGGGGTTTCGTCGCGGGTTTTGGCGGCCTCGGTGTACGAATGGGTGGGCGGATGGGATGGCAGTGGGGAACCATGGCTTAGAGACGCCTTGTCCGAAATGTGGGGTAAGTTACGAAAGTACCCCCACCGATTTGAGGCGGTTCCTTCGATTCAGGGGTACCACGGGCATTTCGTGTGTCGGGATTTCACAGGAGGTGGGAGGTTTCGCACGCGTTGTAATTTCGGAATGGCAAGGTGCGGGTTGAGATGGAGGGAGTTGTCGGAGCACAACGAGACAAAGATATATCTTAAATATTTCGGGCTAACAAGGCGTGGGTTGAAGAGGCGAGAGTTTCGCAACACGATAGACAGAGACGCTAGCTTGAATTTTCGGCATAACAAGGCGCGACTTGAAATTTCGGAAGAACAAGCTTAACATGTACCCCAAAAAGGACAATTTGCACCTCAACATGCACAACACACACACAAACACCATTTAGACTAGAGTAAGGTACACGTGCATTGCACGCATGAGATTTGGTAACCAAATTATGAATAAATACCACATTATAGCATGCAAGCTTTGAGTCATATATGCATGATGTAGATGTTCGTTTAATTCTTAGAGTTCATTTCATTCAAAATCATCTAGTTTTTATAAGAAAGCTAATCTATTTTAAGATTCATGGAATTGTGCGTCGTAAGACATAAAGTAAAAACAAATAATGACAAATCATGTAGAAAAACATTTGGGCAATTCTGATACGGAAGATTCTAGAACAAATAAGAAGTGCTTGTGTTTTGATGTTTGTGCGTTATGCTTAAGTTCAACCATGGAGTCTTCTAGATTATACATGTGGCGAAATCTGGTGGAATCTAGATGATATCCAACGGCCAGTAGTGCTCAAATTTGCCATCTTTGGACCATCGGATTCGCCTCATCCAACGACCATCTTTCAAAGTTAAAGTTACCCGCACACAGTATAAAAAATATAAAATATAACATATATATAGGGGTATAGATATAGATATGTGATGCGAAAGCCGCCCATCATCTCCAATTAGAATAGTATGTCCATGCATGGATGCGACATGGCCAAATGATGTCTGCCATCGGTATCTCAAATTCAAATCAGTCTGACCTTGTTCAATGTGTATACATTACAACATGCTCGTTTCCAAACCACACCGCATAGATCTCCATTATATTCATGCATGCATGGGTTTCAAACATCAGGATCTCTTATTCAAATATTTGAATTCAACTTTACATTGATTATGAACTCACCTATTCTTTTACACCCACACAGTAGTCTTCTCTTTATAATTGTACCACTAACTTTCTCTCGTGCATGCATGCACACACACTACCAGTCGGCATTATCCATCGCACGCATCCAATCTTTTTCTTCAGGTCGGTCTCCCATGAAGGCACACACCCACACACATCCCCCTCTCCATCATATCGGGCATTCTTTATCTCTCACGCGTGCATGCACAACGATTGATGTTCCTCTATGTATGTGTGTATATAGCTAGGTCTTTCATAGTTTTCCACACAAACCGATCAATCGATATATCCAGTGAGGTCTCACCCTCTTTCCCACGTCCACATCTATCAATCTATACCTCTCTATATAGGATTACCATATATAGCTAATACACCCATACTAATTATATATCCAACGTCCCCCTCTCATCATCCATGCCTTCCGCTTCATCTCTCAGACGCGTGCACAATGGCGAAGACAGGGGCAGTAAGGGCCCTGCCCCCTCCCCCCTAACATCACTATATATCGAGGCTAATATGAATGTGATCATTATACAATTGCTGCTAAAAATGGTTTAAGTTCATGAATTGACCCTCCTCGTAAAGGATTAGCAATGCTTGGCCCCCTAGCTCATTTATTTTTCATGGCTCCGCCACTGCACGCAACAACGCACGTGTTCGCCCCTCTCTGTAAATAACGATCTCGCACTTGTGCATTCCTTCATAGTCTCCCTCCACTCGGCCCCTCGCACCATCTTCTAGCCCCCACCGGATTTTGCCACATGTACAATCTAGCAGACCCCATGGTTGAACTTAAGCATAATGCACAAATCTCAAAACAACAATGGTTCTCTTTTGTTCTAGAATCTTCCGTATCATAACTGCCCAAACTTTTTTTCTAGTTGAATTGCGATTATTTGTTTTTACTTTATGCTTTACAACGCACAATTCCATGAATCATAAAATAGATTAAGGGCTTCTTTGATTCAAAGGATTCTCAATGGAATTTTGGAGGATTCTAATCATTAGGAATTTTTCCTATCTTGGTTGTTTGATTCGTAGGATTGTAAACCATCGAAATTTTTCCATATAATTCATTTGCACTAGATTTCATAGGAAACATCCCATCCACTCAAACCTCTTTGAAAGAATTCTCCGTTTTTTCTATGCACAATCAAACACTCGTACAATCTTGTAGGATTCAAGACGACATTCCACTATAATCCCATGTTTTTTCCTATTCCCGCGTTCTTAGCTTTTTTATAAAAACTAATTGATTTTGAATGAGATGAACTATAAGAATTGAACGAAGGGCTACATCAGGCATATATGACTCAGAGCTTACATGCTATAGTGTGGTATTTATTCATAATTTGGTTGCAAAATCTGATGTGTGCAATGCACGTGTACCTTACTAGTACTTTGAGTATGTGCAAAACATGTAAATTAGAATACCAATGGCACGCCACACAGTGTCTCTCTTATAGTTCATGAAGCCACCTGGCACATGTGGAGGCGTTGTCGCGACCTCCTTGCGTGGATTGATCACAGTGACGTGCTGCTGGTTCCAGAAGAATGAACTCTTCCTCCCCGAGCCATACTGGCGGTACATGCACGAAGCGAAGATGTGCACGCACGCCACACATGCACTCATTCCCTCGCACGCACACGCGGGTGCACGGGCGGACACAATTTTGTACCAAGATCCACCCCATGTGATAATTTGACGCGTGTAAAGTCATTCACCTCATTGATGGTCAATTAATATAGCACATGCAAATTGAGTGGACGTGAGGGCGGAAGAAAGACATTATTACTCCACTGCGCGCATGCGAGTAGTTAAATTGTGGGTTGCTAGTAGTACTTCCATTGGTATCCTTCGTATTTTGTCCCAATTTTGTCAGTAACATAATATTTACGCATTTAAGCAGTGTAGTACTTGAAATTTATGTTCCGCTAAACTCATCGGGAGCCGTTTCGGGCCTCGAAACCAGAACCATCAATTAATCTTTACCTTGTTCCCATCACATTCGAAAGCCTGCTCACACCTACTAGTACGTACCAAACCTGAACGTGTTCCCACTATGCAGGTATTAGTACTAGTGCTAGTACTTAGGTTATAAAAAGGGGAACTACCTAACCAAAAATTACTCTACCTTTCCTCCTCATAAGTGCTTCTTCTTCGTCCGTCGTTTCCATGGCCAGTGAGCAGAGCTCTAGGTCGAGAACTATTCATAACAAGGGAGCGACAACCAAGGCTGCGGAAAAAAGAGAGGGCTCGCCGCCACGCAGAGACCTCGAAAGATCTCTCATGGGCAGGCGATGGCTCCCAGGAGCGCCCTAGCCGCGGAGGCGAACATGCCGAGCCGGCGGAGCTGGAGTCGTTATCCCTCGACGGCATGCCCGATCAGCTCAATAAGCACCTAAATAAGCACAAGGAGTTCATCCAAGGCTTGATGGAGTTGCTAAAGGAGAGCCTCGATGACATGCCCGCTGAGCTCAATCAGCAGGGGGAGTTGACCGCCGGCTTGGTGATGCTGCTGAAGAAGAGCATTGCCTCGGAGAAGAAGGCGACCGGCGAAATCCTGCGACTTCAGGAGGACAAGGCGAAGCTCTGCCTCGAGATCGACCTGTTGAAGGAGAAGAACACCGGCTAGAAGAAGCTGCATGAGAATAGTAGTTCCTCGATGAAGTTGCTGCAGGCCCTCGTCATGGAACAGAAGGAGGAGTTAGCAAAGCTCCGCATCGAGCACCCGGCTGCTGTCAAGGTACGCAATGCGGCCGTGGAACAGATGATGAAGGCTCGCATCGAGAAATCCCGCATCATGGACAAAATGAAGAAGATGGAGGAGGATACGCACAAGGAGATGGAGGTCCTGGAGGCGATGAAGAAGCAGTTACGACTCCGCGGCGAATTAGATCATTTGGGGTGATAATCTTCCTTCTTCTTTTGCTTCAGGTGTTTCGCCGCACGTGTCACGTTCTCTGCGAGGCATGAATAGAACAATGGTTTTTTTTGCGGGAATGAATAGAACAATGCTAACAATGAGATGACTAGCAAATTAGATCATTTTTATCGCCATATGGCACTGGGCTGCCGTGTTTCATGCTCCTCTGTCGCAGTACTACTCTAGTGGAAAACTTGAGTATACCGCACGGTTCTTTGCTCCTCCTCGATCAGGTCGTCGGCGCATTTATACGAGCATTCAAATCACAAGGCCCCGCCTTCCAGCAGTAATGAGCCGTCAAATCACAAAGGCCCTCGCCTCTCGTGAAACCGACCAAGCTAGACTGCCCCACCCTCTAGCCTTTTAAAAAATGTATACTTTTATACAGCAATAGTATCGATGGATTGCGCCATGGAGCAAAACTTGAAATTAAAAAAAGGTGGTACATATAGAGAGCGCTCGTCGCCAAATTATGCATATAGTACTATTAAAAAGGCTAGTCACAATAATGGTGTCCAGCACAACCCACCCCTCAAATAAAACTAAGAGGGTGATTGGATACGTTTTAGTCCCATGACTAAAAGTAGTGGGACTAAAATATGCTAGCCTCACCCATGCTTGGATCCAAATACTAAAAAGGCTAAAATCAAGTTAATGAGCATTTATTATCCTCCAAACCCTCCAATCCAGAACTCGCCTGTGTTAAAGGATAGGAGTTAAATGAGTAGAGAGAGGACTAATCCACATTTTAGTAGGGGTACCCTGACTAAAAATTTTTAGTCTCAAGACTAGTTTTAGCCCCTCTTTAGTCAGGGGTGCTTGGAACTTTAGCCTCTTAAAGAGACTATTTTTAGTCAGACTAAAAAAAGTCCCTTGGGTCCAAGCACCCTCTAAGCATCCTGAAATTCTTTGACAAAACTAAGCACCCTGAAATTCTTTGACAACTAAACTGCTGGCTATATGATGTTGGCCATATATATTGTACGTATATAATATGAAGAAACGAGTGGTAGTACTATACCAACTAAAAGATGAAATGTAAGAAATACTACTATGTACGTACTGAAGAGTTAAAGTAACGAGAAGAAATATAACATAGTTCTGTTGGGGGCTCAGCACAACACACCCCTCAAATTAAATTAAGCACACATGAAATTAAACTTTGCAACTATTCCGATAGACACTGCATTAGAACCACCATGAGCAACAACACCGCCACCTTACTCGAAGTCCTCGTCCACGTCCTCGACTTTGTCCTTGTCCCTCTTCCTCTTGGCTGATGCTTCTTTGCTTGAACCACACACTTGGCTGTTACTCTTCATCCAACCCTTGTAGATATTGAAGCAAAGGTGGCCATCCATTGCAGCGTAGTGGATGTGGTCTATCTCTAGTACATTCCGCTTCCATGCATGACGATGAAACGTGTATGGAGGTTTCTCCAGTTTACCGTACGAAGGATGAACCATGGCTCCTGCCAGGGTCATCATTGAAGGCTGACGAGAGGACACTAGTCGATTCTTCTGGAGGTCGAAGGTGTTGCCTACAACGAGGCCTATCTGACGTAGGACTTCTTTGTTGTTACCAAAGTCTACAGTAACGAATTTGACTAGGTTGCTCTCGAGGAAGTCCTTAAAATCTTGGCACTCAACATCGGCACAGCATATGTGGTAGACCAAGCATAAGTCATGCACGCAAATCTGGATCATGACAGACTTCTTCCTCTCTTTGTCCTTTAGATCCTTCTCTTGTCCCAGGACTGTGGTGTACTCAACATCTAGCCCAGCGACCCACTCATCATCCGAGTCTTCGAACATGCGTCTAAAGCGAGAAAGGCATCCTTTCACCGTTGTGGAAGAACGGGTGTAGATGACGTTGAACTCATCACCGATGATGGTTCTAACCTTGTACTCACCGCCGATCGTGGAGATTTGGGACGCCATGGATTTGGGAGGAGGGTTAGGATTAGTGGAACTGCCATAATGTGAATGGACAGGACGACTAGGAGCGAACCGCCGTAGTATTGAGGGACGTGTGGGGACGAGTAGGAATGAACTGCCAGCGTGCGAACGGCAGGGTAGTGGCTTTCCATTCTCCCATGATACGGGCTTCCAAGAGCCCTTGGATCTGAGATCGAACGGTTGCATGGCGTGATTTTTGACCTATGGGTGAATATCCTATCCTGGAGGGTTATTCTACAAATTTTCAGCAACTTAGCATGCGACCATTTGATCTCGGATCCAAGGGCTGCCAGCAGCCTGTATCATGGTCGCGCCTACCACGACTGTCGCGTCGCTCGCACGGTCGCGCCCTTGGAGATTTAACACGATGCGTTAGGCTATCTGATGTTGGCATGTCATACATAGTCATCACTTAGTCACTCATACTACAACAAGGTTGGCTATAAGTGTATTTTTTACTCCTCTCTATCTCTTTCTTCGTACTCCCTCCGTCCCATAATATAAGAATGTTTTTGACACTAGTGTAGTGCCAAAAATGTTCTTATATTATGGGACACAGGGAGTACTAGTATTTATTGCATTTGCCAAGGAGTGACCTCTTCCAATGAAATGGTGTTGCTAAGTTTGCTTCATTTAATTAGCTATAGACTCAAAATTGTCTTTTCACCTAGGTACACGCGCTTAGCACCATTTCTTCCTTGGGTCACCAAACTAGTCTCTCTCTTCTTGATTAACTTGCCACATCAGACTTTATGCCTATGTGGCAAGCTTAAGCACCTATAGGAGCAAGTAAAAGTAAGTACAATAGTGCGATTTACATGGCATTTTTGCATATGTGGAGGAAAGAGAGGCAAGGAAAAAGTGGAGAAGTGGGCTCTCATGCAAGAGCCAGCCTCTACTACATGGTGGAGCATTGGGAGAGGCACCTGTATGGAGCTGGTCAGGAATCGGGAGACTCACGCCGGTCGTAGCACCGCAGTTAAAATGATAATGGCAAGTCAAATCACGGGGCCCCACCTGTCCAGCAGTAACTCGCTGTCAAATCACACATCCCTACATTTGCAATAGCCTACTCCCTCGTCTTCTCGCGTCTGTGTCGAACCGACTAGGAGGAACTGCCCCGCCGCCTACCACGCAGGAAAAGCCCCGCCCTTGACTTTTAAATAGTATACAATATACTAATTTTATATCCATGGATTGCGCCCGCGCCATGGAGCAAAGCGTCTAGAAAATGGCAGTACACATGTACGGAGTATACAGCACGCCCGTCGCGTTCGCGTCGCACCCTAGACGGTCAGTCGGTCTGGCACGCTGCTCTCCAAATGGAACGCGTGTCATATTGCGTTTGCACACACATGTGGGACGGCAATTGAGAACCGACCATAGGCACACTCCCCGGCCCCGCAAGTCCGGTGACTTAATAGAAGAGGGAGTCGAGCGATAGTACTAGAGAAGTGTTGTACTACATTGGTGCCTGGACGATCCCTCCAAGACACGGAAGATCAGTTCGTGCATGCATGTGACCAGACTCCAGCAGACATGCCTGGATTGGCTATCGTCTACATATCGTGCATGCTGTGTTGTACATGGCTGTAGTTGTGGTGAGAAATCTAAAAAAAGGTTTCTTGTCATCTCGCAAAATTAGGTGTCATGTGCTTCGGATCACTGTGAGGGTTAAACAGCGACAACTGAGTTGGGCTAGTCATTGGGGGCACATGCACGAACAGTGACTACTCGGCTGCCATCTAGGTCAAGCCAGCTATGTTAATTAGGACATCTATCGACGGACCCCTTTTCTATGAGTTTATCTTTAATTTGAGCTTTGTTCCTCGTCTAGTTTGTCCGTCGGGATTCATGTTGTCTCCTTTGGGCAGTGAGGTTATGATTTCTTGTCATGTGGCATTTTTTCGTGTTATATGTTACAATCCGGCGCTTCAGATCAAAATGACAACAACTGCGCCTCTGGGCCACGTGCATGAAGACTTCTCGACAGTCATTGTCGAGGTCAAGCTGGCTCCGGTAGACAAAAGAAAACTAGTACTACTCCACTATATAGGCAGGAGCCTCCGCGCTTGCTTGCTAGTGTTGCTATCTTCACACTGTCTCGGCCTCTCCAGATCTAAACACGAGAGCGGTGGCCACACACACACTCTCTCTGCTCACCGCTGGTCACAGATCCAGCCGGATCCTCTTCGCCGGGGAAGTTGAGAAGGTGCAACGTTCACGCGGTCGTCCTCGGCAACGGCTCTTACCCACTGGTGGGCGCGTCCCGATCAGCCTGCCTTGCCGTTCTCTCCCAAGCACCGCTGGCGAGGGAGGGCCTCCGACCCCTTCTTCCTCGCCACCATAGTGTGGGCAGATCCGTCCTCCCGCCGCCCACCTAGCGACATCCCAGTGACCATCAGGTATAACTTCCTTCGAAACCGGCCTTGCTCTACTTCCCGAGCTCCTGACGTCGCTGCATTTGTATCTTTTACTATTTCTCAGGCCCCCTCGTAGATAGGATCGATCGGCTGTTCGAAAACCACCTAATTTTTTTACGTTTAAGAGGTAAAACTAGTTCATGCACTTGAATCAAGTACTACTTGGTTCAAACAAGGAAGAAAGGGGGTGGGGGTGGGGGAGGATTTGTTACCTGAATCTAGGACTTGGTCGAAAGAGGAAATAATGGGGGCGAAAAGTAGCAGAGACTGGCTATCCAACTGGTCTCTAGGTCTAATAGGGAAATAAAGGGAAACACAATACAAACTCAATATAAACCCGATCTATTGTTTGAAGAAGGAAAGAAAGTGGGGACTGGGGGACAAGTCAACAGAGTAAGTCCAGCACTAGATTTGCTAGCTTCACACAGTATAAGGTGGCTATACCGAACAAAAATGGGACCAACCCAGATATCCTGTTCTGATGTTTGTTGCCCCAAGCCACTCTTATGTAATGCCACTGGTAAAATGTAGCAGTCGCACTGTTAAAAGTAAGGACACGTTAAACGAATGTTGTTTTCAATGTAATGCCTCCAGTAATATGAATCAATGGCACTTGTTTACATGTCCTGCTAAAATTTTCCATTAAGATAAGTTGGTTCTTTTCATTAGAAATGCAACTGTCCTGGTCCGCCTACTCTCCCGTGCCCAAAGTAATGTCGTATTTAACGGTTGTCATAGTTAATCCTAATGCCCACACTAATATCTAGCAATGCCAGTGCTTTAGAAATTTCTACTGTCCCTGTAGGATTGCCATTCAGATAAGGAACATGCTTCTTTTCATTTGATGCATGTTTCATCACTTGTTAGTCACCCTCCTTTCCACCTTTTTTGTGCAAACAGAGATATACATTTCACGCTCGATCTTAGTTGAACTGCACAAATGATATCCAAATTATAGTTGAGCATTGCAGGAGCTTCACAACCAACCTTGATGTTGCTCAATTTTATTGCAACTAATGAAGAAGAAGCTCTGTGGGTTTCGTTTTCTGATGGAAATGGAACCGGGGCTGGAGCCCTTTTCTTAAATTTTTTTGAAGAAGAAGCTGCTAGCTCACGGGACATTTCTTCATTTTAGGTGAACTGCACCAAAAGGTCCCATGAATTGAATCATCCACGTTGGTGACTGAAAGAGCCAACTTCAGCATCCTAGTCTAAGAACCCCCGGCCTCCATCCTTGCGACGCACGGCACACCTCGTTTGCCACCTGCTCGACCCTAGTGTCACTGATAAAATGAAGTAATAATATAGTTAAAATAGAGCAAGTGTCATCTCTATCATTTCATTTCCAATGTAGATAAAGAAAGTGCTTCTCTTTGTTAATGTATGTTTCATCAACTAGTCCCATTGTTAATGTTTAAGCGTTTCTGCAAACTGGGGTGCTTAATTTTAGTTGATATGTACAAAAATAGAGATTTGAATGTCTCAAGGCGCCTCCTTGTACTACCGCTGTACACTGATGTTCATCACTGGCAGAAGGTGTATCTGGGAGACTTGGGACGATGTCCAGTATGAGGCGTACCGTATGAGGCGTCGCAGGGCCCATCTCGCCCTCGCAGCATGGCATTCTATGATACTATCGCAATATTTTCTTCTATTTATTTTGTGTGTTTCATCAACTAGTGCCACGATAATGTAATCACGCTTTTTCATTATCTGTGCAAACAGGGTTATTCAGCTGAATTTTGGTGGAACTGCACAAATGTACGTACGGAAACGGCATATATGCAGAGTGCGAGGTGTGCCAAGTAAAAATATTACCGACACCAACCATGCTGCATGCACGCATTAGCATCCACTACCACCAGTGGGATGTGTGGCGCTCTCTGTGGACGGATCTTTCTCGGCAGCAAATCATCTAACCAAATACTAGTAGCTTATATTGGCAGTTTTCTAGGGAGTACTCTTTTCTGAAAGAAGCACCAATATATTTTTCTTTATTTTTACACTGTGTCACAACTTTGACCCAAAGGTCTAGAGCTATTTTAGGGTGATTGGCGTAGTACTCGGAGACTGATTGTAAGCATGATTTTCATTAGCTGTCGCACTGATTGTAAGCATGAGCAGGTGGAAGATTAGGTTAGTGTGAAGCTTACCTTAAACCCTACCGCCGCTGTTGAAACGAGGCGAGCCTCGAGGGAACCGTGGAGAACGGCGGGGAAGCGATGTCGCGCCATCCGGCCTCCTCTTGCAGTAGGAGAACGAATACTCCTGTGGCTCCGGCTGGCTCTGCACCCTCATGAACGGCACACCATACTCGATCGATTCGTTATCCTCTGGGTGCTCGACCTTCGACCTGTACGCCCACCACCTCCGCCTGACTGTCGCCTCGGGTGAATTGTCCGCGCCATCGCCCAGAGGAGATACTCAATGAACTCGGAGGACTGCGGCGTGACTGCCGCCGAGGAGTACATGTACATCGCCGCCTTCATCGCCGCCGTCTCGCTCTTTTGCATACATTGCCACATGGCCTGCACCGTCCTCGAAATCTCCCACTCATTGTCAAACCAACTAAGGATTTCCTTCAACCTGGCTAACTTTGCCTGGTCGCCGCCGGTGATCTGCCTGATTCGCTGCTGCATCCTCTCCATAGATGTCCTTCTGAGTGGTCCGGTGCTATCTTTGGAAGATGGGAGGAGAGACGGTGGTCTTGCAATAGAGAAGAGGGAGAGGCAAGACATTGGTTTTGGAATGGAGATGATGGAGAGGAGAGGAGGTGCTGTTGCAATGGAGAAGATCATAAGAGGGAGAGGCGAGACGGTGGTTTTGGAATGAAGATGATGGAGAGGAGAGGAGGTGGTTTTGCAATGGAGAAAATCAGAAGAGGGAGAGGCGAGACGGTGGTTTTGGAATGGAGAAGATGGAGAGGAGAGGAGGTGGTTTTGCAATGGAGAAGAGGGAGAGGAGCGTGCGGCAGCGATTTAGGATTGGACGAGAGGGCCGGCGCGCTGTGACTGGATCAAAATCAAAATCAATTTACCCTTCAATTAAGAAAGTGACCCCACATTAACTAGTCTCCCTTTTATTCTGGGTCATAATTGACCATGATTTTCGCACATAAAATATATGTTATACGTTGCAAAAATAATATAATTTGAAAGTACATTCGGATATGAACCAAACAATACAATTTTTGGTGACATGCATTCACATTTTGCTTGTCAAATACAGTACGTGGTCAAACTTTGACCCAAAATACGCAAAACAACAAAAAAATACTTCCAAGACCAGGGTCGCTCTTCCGCTCTTCTCCTCTTAAACCACCGCCGCTCCTCTCCTGTTCCAATCTAAATGCAGCGCCGCTCCTCTCCTCTTCCATTTCAAAACCACCGCCCCTCCTCTCTTGTTGCGGTCCAAAACCAGCGTCGCTCCTCTCCTGTTCTAATCCAAAACTAGCGCTGCTCCTCTCCTCTTCCATTCAAAAACCACCACTGGCGAGTGAAGGTGCTGTGGAGAAGTAGATCGATGGAGGAGTACAACCGATACGTGAGGATCGCAGACGGCGACCCTGTGAAGCTAGTTAGGATGTTGGAGATATAGTCTTGGTTTGACAACAAGGACCAACTAGCGGCGATGGTGACATCCATGGCCAAATATCTGCAACAGAGGGAAAAGGCGGCAATACTCCCGGAGGGAGTCGCGCCGGAGTACATAGAGCTGCTTCTCTGGGCCATGGAGCAAACAGATTCACTGAATCCGATCGTGAGGGAGCGGTGGTGGGAGTATCGATCCCAGATGGAGCATCCACCAGAGATTGAAGGATTGAGCATCTACAGGGTGCCGTTTGTGAGGGTGTCCTGCCAGAGCGAGCCGGTGGAGTCTTCGTCGTCCGAACCCAACTACAAGAGGAGAAAAGCAATTGGCCCGACGACGCTTCCCCGTCATCGTCTCCCTTGCCGTTCACATTGTCTCACGGGGCGGCTGTCTGCCGCCGAGGAATAGGAGCGGGCTGCCTCCCCCAGCCCAATAGTCCGGCAGGTTGTGAATTGTCAGGAGGAGCTTAGGGTTGTCAGTATTTGCAGGTTGTGAATTGTGTTCTGTTTTATGTATTTTGAGAGTACTTTCAGATATGAATGTCTTTTGAATTTCAGATTTGAAGTATTGAGCATATGAAGTATTTTATGAATTCTAGAGATCTACTTTTAGCATTTAAAAAATGTAGTTTCATAGGAGTATAAAAGTGCAGACAATGTGATTCTCAGAGAAGAAACTGCAAGTTTCAGATAAGAAACTGCAAGTTCAGTTTCAGATAAGAAACTGCAACTTTCAAAGGCAGAGCATTTATATTAACATGGCCTTTTCAAACAAGGTTAACATCATGTTGGAAGTTTTATTCATGGTCGAAAATGGAACTACCAGCCAGTTAACATCATGCTGATCGACATTCATGCATAGCACATCTTCATATGATGCACAGTTAAAATGCCCACGTAATATCGAGTGTGCGAAACACAGAGAAAACGAGGGGCGAAGTTTTGGTAAGTGTTGGACGTGGTTTTGGGCTGCCCCGTCTAGTCTTTCATTTTTAACATGCGCAGCCCACGACCTCGGATGGGAGGTCTATAGGCCTGTTTATGTATTTTTGTGTGCAGAAAACACAAAGGTCTGTTCTATTTTTCTATATAAGAATAGGAACGCCAGGTCCAACTTATGTTTCCCTTCTAACTATATTATATATATTTAAATTATTTTATATGTTATTATATATTATTTTTATTGTCATCATATATTTAACAGATACTTACATATGTAAGAAAACAATATCCCACATCTTATTAACTTATAAAAATAATTTCTTAACAAATAAAATCCTAGATTGTTTTGGCACGAAAATCCTAGTGATTGTGTACAAAAGCTTGGTAAGATTTAAGGACGAATGTAATAATATCACTTATTATTTAAATATATTTGTAGCAAAATGCTCAGCCCCTTTTTATTTTTTGATAACATTGCTGGCCCAACCCAACATTATAATTAGAATCAGCCCAGCAAAATCGTATATTTCGAGAAAGTGCAAATGGCCTGTAATTTTTTAGAAAATAAAATAAATTGGCCGCTTGGACGCTACATTATTTGTTCACCCAGCCCAGCTAATGGCTATAATTCAAAAAAAAGATCAAATTGACTGTAAATTCTACCGCGCAAAAAAAGACTGTAAATTCTGAAAAATGGGTTGAATACGTGCCACATTTTTGGAGGCTGAAATGTGGGCCAATAGGTCGAAGCCAACACAAGTCATTGTCAATTTAGTCAACCAATGATTCTGACATGTTAGCCGTTGGATTTACATCCAACGACCGACATCCATCTTCAATCTCTCGTCTTCTTCCTCCAGCGCTGCCGGGTCCACCTCCCGCCTCCTGCTGCTAGCAGCTCTGCTTAGCACGCTTCGCTATGAAGCGCTACTCCACCGTTGACCAGGCCGTCCCTCCACCCCTCCACACCTCCTGTTCTTCTCCATCGACTGCCGAACCACACCGCACTAGAACCAGTTAACCCTCATACACCTCTCCATCTGCGACTCTACTCCTGCGTCTTCCCATCTCTGGCTCGTTGTTGTCCGGGGCCTCGCCTCGTCCACCACACCTTGGATGTGCTCGGCGCGGCGTGGTCAACATGGTCAACGAACGACACCATCGGAAGTAGACTGTGCATGGAGAGGCTGACAGCTGGGTCCACGGCCGCACACAAGGAAATGGCTCCTTATTACGCGCAAAATAATGATTCCTCCACCTGACATTTGGGACCCACCGGAAGGGCCTCTGTATTTCGCGAAAATAACGTGCCCCCCGCTGACATGTCGGACCCACCAGCTATCTTCGCACGCAAGGAAGTGCCTCCTTGTTACGCACAAAAAAATGAATATTCCCCCTGCCAGCTGGAACCCAGCATAGTGGGAGGCTGACTTGCGGGTCTACCAAGTTGACGGGGATGGAGGGCTTTGTCAACTTAGTCAATATGAACGATTCTAGCTCCTCTTACCGTACGATGTTCATCCAACGGCCGTAGTGCTTCTTCAACCTCTGGTCTTCTTGCTCCAGCCACCCAAACCAGCGCCGGTCGTGCCGCGTGCTCCTGCCTCCCGTGGCCGGCTGTGGTGCCGAGGAGGCCTCACCTCCCCTACTACTCCCACCGCTGGCCAGGCCATCCCTCTACTCACCCACACTCCCTGTTATTCTGCGGCAACATCAGCCTCACACCGTAGCCGAACCAGTGAACCCTCGTACTCCTCTTCGCGTGGGCATCCACTGCTGCGTCTTCCCCGGCTCCGAGTCATCCCCTTCCTAGTCCCTGCCATCATCCACCGCTGTGGTGCTCTCGGTGCGGCGCGGTCAACGTGGTCAAGGAACGACTTCCATCGGACGTAGATTGTACATGGAGAGGCTGGGTCCACGGCCGCAGCAAGGAAGTGCCTCCTTATTACGCGCAAAATAATGATTCCTCCACCTGACAGCGGGGACCCACTGGACGGGCCACCATATTTCGCAAAAAAACGTTTCCCCTGATGCTGGGACCCACCAGCTACATCTTCCCACGCAAGGAAGTGCGTTCGGGCAAAAAAAACGATTCGCGCCCCTGACTGCTGGGACCCACCAGCTACATCTTCGCACGCAAGGAAGTGCCTGACAGTCGGGACCCACCTGGTGGAAGCATACGTAGCGTTGTCATTCTGGTCGCGAACGTGTACTTACATATATACTGGTGGATGTAGAGGCGCGCACGTGTCGTAGTAGAGGTGCGTACATGTCGTAGTAGAGGCACGCACGTAGCATGTACACGTACGTACAGCGGCTAGGGTGCAAGAAAGAAAATATAGCCACGTATGTGTACATACGGGCAGGATCTCGAATGCCTACTCGCGCATACGTACGGCCAGGGCTCGTGTACATGGCTGGGTCGGAACGGAGAAACATCGTCGTCGTCATGTTCATGGGGAGACAACGGAATGCGTCGTGTTCATGAGGAGGCAATGGAATGCATCGTGTTCATGGGGAGGCAAAGGAATGCGTCGTGTTCATCGGGAGGAAACGGAATGCGTGGGAGCTAACCGTCTGGGTCGGAACAGAATGCGTGGTCGTGTTCATCGGGAGGGCTTCGACGGAACAGGCGATGAAAACGAGGCCTGGCGTACATAAAAACGTAGGAAATGGACCTCCTACATTCGGAACGGGGTCCTGTTGATCGGGAGGGGTGGGGCGTACCGCAAAACGGAGGAAATAGACCTCCTACGGTCGAAACGGGGGTCCTGTTGATCGGGAGGGGTATGGCATACCGCAAAGCGGATGAAACGGACCTCCTACGGTTGAAACGGGGGTCCTGTTGATCGAGAGTGGTGCGGCGTACCACAAAACGGACGGAACGGACCTCCTACGGTCGAAACAGGGGTCCTGCTCATCGGGAGGGGTGTGGAGTACCGCAAAACGGGACTCCACGGGATACTGTTCATCTCCACCGTCGACCTCCCCCAGCTTCCACGGGCTACCGTCGACCTCCTCCAGCCTCCACGGGCTCATGTTCATCCAGCCTCCACCGCGCGCTGCTCCACCGGCTACTGTTCAGCCACCCCTCCATGGGCGCCCCTCCACCGTCTACTGTTCATCCAGCCCTCCACACCACGGGGTCCTGTTCAACCACCCTTCCATGGGCACCCCTCCACCGTCTACTGTCCATCCATCCCTCCACACTACACCACGGTATTGTATTCCCTACCGACGTGTGTTGGCAAAGATGTCTATTACCGACCGATCATTGGTTGGAAAAACTCTCGTCAGACTGTTGGTTGGAAATACTTTCATACACTAACAAACTATCGTCGGGAATGCATGCATATTTGCCATCGAGTGGTCGGTCGGGATTTCTCATATTCCCATCGAACCGTGAGTCGGTAAGTAACGACGACCGATCGCCTGTGGCTAAATGGGCCAAGCGCGCGCAGGCGAATTTTTTTAGCACTAAACTTTGGCCCATCCCGCGAACCTCACTCCTCTTTCCCTCGAGGTACCGTGAAATCCCTAATTCCCCACCACAAGCCGCCACTTGCGCCGCCGTCAACATCGCGATGCTCACTGCTCTCTCCGGCCGGCCACTGCACCGCTCCGTCGTCCTCAAACCCTCCCACCTCCCCACACCACCCATCCCCCACGAGCTCAAACCCTCTCCTCTGCCAAGTTGCTCCATCCCCACCTCGTCACCAAGAACACCGGCATCATCGTCGTCCTGGGCACCGGGCAGATCTCGGCGAAGACCAGGCTCAACCTGTGCCGGAAGCTCTTGTCGGTCGTGGCGGAGCACTGCTCCATGCCATCTCACTTCTCCATCGCTGCCCCCGCGTCGTCCTGCCTCTCCACCAGTGCCCCCACACAACCATGCTCCCCGCCGTCGCCACGTACTCCCTGCTGCCGCCGCCGGCGATTTCACACGATGAGGCAACCTCTCTCTCTCTCTCTCACCTGACAACCGAATTCATCTCCCAGATCTGAACAAATCAGCACTGGTGGTTTCTTTCTTCTTCAGAAGGCCAGACTTTTGCCGTTCATATTCAAGAGACCATATCCATTTGACGCGCGACGATACTCTGGTGAGTTTCTCTGCCTCGAGTCCTGATGGCCTCTCTCTCTCTCTTTGAAAATCCTTCAACATTATGTTTCTTTGTCTGCGATTTAGTGCGCTGTATGTGGTTGTTCTTTGCTTAGAAAACAATTTTGTCAGATCTGTTGGTATATGCTGACTCGAAGTAATTTCCGTCTTAGATGAATTTTGTTCTTAAGATGTGGTGTGTCCAGTTTTTTCCTTTAAGTATACGATCGCTGTTGTGATTTAGTAGCTTGGAGGCTGGCACTTCAATTCAAAACTGGCGTGAATACCTAAAATGATAAAAAGAGTAGGAAATGGTGGCTAGCAAACATATATATATTTATAAAATTTATGAGCTGAATATCCAGGCAATCACTTCGGTGAGTTTCTCCACCCCATCTACAGGCCCTGCTTGTTTGTGGATGCCATGAATGTATACAAAGTCTTTTCACACTTTGGATTTTTTTCTCAAACACCGATCGTGTATGTTGATTGCTGAAGTAGATTACTTTAACAGTATTGCAAGTTATTTTTACCTACATGTGACATATGAACTAGCAGTTTTGTCTAGTACAATCTCTCTTTTAAAGCTTTGAATGATGCTTCAAATCCTGAAAGGTGGGTTATTGTGCTTTGTTTGGCTATTAAGCCATACCTGCAGGACCAAATATATACACATGGTATAGTTATCCCTGTAGGATCATGCTTGTGTGGCAATAATACATTCTAAGGCAAACAAAAACATGAGATTATATTGATATTATATTATATATGTACATCTATTGTCGCTGTACTGGTATTCCTATATCTTTCCATCTGTACAAAAAACAAAAGCACCAAATATATTCTTACCTCCGCTATGTCAGGGGCACTTAGACAAGAAAGGATATGGTTTCAGATATGAAGTTAGAAACAATTTCAAGCCATCATCAAGCAATGGAGGAAGCTATAGATCCTGGAGCATCGAACATATAAATCACGCTAGGAAACCCGCCATTTTGGAGGCATTGCCGTGACGCAGCAGTATGGGTCGCTCGATTCTTTTACGACTATACTTTTTTGGCTGCTGGCAGTCGGTATACCGTTAATTGTTTCTCCACCTGAGTTGTACACTACCTTTTTATTTTTATTTAGATTCTTTTGAATTTCCAGTTTATTAGCTGCAAAAGGGGTCCAGTAATCTGCATGTCACCTCTCTCTCTCTGTATTCGCTGGTTAGTTGAACACTTGAGAGTTTAGCGCAGCGTAATGCCTGCTGCTTTTCAGCTTTCCTTCCCTTTTATTCCTTAACAGAAAACGATCGTGTCGCGGCTCCAGCGCTCCTACTAAATCGTGCCATCCCACGATCGAGCCACGACGCCTACAAACTCTCCACGGATCACATAGACCGCGTCTCGTGGGAGCTGGCATCTAATCTGACGAAACTAATGAAACATGCTAACTGAACTTTTAACTAAAGAAAAACAACTACTCTGACGCTAGACTGCTAGCAACAACTAGCTTATTGTGCAACAAACTCCCCCTAAGCTAGGTTTGCTTGCATCTGATGATTCCCACCCGATCACGCATCTCCTGGAAATGGATCCGTCCGAGTGCCTTGGTGAGAACGTCAGCGAGCTGGTCACCTGTGCGGACGTACTAAACATCAATGCTGCCGTCGTCGACGCACTGCCTGATGAAGAGGTAGCGCAGCTCGATGTGTTTGCTCCTGTCATGGAAGACAGGGTTCTTGCTCAGTGCTATCGCTGACTTGTTGTCGATGCAGAGTTTGGTGGCGCCGTCGACACGCCCGAGCAGCTCTCCGAGCAGTCGCCTGAGCCAGATGCCCTGACACGCAGCTCCTGCTGCAGCGACATACTCCGCCTCGCATGAGGAAAGAACGACGATCTTCTGCTTGGCTGATTGCCACGACACCGGGCTGCCTCCGAGGAAGAAGATGGTGCCGCTGGTGCTCTTGCGATCATCCACGTCCCCGCCCAGGTCCGAGTCACTGTACCCGACGAGTTCCGCGCCTTGTGCCTGCCGAGCGTAGCAGCATCCCAACTGACGTGTGCCGGCGATGTATCTCAGCAATTGCTTGACGGCGCCCCAGTGCTCGCTCGTCGGTGCCTCCATGAACCTGCTAACATACCCAACAGCGTAGGTGATGTCAGGTCGCGTGTGGGTGAGGTAGCGGAGACTGCCCACCACACTCCTGAAGTGCGTGGCGTCAACGGGCTCCCCGGTCCCCTTCCGGCTGAGCTTGAGGCGTGGCTGCATTGGTGTGGCCACGGGGTGGCAGTCGTCCATGCCGGCCTTCTCCAGAAGCTTGCCGGCGTACGAGGACTGCGTGATGGTGATCAGCCCAGGCCTCTGGTCCACTTCTATGCCCAAGTAGTAGTTGAGCAATCCCAGATCGCTCATCTTGAAGAGCGTCATCATCTCCTGTTTGAACTCGGTGATCGCCGCCGCGGACGCACCGGTGATGATGAGATCGTCCACGTACACGCCGACGAGGAGACGACCACCCACATCAGTCCGTGTGTAGACCACATGCTCGGACGGGCACTTCTCGAAGCCGAGAGCGTTGAGGTTGCCATCGAGCTTTGTGTACCACGCCCGAGGTGCTTGGCGCAGTCCATAGAGCGCCTTGTGCAACCGAAGCACCTTGCTTGTTTTGCCGGCGAGCTCGAACCCCGGGGGCTGCGCCACGTAGACTTTCTCCTCAAGATCACCGTTGAGGAAGGCAGTAGCCGCACAGAGTCGAGGCGCGTGACCGGCGCGAACACTTCCTCGAAGTCGATGCCGGCGCGCTGCACAAAGCCCTTTGCCACGAGGCGAGCCTTGTGCTTGATCACCTCGCCGGCGGCGTTGCGCTTCTCCTTGAAGACCCATTTCAGCCCGATGGGGCGGTGACCTGCGGGTAGATCACAGAGGGACCATGTCCCGTTAGACTCGATACAACTCATCTCTTCCTTCATCGCAGCTCGCCATGCTGCATATGGTTCGGCCTCCGCGAACGTCGCGGGCTCGCCTTCTGGCAGCAGGAGCAGTTACTCGGTTCTCCCAGCACCGGCCGTGCCCTCTCCGAGCACGTCGTCCACGCGGCGGAAGCGATGGACGGTGTCTGGGTTGTCGGCGTCGTCGAACATGTCTGCGTCGAAGGGCGGCGGAGTGGCGTACTGCACGTCCTGCCACGCCGAAGCGGCAGGTGATGTGCTCCTCGACGCTGGTGTTCCTGTTGCAGCCGCGGCGGAGGTGGGCGTCGTCGTGGCCGGCACAGCCGCCGTTGTGGTTGTTCCAAGTGTTGGCGTTGACAGTGAGACAGTTGGAGCAGCGGTGTCCTCCCCTGGGTCGTATGTTGCGAAGTCGACTACGAATGTGCCGCCCGTGCTCGCCGTCTCGCTGCTCCAGTCCCAGCTCGCGTTCTCGTCGAACACGACGTCGTGCAATATGTGCACGCGCCGGCTTGCCGGGTGGTAGACCCTGTACGCCTTGGTGCCAGGCTCGTATCCGATGAGCACCATGGGCGTGCTCCGGTCGTCCAGCTTCTTGAGGTTTGGCCGCGCGCTCTTGACATGAGCCACACACCCAAATACGCGTAGATGACTCACCTCCGGCTTCTTGCCATGCCAGGCCTCGTATGGAGTTGCGCCGTCCACGCTTCGAGTGAACGCGCGGTTCAGGAGATACACGGCCGTGGTCACCGCTTCTCCCAAAAAGTGATCTGGCATTCCTTTGGCCTTCATCATGCTTCTTGCCATGCCCACCACCGTCTGGTTGCGCCTCTCCACCATGCCGTTCTGCTGCGCGGAGTACAGCGCTGTCAGGTGGCGCTGGATGCCAGCGGACGCGAAGTGTTCCGCCAGCGCCACGGACGTGAATTCCCCGCCGCGGTCCGTGCGCAACGTCCCTAGCTTGCGCCGCGCTTCCGCCTCCGCACGCGCCTGGAAGTTCTTGATCGCCGTGGCGGCCTCGTCCTTGCGTGACAGCAAGGTGAGCCACATGTACCGGCTGTGGTCGTCGACGAGAAGGAGGAAGTATCGCCGTCCGCCTGGCGTCGCCGGCGTGATCGCCCCACACAAATCCGTGTGTACGAGGTCGAGAGGCGTCTCCGCTCTGTACTTCGCCGTCTGCGGGAACGGCGTTCGGCGCTGCTTGCCGGCGAGGCACGCCTGGCAGAGCTCGCCTGTGTGCTCGATGCCAGGCAGTCCTCGCACCAGGTCTCCCCGCGCCATCCTCTGAAGCGCGTCGATGTGCAGGTGTCCGAAGCGGTCGTGCCAGCGCCATGACACGTTGTCCGTGCGTGCGGCAAGACAAGCCGGGCGAACAGGGCGGAAATGCAACTTGTACAAACGATTTGAGATCGTTTTACCTTGAGGATGAGAGCGCCGCGGCGGTCGTGTATGGTGAGGATGCCATGGCACACGTTGATGTCGCAGCCGTTCTCGTCGAGCTGCCCAAGGCTCACGACGCTGCTCTTGAGCCTGGGGATGTAGTACACCTCCAGGAGTGCGCGCTGCGCTCCCCCATCGACGGTGAACGCGACCATGCCGCGCCCCTCGATCTGCACCGCTGACCCGTCTCCGAAATGCACGGTTCCAGTGATGGCCGTGTCCAAGTCGGTGAAGGCCGTGCGGTCGCCGGTCATGTGATTGGACGCTCCGGTGTCCAGGTACCACATCGCGTCGATGGTGGCGCCCTCGGCTGCTGGAGTGACGTGCGCCTGTTCTTCGTTGAGGAAGACTGTAGAAAGCGGTGCATCAGGGCGGTCTGCAACCATCTCCAGCGATTGCACAGGGTGCGTGAGCTCGACGACCTCGGCAAGCAGCAGCTCGGGATCGCCCTCCTCATCCGCCTGGGCCAGGAGAGCATCCTCCTCCCTTTTCTTCTTCTTGCATTCTCGGGCCCAGTGCCCTTTTATCCCACAGTACCTGCATTTTTCCTTGTCCCCGTCACTCTTGTCGGGGTAGTCACCATCGCGGCCGCCGCCGCGCCCGCCTCGGCAGCCACCGCCTCGGCCGCGGCCTCCGCCTCTTCGGCGGTTGTTGCTGCCACCCGAGGAAGGCCCTGGAGCGCGGGGTTGCTGTTGGCGGGCCTGCCACTCCTCCCAGGTGAGGAGCAACCGCCCCCCCTGGCTGCCGTTGCCGTCGTGCACATTGTCGAGTCGGTCCTGAACGACGTGTAGCCTGCCGGTGACCTCGTCCAGGGAGAGTGTGCTGATGTCCAGCAGCGTCTCGATCGCAATTGCCACCTGCGCGAATTGGGGCGGGACAACACACAGGAACTTGGCGACTACCTTAGATTCTTCCACCGTGTCGCCGAGAGCGCCCAGGGCGGCGACGATGCCGGAGAGACGGAGCGAGAAGTCGTCGATGGTCTCCCCGTCGCGGAAGGTGATCCCCTCGAAATCACGCCGCAGCTTCTGCGCGTTGGCCTCGTGCACGCGTGTGGCTCCAAGACGCTGCATGGCGATGGCGTCCCACGCCTCCTTGGCTGTCTCCTTCTCCCCCACGGCGAGCAGCACGTCCGAGGGGAGGCTGCGCAGGATGGTGATCATCGCATTTTGCTCGTGGTAGTAGGAGACGTCGCCGTGAGAGACCGCGCCCCACCAGCCGTGGGCCTGAAGGTAGACCTTCATAAGCAGAGCCCACTCGGCGTAGTTGGTGCGCGTCAGCGCCGGCAGCGCGCCCGTCGCGGGCGCCGGCTGCACCGACTACTGAGCCACCACGTCGCCTCGGCGACGAGTCCGTCCGCGGTCCTGTGACGGTGCGCGTATGTGTGGTGGCGTCTTCGATCGGCCTGCACTGCCAGCGGGCGTCCTCGTCACGGCCGCCGGCTTCCTCGACATGGCTCTGATGCCACTTGTCACCTCTCTCTCTGTGTATTCGCTGGTTAGTTGATCACTGGAGAGTTTTGCGCAGCGTAATGCCTGCTGCTTTTCAGCTTTCCTTCCCTTTTATTCCTTAACAGAAAACGATCGTGCCGCGGCTCCAGCGCTCCTACTGAATCGTGCCATCCCACGATCGAGGACCTGGTCCACGACGCCTACAAACTCTCCACGGATCACACAGACCGCGTCTCGTGGGAGCTGGCATCTAACCTGATGAAACTGACGAAACATGCTAAGTGAACTTTTAACTAAAGAAAAACAACTACTCTGACGCTAGACTGCTAGCAACAACTAGCTTATTGTGCAACACTGCATTCTACATAAAGCTTAGGCTTTAATTGATTGTTATGTCAAGTGAAATCATGCATGATAAGGATTATTGCTGTTGGAGGAAACATTGTGTACAATATGTTTGGTGGTAGTTAAAAGGAGGGGAACATATTATTGTGATGTTATAGTTTCTTGGAAGTAGTTTCATCTATTTGTTTACAACATTGTTGGTTTGCTGCCTTTTAGTATTGGAGTGTGTAATCACACACGTTCTTATATCTTCTAAGTTATTTCTCGTTTTAACTCCTCTCCTGTGGAATCTCCTAGGTTGCGGGCGAAGATGAACTCCTGATGGTCTACACCGTCCTGCTTTGCCATGGAGGTAAATGAGCCGAAGTGTACCAGGAAATATGCATATACACCACACCTAATCCACCTCTATTTTCTTGTGGCGACTGGCGAGGAGAAGATACAAATGCCTTCAAATCCACCACTTATCCCCACTACTATTTCTTTGGCAGTGACCTGGGTTTCCATGTACTTGATAGATACTTTCCATATGATATGTGTTTTATGTCTGTATATATGTTTCTGGCCATAAATATATAGCTGGCTCCAACTTTTACTGCTTTCCGTGGAACTTTGACGAGTACCCTTTAATCCACTAATTTTGGACCTATTAGTTTGGGCACTGAAAACTTTGAAAAGTACCCTTGAATTAGAGGATTAAACTAACAGGTCCGAAATCCTGAAGCCCAAATGAATCAGTTTTCAGTCTAAATGAATGGTGTTATAGGAGAAGCCAATCTGAATGTCTGCACGGGATTAATTCACTTGACGTACATTATCTGGATCCTTGGCCACTTTTATGCAAAAGCCTTCGATCTCTTACTCCACTATGGAGTTTGATCGAGAAGTTTGGGCCTTTGGTCTTCTCTGTTACCTGAAACTTTAAATCTGACTACAAAGCCTCAAAAGTCAAAACTCAATTCATGTAAAAATCGGCAAGAGTTTAGAGGATTTGGCTCCACATTTTTTGATCTTGTTAGTACTTTCACCTTGCTAATTCAAAATGTGTGAATGTAGAGTTGGAGAAACTACCACAAGTCAAGGTGAGACCCATGCCTGAAAAGGGGAAATCCCTCTGGAGTCGGCTCAAGAACAAGGCTAGACCCCAATCTTGCTTACTCACTGTATTCACTATCTATAAAGTTGTATGTTTATTTTCTTTGCAAATAAGTGTTCGAATATTGGCTTCTCATACCAATGTACAGTAACTTAAGTATATCCCCAGGAGACTATATGATCAGCAATCATACAAAGTAATTAAATGATGTGTTTTCTTTCAAATAGATAGACAAAAGGTGGACCGAGGGCTTCTTTGCCACATCCATGGCTATTGCTGGAAGTTGATTGGAGGTCTTCACGTGCAGAAATGCTAGTTTTGTAGATTAGGCAAGTGTATTCTTCATTTTCTGCTGCTGTGTGCACAGAGCACATGTGAATTCCGCCTGCATTCAATTTCATAAATTAATTGAGCATTCTAATAATTGAGACTTGTTTAACTTTTGTAGGAAGCAAACATAAGGACTCGACTCACAATGAACCATGAAGCCAACGATCTGCATCAAATGGATGTTTTAGTTTTCATTTTGTACAACTGATGTCTCATAGTTGCAGTCTTTTCGCTGTCCTTTGTTGAACCTTATGTATGGTGTCTTGGTGGTTATGTTTGGAACACACTGGTAGAAAAAGGGCCTGTTGTCCCGGTTCGTAAGGGCCTTTAGTTAGTCAAGGGTCGGTACTAATGCCCTGACCCTTTAGTCCCGGTTCAAACCAGAACCGGGACTAAAGGCCCTCTACATGGCCGGTCCACCTTTAGTCCCGGTTGGTAACACCAACCGGTACTAAAGGAAATTTTCTGAATTTTTTTTAAAAAAAAATTCTTTTGAAATTTTTTTTGAATTTTTTTTATTTTCAAAATTTTGAATTATTTTAACCTCTAATCTCTAATCACCCCTCATCACTGCTCAATTTAATCTCTAATCACCCCTCATCATTCCAAATCATCTAACTTCCTGGACGGTCACCCATCCTCCCACTCCCCCAGCCTGAGCACGCTTAACTTCCGGGTTCTATTCTCCCTCGTTTCCAAGTCTGCACTCGTTGTTTTCCTGACAATAGTAAGATGTCAATCCTATTAACCCTCAGGAGTATAGCTTGAGCATGAAGTCACACATTTCACTGTTTGAGTTTGAAACTATTGTTCTAAAAAACAATAATTTTTTAGTAACACTAATATTTCTTGAATAAGTAGTTTGACCATTGTTTGACCATAGTTTGACCAGATTTGACCAAAATTCAAAAAAACTAAAATAATTATTTAATAACACTAATATTCTTGAATAATTATTTAGTAACACTAATACTTCTTGAATAAGTAGTTTGACCATAGTTGACCAGATTTAATGAAAATTTAAAAAAACTGAAATTTGAGCATAATTTTTTTCCTTTTGGAATTTGAGGATTCTACAAATTTGAGGATTAATGCCTCAAAGCCCATTAGTCCCGGTTGGTGCCACCAACCGAGACTAATGGGCATCGCACCCTTTAGTCCCGGTTCGTGGCACGAACCGGGACTAAAGGGCCCAGGTGAACCGAGACTAATGCCTTAGCCACACGAACCGGGATAAATGCACCCATTGGTCCCGGTTCTGGACTGAACCGGGACTAATGGGCTTACCCGGCCTGGACCAAAGCCCCCTTTTCTACTAGTGACAGACTGAAGTGTATGTATGTGACCATTAGTTAATGGAATAAAAAATGTTTGGTGCACCTGATGTATGATGTCTTGGTGATTATGCTTAGAACACATAAAGTATATGTATGTGACAATTAGTACCATTTGTTTAATTAAAGCTGTGATTGGATAAACAAAATGTTAATGAACTGTTGATAGCAAAATAAAACACCGTCTGACTGTTGGTCGGCAAAACAAACCCTACCTCACAGTCGACTGGAAAAGGCTAAAACCAGGCCCAACAGAATGTTGGTCGGGAAAGAATTCCCATTTGTTAGTTGGTCGGGAACGCCCCATAGCTACCTCAACGGACTGTTGGTCGGGAAAAGCCCATGGCAGGCCCAAAAGATTATTGGTCGGGAAAGATACAGCATAGCCGTCAAGCAGTCGGTTGGGAAAGATATGTCGGTCGGGAAAGGGCTTTCCCGTCTGGACTTTCCCCAACAGACCTGATTGGTCGGCAGTAGTCTTTCCCGACCGACTGTGTGTTGACGAAAGCTATTTTCTGAACCAACTTGGCTACTGGGAATATAGTGTTGTGGTGTAGTGACACCACGGGGTCCTGTTCATCCAGAGGCAACGCCACCGCTCACTGTTCATCCACCCCCCCTCCCCGCAACGCTCACTGTTCATCCAATCGATCGGCTTCAGTTAGCAGCAGTAGCGAAGTAATCGCTCGATCGGGTTCAGTTAACAGCCATCGATCGATCGCTCGGGTTCATTAACGCGTAGCCTGTAGTGCAATTGCTCGGGTTCAGTTAGAGCCCAACGCCTCGCTCGGGTTCATTTAGAGCCAATGCCTCGCACACACGCAAGTACGTGTATGAGAGAAATGTGCATCGCTCGGCCCCCGACCTCCCACCGTAACCGGGAACTCCCTGAAATTTTCCTCCCCCTCGCTTCTACCACGGTATTTTCCGTCATGGATGGTCCAAAGAATTTCATGCAGCTACGTCTCCGGCCCGCTCAGGACAAAAAGCCCATTTTCTTCATGAATTTTTGTCATAAAAGTAGGAGCCCACCACATCTATGATGATACCGGGTTTTGTAACAATTATCGTCATAGAAGTGTCATATGTATGACAGAAAAAAATTTCGTTACGGATGTGTCTTTTTTTGTAGTGGTGGTAGCATATTTTAGTTAGCAGCAACTCCACCACCAAGCGAACAACGCACATATCTATGCTTCCGCATGTCTACGTGTACATAGCTTAATGCAAGGTTTTCATGGCATAGCTCACACATCAGACCAAGTGATCTTGAAAACTCCAATCTCCTCCTTGAGCCCCAGCGCCTTCCACATGGCCGGTGACATGTCTACGTCGTTGTATGGGCATGGTGGCTCGAAGTTGTGCTCAGCATCGCAGCCGTACACCGAGTCGCACTCGTCGACGACCTTGGCCAGCACGGCACGCCCGTTCCCGTTGATGCGGATCATCTTGTTGCACCTGCGCTTGCCGTCCAGGCGCAACCACCCCGTGGACAGCGCCACCACCAGCTCAGTGTCCTTGTGGAAGGGGTTGTCGCAGAACGATTTGCCGTCGCCGTCTCCACCTCGTGCGAAACTTTTCAGAGTTAGGATCGCCGGCGTGTCGGACGACACCGGGGGCGAGCACCTGAATTGCGGGTAGCAGTGACCGTCTTTATAGCAGACCGAGCCGTGATCCCTGTTGCAGTCGCCAGATTGGCCATGCAAGAAGGCACTGATGTGGCACCTGCCGCGGCGGTGTCTTGTCTCTGTAGTAACGTTCGCGCTGCTGCCCACGGACACGGAGACGCCATGGACGGGGAGGTGTGACAGGAACATCACGAGAGCAAACATAGCTAGTAGTATCCTCAAATTAGCCATGTCCTTGAGGTACTCACGTTGCTTGCAAATCTGCAATTTGTGCTTGTGCATTTGTGAGGATATATTGGTTGATCCATGTTCTTTATATAGGGCCCAAGCCCCAAGGAACATCAACTGCTCATGTAACTGGGTACGCTAATTCAGTCTCACTTCTTCGGTTTTGTAACCCAGAGATGGTTGATGTTCTGCAACCTTCGGGCTTGTAACATTTGGGCATGCAACATATACTTTTAAACAACCGTCTCTTCTTTAGTGAATGAACTTCTGGCATGGAGCTTCCATTAATAGTCGAGGTGGACATGCGTGAACATCCGAGTGAATGACATGCACAGTGAAGTAGTGTTACTAACTAGCTGAGACTATCTGGATCAGGAGTAATGTACATTTCCTACTTGTATTATATCTGGGGGATGGAAGCCGCCAAGACTATGGTCTAGCTCGGTAACATCAAAATAACATAAAGACAGATTGAATTGTTACAAATATAACTCACTTGTGATTAACCTTCTATCTAATTTTGCTAGTAATTTTCTATTTGGTGTCACTCAAAGCGCGTTCTAATTCCAGCAGCTACCTTCCACACCCTTCTCCATACCAGGTGTTATTTTTGGGACGCACCGGAAGAAATGGTTTTTGGAAAAACTCGAAAATCTCGATTTTAAACCGCCCAAAAAATTCAAATGAATTTTGAATTCTATTTTATTGGATATAAATATAAGTATGTAACCTGTAAAAAACATCAAATATGATAGATCATGCCCCGGTGGGAAATATCCTTTAGTTCCTAGGTGTATATATACACCTCACATAGAAATTAATAATATTAAGTCACAAAAGTTTGGATGTTTCTTTTACAATAAACTTGACTTTCTTTTGCACTAATTCAGTCTATTTCTTCGGTTTTGCAACCAACAGATGGTTGGTGTTCTGCAACCTTCGGGCTTGTAACATTTGGGTGTGCAACAAATATTTTTAAACAACCACCTTCTTTGTTTCAGTGAATGGGATTCTGGCATGGAGCTTCCATTAATAGTCATCTGTCTACATCCGAGTGAATGAAATTGACGGGAAAGTAGTGCAACTAACTAACTAGTTTAGACTATCCGTATGAGTGACAGACGTTTCCAAATTTCTTATATTATATATGGGATGTATTCCGCCAAGATTAAGGTGTAGCTCGGCAACATCAAAGTAATACACCATCGGATTAAATTATCACAAATGTAACTCACTAGAGTTTACCTTTGTATCTAATTCCCTTGCAATTTGTTGTTTCGTGGTACTCAAAGCACTTTTTAATTTCATCAGCTCCCTCCACATCGTTTAGGGTTCTCTTTTTTCTCAATACCGGTGTTTCTTTCCAGGAGGCGCTGAAAGAACCGGTTCTTGGAACAACTCAGAAATCATCGAGTTTTACCGCCCGGAGAATTCAATGTTTTTGTGCATAAATAGTGAAATATATGTCTATGACCTGCATAACATCACATATGCTAGTGTGTGTGTGGGTACTCAGTCATATATGCAAGGTCTTGTTTAACTAAAAATTGATGTATTTGCCAATTTAATTTCATATTGTACCTAGACTGGGCAAATACATAAATCTCGAAAAATATTAAATACACGTAAATAATACATATATGTATATATAGCACTGAAACAGGGTAGTTAGATAAATAAATCAAGGAAAATATTGTATACATGTAAATGATAAATATAGCAACAAAACAGGACAAATACATAAAGTTGAGAAAATATCAAATAGAAGCGAGTGGTAGCTTATTTTAATTAGTAGCAACTCCACCACCCAGAGAATAACGCACATATCTATGCTTCCGCATGTCTGCGTGTACATAGCTTAATGCAAGGTTTTCATGGCATAGCTCACACATCAGACCAAGTGATCTTGAAAACTCCAATCTCCTCCTTGAGCCCCAGCGCCTTCCACACGGCCGGTGACGCGTCTACGTCGTTGTATGGGCACGGTAGCTCGAAGTTGTGCTCGGCGTCGCAGCCGTACACCGAGTCGCATCATCGACGACCTTGGCCAGCACGGCACGCGCGTTCCCGTTGATGCGGATCATCTTGTTGCACCTGCGCTTGCCGTCCAGGCGCAGCCACCCCGTGGACAGGGCCACCACCAGCTCGGTGTCCTTGTGGAAGCGGTTGTTGCAGAACGATTTGCTGCCGCTGTCTCCACCTCGTGCGAAACTGTCCAGAGTTAGGATCACCGGCGTGTCGGCCGACGCCGGGGGCGAGCACCTGAATTGCGGGTAGCAGTGACCGTCTTTACAGCAGACCGAGCCGTGATCCCTGTTGCAGTCGCCGGATTTGCCATGCACGAAGCCATTGATGTGGCACCTGCCGCGGTGGTGGCTTGTCTCTGTAGTAACGTTCGTGCTGCTGCCCACGGACACGGAGACGCCATGGACGCGGAGGTGTGACAGGAACATCACGAGAGCAAACATAGCTAGTATTATCTTCAAATTAGCCATGTCCGTGAGGTACTCACATTGCTTGCAAATCTGCAATTTGTGCTTGTTCATTTGTGAGGATATATTGGTTGATCCATGTTCTTTATATAGGGCCCAAGCCCCAAGGAACATCAACTTCTCATGTAACCGGGTACGCTAATTCAGTCTCATTTCTTCGGTTTTGTAACCCAGAGATGGTAGATGTTCTGCAACCTTCGGGCTTATAACACTTGGGCATGCAACATATACTTTTAAACAACCGTCTCTTCTTTATTTTAGTGAAAGAACTTTTGGCATGGAGCTTCCATTAATAGTTGAGGTGGAGACATGCGTGAACATCCGAGTGAATGACATGCACAATGAAGTAGTGTAATTAACTAGTTGAGACTATCTGTATCAAGAGTGATGTACGTTTCCTACTTGTATTATATCTAGGTCTAGCTCGATAACATCAAAATAATATAAAGACATGTTGAATTGTTACAAATGTAACTCACTTGTGATTAACCTTATATCTAATTTTGCTTGTAATTTTCTATTTGGTATTACTCAAAGCGCTTTGTAATTCCAGCAGCTACCTTCCACGCCCTTCTCCATACCAAGTGTTCTTTTTTGAGGCACCGGAACAATCATTTTTCGGAAAAAATCAGAAATCTTGGTGTTTTACCGCCCAAAGAATTCAAGTGAATTTTGAATTCTATTTTATTGGGTACATATATAAGTATGTAACCTGTAAATCATCAAATATGGTAGAGCATATCCCGGTGGGAAATACCCTTTAGTTTCCTGGTTGTATATACACCTCATATTTAAAATAATAATAATAATGATAATAATAATAATAATAAGTCACAAATGTTTTGAATTTTTTTCAATAAACTTGACTTCCTTTTGCACTAATTCAGTCTCATTCTTCGGTTTTGCAACCAACAGATGGTTGGTGTTCTACAACCTTCGGGATTGTAACATTTGGGTGTGCAACAAATATTTTTAAACAACCGCCTTCTTTGTTTCAGTGAATGGAATTTTGGCATGGAGCTTCCATTAATAGCGTTTGTGAACATCCGAGTGAATGAAATTCATAGGAAATTAGTGCAACTAATTAACTAGATTAGACTATCTGTATGAGTGACATACATTTCCTAATTTCTTATATTATATCTAGGAGGGAATCTGCCAAGATTAAGGTGTAGCCTGGCAAGATCTTGGGTTTTCACCCGGCGAATGTCCGAGCTCCAAAACAATGCTTCTAAGAAAGCCATTGTCAGTTACAACCAATGAAGACCTGACCTTGGATTTACACCTTGGAAATCATTGCCCGATACTTGAGGAGCGCCACCAGGAATGCAATCCACCTATGTTGCCACCCCCGCTTGCCAATGCTGCTGCTGCAAGTCGCCAAACACCCGACACACAGGGTTAACCTGTGTCGCGTTGTCTTCAACACAACTAGTACCCCCGCTGCCAATACCAACCTCATATCACAACCACCATGATTTTCCACCTCTGTTAGTTTCATGAAAATCTATATTAAGACATTCCCACCGTACTGACAAGAAGGTGAAGCTTCGCGCCTCGCCCGAATGAAGCCACTCTGGCTGATGATACGGGCGGGTGCGGCCGCATCGATTTCGCTATAGATATTCAGTAGCGCCCTGTGCCAAACTGCGGAAATCTCATAGAGGAAGACTGGAACTCGATGGCGGACAAATCGAGGAGGCAGACTTGAAGCACATCGATGCCTTGGTGCTCGGGGAACAGCAGAGCCAAACCCTCTTTATTCTTAGAAGCACACCAGTAGGCCCTGAGAGTGGAGCTGGGCCCTGGCTACCCAGGACCTAAGCCCGGGCTATGTGAAAAATTCCCAACTGCTATATATATTTTGCATTGGCCTGGGGTTCAGCCCAATCAAAGGATGCCCAAAGCATGGATAGGTTGGCTCACCGGTGGAAACGCATAAACTAACTCCTCCACTGTTAGAGTACGTAATGGGCCTAATGGCCTGGACTGACGGTATAGCCCGTTAATCTTAGGGTTAATTAGAGATAAGTATCGCTTGCTTAGGGGTCAAGTAAACCTCTCTATATAAAGAGAGGAGATGTATCAATCTAATCAAGCAAGAATTAAGAAGGAAATCCCTTCCATCTTTCCCGGCCGTGGGAAAAAGGCCCCCGGCCGGCCCTCTCGCGCCCTCCTTCTAGCAGCGCCATAACAATTTGGTATCAACTAGCTTCGGTTCAATCAAGTCTTCACCGCCTCCCAACTCGTCTATTCCGCTGACGGTCACCTCGTCGCCTCCGGCGACCACCACGATCGTCGCCCCCCTCCTTCCCATGTTGGGATCCTCCATCGCGCCCGCTCCCGCCGTCCTCACCCCGGAGGAGGTGTCCGGGGCGCTGTGGGACCTAACCCAGGTGGTCCAGGAGATCCGCCTGTTCTTGACCGGGTCCTATGGGCCACACCCGGCTGCGCCGCCGTGGCAGCCGCTGCACCAAGCGGCCTCTGCCGCGCTCGTCGGGCCGCTGCAGCTGGCGCCTACCGCCCCGCCCTGGCTGCAGTTGCAGCCGTCGCTCCTGGCGGTCTCCGTCGCGCCCGGCGAACCATCGTAGCAGCCGCTGCCCCAGGGCGTCCCCGCCGGACTCGCCGGGCCGCTAAAGCAGCCGCTGTAGCTGCCATCCACCACCACCACCGCCCTGCCCTGGCTACAGTGGCAGCCGCTGCTCCTGGCGGCCTCCACCATGCCCTGCGCTCCGCTGCAGCAGCCATCGCCGGTCAACTCCGGCCTCGCATCGACTGCGCCAGCGGGAGTCTCAATCCACCAGATCAAGTTCCCGTCGTCGCCATTACCGCTTCCCTAGGTAGTCCCCATCCAGCAGATCAAGTTCCCGCCGTTGCTATCACCGCTTCCGGCTTGGATCACTACCCGCCATGTGTCGGCGGCGGTGAGGCTGCAGGCTGCTGCGCGCGGCCTCCTAGCGCGTCGGCCTGTGCGGGAGATGTGTGGTTGATACGTCTCCAATGTATCTATAATTTTTGATTGCTCCATGCTATTATATTATCTATTTTGGATGTTAATGGGCTTTATTTTACACTTTTATATCATTTTTGGGACTAACCTACTAATCGGAGGCCCTGCCCAAATTGCTGTTTTTTGCCTATTTTAGGGTTTCGAAGAAAAGGAATATCAAACGGAGTCCAAATGGAATGAAACCTTCGGGAACGTGATTTTCTCAACAAACGTGATCTAGGAGATTTGGAGCGGCCGTAAAGAAACAAGGGAGGAAGGCAGGAGGAAGGGGCACGCCCTCCACCCTCGTGGGCCCTCTGTTGCTCCACCGACGTACTTCTTCCTCCTATATATATCCACGTACCCCCCAAACATCCAGGAGCACCACAAAAACCTAATTCCACCGCCGTAACCTTCTCTACTCGAGAGATCCCATCTCGGGGCCTTTTCCGGAACTCCGCCAGAGGGGGCATTGATCACGGAGGGCCTCTACATCAACTCCATGGCCTCTCCGGTGATGTGCGATTAGTTTACTTCAGACCTACGGGTCCATAGTTATTAGCTAGATGGCTTCTTCTCTCTCTTTGGATCTCAATACAAAGTTCCCCTCGATTTTCTTGGAGATCTATTCGATGTAATCTTCTTTTGCGGTGTGTTTTTCGAGATCTGATGAATTGTGGGTTTATGATCCAGATTATCTATGAACAATATTTGATTCTCCTTTGAATTCTTTTATGTATGATTGGTTTATCTTTGCAAGTCTCTTCAAATTATCAGTTTGGTTTGGCCTACTAGATTGATCTTTCTTGCAATGGGAGAAGTGCTTAGCTTTGGGTTCAATCTTGCGGTGTTCGATCCCAGTGACAGAAAGGTAACCAATACGAATTGTATTGTTGCCATCGAGGATAAAAAGATGGGGTTTATATCATATTGCATGAGTTTATCCCTCTACATCATGTCATCTTCCTTAAAGCGTTACTCTGTTCTCTTGAACTTAGTACTCTAGATGCATGCTTGATAGCGGTCGATGTGTGGAGTAATAGTAGTAGATGCAGGCAGGAGTCGGTGTACTTGTCTCGGACGTGATGCCTATATATATGATCATACCTAGATATTCTCATAACTATGCTCAATTCTATCAATTGCTCGAGAGTAATTCGTTTACCCACCGTAATACTTATGCTCTTGAGAGAAGCCACTAGTGAAACCTATGCCCCCCGGGTCTATCTTCCATCATATTAATCTTCCAATACTTAGTTATTTCTTTTGCCTTTTATTTTACTTTGCATCTTTATCATAAAATACCAAAAATGTTATCTTATCATATCTATCAGATCTCACTATCGTAAGTGACCGAGAAGGGCTTGGCAACCCCTTTATCGCGTTGGTTGCCAGGTTCTTATTTGTTTGTGTAGGTGCGTGGGACTTGAGCGTGATCTCCTACTGGATTGATACCTTGGTTCTCAAAAACTGAGGGAAATACTTACGTTGCTTTGCTGCATCACCCTTTCCACTTCAAGGGAAAACCAACGCAGTGCTCAAGAGGTAGCAAGAAGGATTTCTGGCGCCGTTGCCGGGGAGATTCGCGCCAAGTCAATTCAAGATTTGACTCCCACAACGAGGCATTTCTGGCACCATTACCAAGTCAAAATATACCAAGTACCCATCACAAACTCTTATCCCTCGCATTAGATTATTTGCCATTTGCCTCTCGTTTTCCTCTCCCCCACTTCACCCTTGCCGTTTTTATTCGCCCTCTCTTCCTCCCTCCCTCTCTTTCCGTTCCCCTTCTCTTTCCCTATTTGCCTCGTTTACCCATTCCTTGTTTAGTTGTGTGTTGGATTTCTTGCCTTGTCATTATGGCTAGTACTTTATGTACTCCTTTGTCTCCCGAGAATGAAGTTCTTAATTTTAAACAAAGGGAGGGAGAAAATCTAAAAGATGCTTGGTACAGAATTTGCAATGCTCAAAATAAATCTACTAGGAAGCAATCTACTACCGTTCTTCTTCGCAATTTTTATGTAGGTATCACTCCTTGGAATAGATATATTCTTGATGCCATTATCGGAGGAAATTTCTTGGGTAGCCATAATTTTGATTCTTATAATGCTATGATAGATTTGTTTGGCCCACCACCTCTTTTGGTTAATGGAACTATGTTAACTTTGGAACATGTGATGCAAAGGCTTGAAATTATTGAGAATAAAGTTGCTACCGTAGGGTTGATTGAGAATTTGGATAAAAATATCCACAACCAAATTACCCAATATGGATCTAAAGTGGGAGTTACTTTGAATTTTTTTTAAGGAAAAGGAACCCATAGTTAAAGAAAGAATAGATCAAGATTCTACTAGAATCGATAAACTTGAGGGAATTATCACCAACTTGGGATCCGCTTTTTCTTCCGTTACAAATACTCTAAATCCTCCTACTAAAATTGCCAAGCTTGTTTATGTTCCTAAAAATAAGGGTGAATCCTCTAGTAAGTCAACCGCGGATTTAAAACCAATAAGTGTTCATCCTAATCTTTTTGCTATCATTAAGGAACCGTTTGCTACAAATGATTTTCTTGATTTTGTGCCTAGGAGTTTGATAATTAATAAAAAGGAAGAAACTACTAAGAATTATAAGTGTCTCATTGAAGAATTACCTACCAAAGATGGCAATACCTAGATCTATCTTCGCTTTTATGCCTAGCTAGGGGCGTTAAATGATAGCGCTTGTTGGGAGGAAACCCAATTTTATTTTTATTCCTTGCTTTTGCTCCTATTTAGTAATAAATAATTTATCTAGCCTCTGTTTTCGTTGTGTTTTTTGTGTTTAATTAGTGTTTGTGCCAAGTAGAACCGTTGGGAAGACTTGGGGAAAGTCTTTTTGATCTTGCTGTAGAAAACAGAAACTTTAGCACTCACGAGAACTGCTGCCATTTTTATTTGGAAGGTGATATTTAGTTAATTATTTTTGAAGATGATTAATAGATAAATTCCTCACGTCCAGCAATTTATTTTAGAATTTTTGGGGTTCAAGAACTTGCCTTAGCTACAGATTACTTCAGACTGTTCTGTTTTTGTTAGATTCTGTTTTTCTTGTGTTGTTTGCTTATTTTGATGAATCTATGGCTAGTAAAAGAGTTTATAAACCATAGAGAAGTTGGAATACAGTAGGTTTAACACCAATATAAATAAATAATGAGTTCATTACAGTACCTTGCAGTGGTGTCTTGTTTTCTTCCGCTAACGGAGCTCACGAGATTTTCTATTTTGAGTTTTGCGTTGTGAAGTTTTCAAGTTTTGGGTAAAGATTTGATGGATTATGGAACAAAGAGTGGAAAGAGCCTAAGCTTGGGGATGCCCATGGCACCCCAAGGTAAAATTCAAGGACACCAAAAATCCTAAGCTTGGGGATGCCCCGGAAGGCATCCCCTCTTTCGTCTTCGTCTATCGGTAACTTTACTTGGAGCTATATTTTTATTCACCACATGATATGTGTTTTTCTTGGAGCGTCTTGTATGATTTGAGTCTTTGCTTTTTAGTTTACCACAATCATCCTTGCTGTACACACCTTTTGAGAGAGACTCACATGAATTGAAATTTATTAGAATACTCTAGGTGCTTCACTTATATCTTTTGAGCTATATAGTTTTTTGCTCAAGTGCTTCACTTATATCTTTTAGAGCACGGTGGTGGATTTGTTTTATAGAAACAATTGTTATCTCATGCTTCACTTATATTATTTTGAGAGTCCTCTAGAACAACATTGCATTAATAAAAACTTTCATATAAGTGCGTTGAATACTATGAAAAGTTTGATACTTGATAATTGTTTTGAGATATGAAGATGGTGATATTAGAGTCATGATAGTTGAGTAGTTGTGAATTTGAGAAATACTTGTGTTGAAGTTTGTGATTCCCGTAGCATGCACGTATGGTGAACCGTTATGTGATGAAGTCGGAGCATGATTTATTTATTGATTGTCTTCCTTATGAGTGGCGGTCGGGGAGGAGCGATGGTCTTTTCCTACCAATCTATCCCCCTAGGAGCATGCGCGTAATAATTTGCTTTGATATATTGTAGATTTTTGCAGTAAGTATGTGAGTTCTTTATGACTAATGTTGAGTCCATGGATTATACACACTCTCGCCCTTCCACCATTGCTAGCCTCTCTAGTATCACGCAACTTTCGTCGGTACCATAAACCCACCATATACCTTCCTCAAAACAGTCACCATACCTACCTATTATGGCATTTCCATAGCCATTCCGAGATATATTTCCATGCAACTTTCCATCGTTCCGTTATTATGACACGTTTCATCATTTTCATATTGCTTGCATGATCATGTAGTTGACATCGTATTTGTGGCAAGGCCACCGTTCATAATTCTTTCATACATGGCACTCATGCATCATTGCACATCCCGGTACACCGCCGGAGGCATTCACATAGAGTCATATTTTGTTCTAAGTATTGAGTTGTAATTCTTGAGTTGTAAGTAAATAAAGTGTGATGATCATTATTATTAGAGCATTGTCCCAAGTGAGGAAAGGATGATGGAGACTATGATTCCCCCACAAGTCGGGATGAGACTCCGGACGAAAAAAAGGAGGCCAAAGAAAAAAAAAGAGAAAGAAGGACCAAATAAAAAATGAGAGAATAAGAGAGAAGGGACAATGTTACTATCCTTTTTCCACACTTGTGCTTCAAAGTAGCACCATGTTCTTCATATAGAGAGTCTCCTATGATATCACTTTCATATACTAGTGGGAATTTTTCATTATAGAACTTGGCTTGTATATTCCAATGACGGGCTTCCTCAAAATTGCCCTAGGTCTTCGTGAGCAAGCAAGTTGGATGCACACCCACTTAGTTTCTTTTGTTGAGCTTTCATACAGTTATAGCTCTAGTGCATCCGTTGCATGGCAATCCCTACTCACTCACATTGATATCTATTGATGGGCATCTACATAGCCCGTTGATACGCCTAGTTGATGTGAGACTATCTTCTCCTTTTTTTGTCTTCTCCACAACCACCATTTTATTCCACATATAGTGCTATATCCATGGCTCACGCTCATATATTGCGTGAAGATTGAAAAAGTTTGGGAACATCAAAAGTATGAAACAATTGCTTGGCTTGTCATCGGGGTTGTGCATGATTTAAATATTTTGTGTGGTGAACATAGAGCATAGCCAGACTATATGATTTTGTATGGATAACTTTCTTTGGCCATGTTATTTTGAGAAGACATAATTGCTTAGTTAGTATGCTTGAAGTATTATTATTTTTATGTCAATATTAAACTTTTATCTTGAATCTTATGGATCTGAACATTCATGCCACAATAAAGAAAAATTACATTGAGAAATATGTTAGAAAGCATTCCACATCAAAAATTCTTCTTTTAGCATTTACCTACTCGAGGACGAGCTGGAATTAAGCTTGGGGATGCTTGATACATCTCCAATGTATCTATAATTTTTGATTGCTCCATGATATTATATTGTCTATTTTGGATGTTAATGGGCTTTATTTTACACTTTTATATCATTTTTGGGACTAACCTACTAATCGTTGGCCCAGCCTAAATTGTTGTTTTTTTGCCTATTTTAGGGTTTTGAAGAAAAGGAATATCAAATGGAGTCCAAACGGAATGAAACCTTCGGGGACGTGATTTTCTCAACAAACGTGATCCAGGAGACTTGGACTGGCCGTCAAGAAACTAGGGAGGAAGGCAGGGGGCAGGGGGGTAGGCATGCCCTCCACCCTCGTGGGCTCTCCGTTGCTCCACCGACATACTTCTTCCGCCTATATATATATATATATCCACGTACCCCCAAACATCCAGGAGCACCACGAAAACATAATTCCACCTTTGCAACCTTCTGTACTCGAGAGATCCCATCTCGGGGCCTTTTCTGGAGCTCCGCCAGAGGGGGCATTGATCACAGAGGGCCTCTACATCGACTCCATGGCCTCTCCGGTGATTTGTGAGTAGTTTACTTCAGACCTACCGGTCCATAGTTATTATCTAGATGGCTTCTTCTATCTCTTTGGATCTCAATACAAAGTTCTCCTCGATTTTCTTGGAGATCTATTCGACGTAATTATCTTTTGCGGTGTGTTTGTCGAGATCCGATGAATTGTGGGTTTATGATCTGGATTATCTATGAACAATATTTGATTCTCCTCTAAATTCTTTTATGTATGATCGGTTTATCTTTGCAAGTCTCTTCAAATTATCAGTTTGGTATGGCCTACTAGATTGATCTTTCTTGCAATGGAGAAGTGCTTAGCTTTGGGTTCAATCTTGCGGTGTTCGATCCCAGTGACAGAAAGGGAACCGATACGTATTGTATTGTTGCCATCGAGGATAAAAAGATGGGGTTTATATCATATTGCATGAGTTTATCCCTCTACATCATGTCATCTTCCTTAAAGCCTTACTCTGTTCTCTTGAACTTAATACTATAGATGCGTGCTGAATAGCAGTCGATGTGTGGAGTAATAGTAGTAGATGCAGGCAGGAGTCGGTCTACTTGTCTCGGACATGATGCCTATATACATGATCATACCTAGATATTCTCATAACTATGCTCAATTCTATCAATTGCTCGACAGTAATTCATTTACCCACCGTAATACTTATGCTCTTGAGAGAAGCCACTAGTGAAACCTATGGCCCCCGGGTCTATATTCCATCATATTAATCTTTCAGTACTTAGTTATTTCTTTTGCCTTTTATTTTAGTTTGTATCTTTATCATAAAAATACCAAAAATATTATCTTATCATATCTATCAGATCTCACTCTCGTAAGTGATCGAGAAGGGCTTGGTAACCCCTTTATCGCGTGGGACTTGAGCGTGATCTCCTACTGGATTGATACCTTGGTTCTCCAAAACAAAGGAAAATACTTATGCTGCTTTACTGCATCACCCTTTCCTCTTCAGGCCTTGTTTGACAGCAAGGGATTGTGGAGGTTTTGGGAGGAGAGGATTCCAGGGGATTTGGTGAATCCCCCTCTTCCACACTATCCCCTTGAAACCTCAAATCCCCCTCTAGCCACACATACTTCAAATCCTCCTCTGTACAAAACAACGTTTGATAGGAAGGGATTGCCATATTGAATTAAAATAGTGTAAAATAGTTAAAAATCTAATCTTGCAACAGTTCTTCACATGAACAACATAATTCTATTGACTTGGAATCAATATATCATCACATACACATAACAACATCATATTCTCTCACATCAGCATGACTTAGAACCAAAAATGTCTCATAGGTTCTCGGCATTCACAAGTCCCAGGCAAGACATGCATACATGCTGAGAATACATAACCATGCTGATCTATTTATGCAACATAGAGAAAAGCATCACTTGATATTCCGCAATGATTGTTGGAAGAGAGTACATGACAGGAGCATAAATTCCAACTACAAGTCAGCAGTAGCGCAAACACAAAAGCAACCGAGGAGACTCTCAAACAGATGATTTCGAGGGGCCTTGCAAACGTCTCCTTCTGCCTCAGCTTGTTCCACTTCTCAATCTGGTTCAGTAGGACCTGGAGGATACCAAAATTCGTCTCAGCAAACAAAGATACTTTTCCCTTGCATAAACAACAACAATCAGGTATATTTCAAGGAATATTAAGAGCACAAAATACAAAATTAAAAAGAGAACAAAGGCAAGATTTGTTCAACTTCAGAGGCTGTAGACTGTTTGCAAAGGGAAAATTACAATGAAGAAATAGTATGAATTATTTCATGGCCTTGTTAGAGCTACATTAAGAGGTACAGAACTACTTTTAGATTAAATTAAATTGTAATAAACACAAAAGCAAGAAGAATCTGATGTGACACGCAAGATGCAACTTGATGGGCCAAAGATGGATGGACCAGTCAGGTCACCTGGTGGCTGGTGAGATACCACAAGATCTCTGTATTTATAATCAGACGATTTCTAGTGGCTGGATGGATGAACAGACGATTTCTAGTACTACTATAGATAAACAAGGAAACTTGCTAGAAACATCATCATTGTTTCTTTATTGCCAAACAAGTTCAGTGTCGTTGGCTACAGTGATTTGCATATGACCGCATTCACAATTCAGAGCAAAGGTTGCATAACAGACCAAACCAAGATGAACTAACAAACCTAACGATTTCCATGGTAAAAACAAATGGTTCAAAACACAATGCCACTTGACTTGACTCCATCATGTAACTACTAGCACAATCTAATAAGTACTCGACGACGAGCCAGCCAACAACAATTAAAAGTAGCTATGAATTGTCACACAGCTCTGAATCTTGATCCCCCCATAACTACATCATGCTCTAAATCTTGAGTTCTTGACATGTAGCACAAAGAAGAAGGGGTTGCAGAAGATTGTTACCTTAGATACGTTGAGTCAACTCTGCCATTTCGCTCCGAAGAAACACCGCAGTACTCTCTTCATCTTCAGTGGCAGAATTAAGAAAGATCTCACGGTTCTCAGCACTTTTGAACACTTTGTAGGCAGTGGCTCTTTCATCGCGGTGGATGCTTTCCATCTTGTGCAAAACAGTAATGCACTTGCTAATGGAGAATTCTTGGGCATTTTTTGCCCCGGCCAATTGAGCAGACTCCTCCTCCGCTTGCTTCCGTTTGATCTCCACATATTGTGCCATCACTTCCACCATAGGATCAGCACGCTTCTTACCCTTCTTTGATTACTTCACATGCTTGTTATTTGAAGCAGCAACACCACCTCTTTGTGTAGCATCTCTTGAACCATCACTTGGGGCATCACCTCTTGGACCATCACCTCTTGGACCATCACTTGGGCCAGCATCTCTGGGACCATCACTTGGGGCAGTATCTCTTGGACCATCACTTGGGGCGGCATCTCTTGGATCATCATACATGCGTAAATCATCATTGTATTGATTCAGGTCAAAAGAGAAGGCGGTCTTCTCTCTTTCAACTTCGGGATCACCATCACTCACTTGTGTAACCTTAGTTGATGTGAAATTGAAGTTACCTTCTGCTATGTGCCCTACACAAACACCCAAGTTATCATTAAAGGCCACACAACAATGAAAATTCATTATAAAGGTCAACAAAAAGAGAGGAAATGAAAATCCATTCAACTTAGTAACTCACCATCATATAGATCACCAAGCTTATCGTAGAGGGGAAAGGGCTTATTCTGGAACTTAGCTATTTCTGGCCACGTCTCTATATATAAAAGAAATGATTTATCAAACTTAGATTGCTCGAAAACAAGATTGATTACAAAAGAATGGAATACAAGTCATCAAGTTTTGTAAAGAAAAAATGCACTACACTAGAACTTACAGTCATCAAGTTTTGCCAAAGATGCGCGTCAGCATCTATCATGTGTGTAAGATAGTTCCAGCTGACATGCTCTGTTTGCGAGCATCCTTAATAAGTCGGTATTGAGCTTTCAAGTCTTTCTTCTTTTCCTGAATCTATATCTTTGTAAAATTAGTGTGGCCATATCTTTCATGAAAAATCAGCCATCCTATTCCATGCTTCAGTTGACCAACCATTATGTCCCCTTTGGTACGGAGTGTTGTGCTCCTGAAGTATCTCAACCAAGCCTTTTTCGAAAGCTGGGTTCCATTGAGCTCTTGGCTTTTTAACTACACCAACACAAATTTACATTGTTCAAACTTAATGCTCAACATGATAAGAGGAGTTGCTATCATTCAATTTGAAAACAAATAGTGATAAACTTTAGGAGGACTAGTGAAAACTTCCAACAACATGATAAGAGTGAGTTATTCATTATCTATAGTAGAGTGAGTTGTGTGACCTACATCTGCTACTTTATTCTCTAATTTATACTCTACTAGTGATTGTGTCATACCAATGATGAAGCATAATAAGTGAGCAGTACTTCTTTTGGGAAAACTGTGAGCTAAATAATACTCTAGTGGTCTATATACTCCTGTTATAGACTTGTTTCTGCTATAATGCACCACTACATGTAGTATTGAAAGCTATCATTCACCAAACATAACAGCAAGCACAGAACTTAATTGGCAAGATCTGAGAAATGGAGATTAAGTAGACCAAATACCTCTTGGAGGTGTCTTTTTAATTTTGGTGATGGCTTATTGGCACCGTGTGAAGCTTTTTCCCCACTTGCTTTCATGAGATTGTACTTTGGGGACCCCTTTGGATACATATCTGCATTTCAACACACACTCATTATTAGATGATGAAGACAAGAGAAGTTAATTAATTAGTATATGTATATGTATCATAAAAACACACACCATCATGTTGGCTATTCAGGATGGTATGCTTCCCACATTTGCATTGTGATTTCATCCCTTAGAGTGTCCCTAAGTCGTTGTTCCCATAGTTATTCTCGTCGCCATTCGGGAGATCAACAAAAGCATTTGGTGCTATGTTATCGGGCTGGTTGTCAAGCCAAGTCTCATCACCATCCTCCATTTTGATGTTATTGTGAAGAACTGCGGCAGCTGCGGGAAGTTTCACTTGGTTCTCGATTGAATGCAGTGTGCTGACATGAAGAATTGGGAAGCGCTTTTTAAGAATTCCTAGGAACCTTTCCACATGGTTCCCTAGAACAGCATGCCGATGATTGAACAATTCCTTGTGGTTTTGTGGCCGAGGATGTCTATGACCAAATTCCTTCAAATGATACCGGACACCCTGATAAGGTGCGAGAAATGACTGAGTGTTTGCATAACCCCCGTCAACTAGGTAAAACTTTCCCTCAGGTACTTTAAATCCCTTGCTCATTGCAGAATGAAGAACCCTCGCATCCGTAGCTGAACCCTCCTAGCCACATGATATGAAAGTGAATTTTAAATCGAAGTCGCATGCAACCATAATATTATGACTCAAGGTACCCTTCCTATTCCGAAATGGAGCTGCAATCCCAGGTGTTGCGGTTATAGGAACATGTGACCCATCAATGGCTCTTAAATAGTTTTAGAAGCAAAGATTGCAGGTCAATAAAGAACTATTTAGTTAGATAAGAAAAGGAATTGTGGAAGCGTTAAAAATGGAAACCTGGAAGTAAGGATAAAATCTTGTGTCGGTGGAGATTTTTGGATGTGGCTCATCAATGTTCGGAGGCTTCAGAAATCGACTAGCTAAGACAGGGACGATGTTGAAGAACTCATTGATGTACTCATGAAATATTTGTCCACTATGCTGAAATTCTAGCTGGAGATCTTCATAAGACGCGTTGTGAGACACCATGTACAGGAAAAAGGCTAACTTCTCCTCCACCTTAATTCTTGTATCGGATATCAAATTTTCTGTTCTAAGATAAGATGCCAAAGCCCGAAAGATACGTGGCTCCATCCTATAAGCTACGAGGCAATTCTTAACATGCCCTCTAAGGATATCGTCAACACGCTTCTTGCCATATAGGATAGAGCTATGTCGCTATTTTCTCTCGACTGGTCCTCTATTATGCATTCGATGCAATACAGGCAGAATAAAGGACATCATATCTTCATCATCCTCACTTCTCCTCTTCCTAATTCTATGATAATCTCGGAGTTCATCTTGGCACTAAAACTAGAGTAAACAAGCAACAAATAAGAACTCTATTCATAAGACATACATAATGATCTAGAATATTATATCATCAGTGTGCCAAGATGTGCAATGACCAAGAGCTATCAAGTATGATATACTACTTCGGCAAAGAAACAAGCTCAAGATGCCAAGAAGCTTATGTAGCTTACCGAAGTTTGGCGTGGCAATAGGTTCCCAAGAAGGAGGTAACTCGTCCACCCCAACAAGGATCCAAGCGGCAGGCTGTGAAAATAAGAGTCAAACACATTTCATCATATGTATTATAAGTACCAGAATTTCATCATTATTTTAATCTGACGACACACACATTTGAATAGAAACATCGTAGGATGGTTCGTTCCAATACATGCAGAAGATGGAAAATTAGAATCAAGACCAAAATCAAAGAGACTTTTCCCTTGAATAAACAACAGCAATCAGATATAAACTACATTCATTTCATTAGGTCAATTCACTGGTGTCGGTGTCAAAACCGGCGGATCTCAGGTAGGGGGTCCCAAACTATGCGTCTAGGATGGATGGTAACAGGACGTAAGGGACACGAAGTTTTACCCAGGTTCGGGCCCTGTCGATGGAGGTAAAATCCTACGTCCTGCTTGATTAATATTGATGATATGGGTAGTACAAGAGTAGATCTACCACGAGATCAGAGAGGCTAAACCCTAGAAGCTAGCCTATGGTATGATTGTTGTTGTGTATGTTGTCCTACGGACTAAACCCCTCCGGTTTATATAGACACCGGAGAGGGTTAGGGTTACACAAAGTCGGTTACAATGGTAGGAGATTTGCATATACGTATCGCCAAGCTTGCCTTCCACGCCAAGGAAAGTCCCTCCCGGACACGGGACGACGTCTTCAATCTCGTATCTTCATAGTCGAGGAGTCCGGCTGAAGGTATAGTCCGGCCATCCGGACACCCCGTAATCTAGGACGCCCTCAGTAGCCCCTGAACCAGGCTTCAATGACGACGGGTCCGGCGCGCAGATTGTCTTCGGCATTGCAAGGCGGGTTCCTCCTCCAAGTACTTCATAGAAGATTTTGAACACAAAGATAGTGTCCGGCTCTGCAAAATAAGTTTCCACATATTGCCGTAGAGAGAATAATATTTACACAAATCTAATCTGCTGACGTATTCCGTAATGTGAGACACCACGGCCAAGCCTTTATCCGAGTCGTTTCATTATCCCACCTCAGCGCGTCATGCGAGGCGGTTTCCCTGGCACGTCTTGTTAAAGCAGAGATCGTGTCCCCTTATTCCGGGATTCTCATCAATACGGGTGTGGGGAACCCAACCGCACCATTGATTATGGCACTTGGAGATAAGCGAGTTTTACCAGGCTGGTGGGGACATGTAGTTGCGTCCACCCATATAAGGGGATAAGGATCCCCCTTTTCACCTATGCCTTCTTCCTCCTTCGCCTATCCATTCTTGCGCACTCAAGCTCCAGCGCCCAAGTCCGCATTCCCCACCTCAACCTTCTCCAGCCATGTCCGGAGCAGGAGGCAAGTGGATGGTCTCCTCTGTCACGGAGGGACACATCAAAAAGCTGAGGAAGGCCGGATACCTGTCTAACGACATCGCGTACCGGCTTCCCGAAAAGGGGCATCTCATCCCCACCCCTAGGCCCCATGAGAGGGTGGTGTTCCTCCCCCATTTCCTCCGCGGACTGGGCTTCCCTCTCCACCCATTTGTCCAGGGGCTCATGTTCTAGTACGGCCTGGATTTCCACGATCTGGCCCCGAACTTTGTCCTCAACATCTCGGCATTTATCGTCGTGTGCGAGGCTTTACTCCGCATCCGCCCTCGTTTCGGCCTATCGCTCAAGACTTTCAATGTCAAGCCGAAGGTGGTGCGCGGCAACCAGGCGGAGTGCGGAGGCACCATGGTGGGCAAGATGGCCAACGTCCAATGGCTCGAGGGCTCCTTTGTGGAGACCTTGAAGGGGTGGCAATCAGGGTGGTTTTACATCACCGAGCCGCGCGACGCCGAATGGGTCGCACCCCCCGAGTTTCGATCCGGACCCCCTACGCATCTCACCTCCTGGAAGGAGACGGGCCTGTCGTGGGGTAAAAAAGGAGAGCTGACCGGACTCCAAACATGCGTCCAAACCCTGGTGGACAAGAAGCTCAAACTTGTCAATGTAGTCCAGGTTATTCTCATCCGCTTGATCCTCCCGTGTCAACAACAGGCTTTCAACATGTGGGAGTTTGACCCGGCGCGGCACCAAACTCTGAGTAGGCTCTTTGACACGACGTATGAAGATGCCTGGAAGGTGCTTTTCAAGGGCACCGAGGCTCCCGCATCCGCTACCGAGGATCGCGGATTCAGTGCGCAGCGTCATGCTCTCGCTGTAAGTTGTTTTTTCCTTTTACAGGGTATCAGTTTTTCATAGTTTGACTCCATGCGGGATCTAAGCTCCCTTACCTTTGACATGATTGGCAGGTGACGTCCGGACAGATCAACTGTCCGGCTCCTTTGCCCGAAGGCCCAGCGGACGCTCACTTGGCGAAGCTGCTGGTTCAGGCACCCTCTGTGGTGCCGGAGAATAAGGCCGCGAAAAAGGCCACGGGGACTCAAAAGAGTGCTCGGCGCCAGGAGGTGTCGGATCCGTCATCCGACGGTTCCGAGGCGCATTCCTCCCGTGAAGACGAGGAGGAAGAAGAAGAGACCTCTCCCCCCTCCAGCGGGAGGAGAGAAGAAAAGGAAGGCCGCCCTCTCTGGGGAGGCCGGAGGGTCCAAGAAGGGGAAAACCCTTCCTCCGGACTACTCCACCGACGCCGACGACGGCGGAGAGGAGTGGCTGCCTAGGGCCAAGCCCCTGGCAAAATCGTAAGTATCCAGATACCAGAGTAATTCATAGTATTCGTTTATTGCACAGCTTTCCCTTATGTCGAATATGTTTATGCAGCCCACCCAAAGACCGGCTCGACGCGTCGTCGAGCGGCTCACTGGACTCGTCGGATGTGAACTCGCTTCTGACGGCTTCCTCCCCGCGCCCTACGGACGACACCGAAGTATTGTCCCAACAGGTTCCAAGCCGGGAGGAGGTGGTCCTGGAGGCGCCGCAAGGCGACCTCCCGGACTCCAGGAGTAAAGGGGATGAAACCCCCCAGGGCTCCAAGTCCGGCTCTAGGCCGGACATCGCTCCGGAACCTTCAAAAGTTCCAGAGTCCGGCGGGGGATCTCCTTCCAAGAGGAGCAAGCCCACCGTGCCGGTGACCCCCGTCCAACCGGAGGCGCCGGACAATCTATTGGAGGCGCTCCAAGGCGCCTCCATCGACGAGGAGCACCACACCATTATGAGTGCGGTGGTCCAGAGGGTTCAGTCCGCCAAGAGCGGACTGACTGAAGCTTGTACTAGCCTTTTAACAGGCTTTGAGGTAAGTAAAGAATGTGTAAATAATATTATCGCATATACAGTAGCCCCTGATGCTCTGTTTTGTGTTCGAGAAGAAAAGCCGAATAGAGGATCAAATAAAATTCGCATGAGTCTAACAAAAATGAGTCAATATGCGTATGCACGCTTCTCTGCTTGCGTCCGCCGCACTGACTGCGGAAGTGGACACGCTAAAGCAGAACCTCGAGCAGTCCGAGCAAGAGCTCGGGCGTGCCAAGAAGTAGCTCGAGGACAATGAAGGTAAGAAATACCTTGTTTTTAAATATATATAAAAAGGTGCAATTGCAAAAAATAACAGGATTACCATGGCTATTGTAGGGGCCACGTCTGAGGTGGCGACCCTTAAGCAAGCGCTGGTCGAGGCCGAGAAGAGGGCGGCCACAGAGCGCACCGAGCGGGAGAAGTATGAGGCCGAGGTTGGTAAGGTACGGCAAGAGCTCTAGGCTCTCATGGAAAAACATGAGAGTTTGGAGCTTGACTCAAAGACCCGAGCGTCCGAGCTCGCGGTGGCTATTGAAAATGCCAAGTCTGCCAAGGCCGAATCCCAGAAGACCCTCCAGGAGTTGGATGAGGTGAAGAAGATAGCAGCGAGTAAGGCATTCTTTATACAAAGCAAACACATAAACGTGAGTTACTTGTTACTTACCCGAATCCGGAGCTCTCCAGGAGCGTTCGCAGATCTTCCCCGGAGTGTGTCCGATGCCGCCGCATTCTACCGAGCCGAGGAGGGCAGCTTGACAGAGAAGGTGTTCTGGTCTCAGTATGCTGAGGCCGGACACCCCGTGCCCCTGAGCGACCTGCTGAAGCAACTGGTCGAGCTCCACAAGGCGGCCGAACAAGCCATGAAGGGCCTTATAGTTTGGCTGTGGCCTGGAGGGGCTCTGCCTAGGAGCTATTTCGGGCTGGTGCGGCGGCTGGTGGAGGCCTGTCCAAGGCTCGAAGTCATCAAGCGCTCTGTCTACATTGAAGGTGCCCGTAGGGCCCTTGCCCGTGCTAAGGTGCACTGGGGCAAGTTGGATGCTGAGAAGCTTGTGAAGGACGGGCCACCGCCGGGGAAAGAGCATCGCAAGCCCGAGAATTACTATAAGGATGTTCTAAAGGGTGCCTGCCTTGTGGCGGATGAATGTCCTAGGGATGTAATTTTTGAGTGAAACTTGCTCGTTTTGTCCTGTGCGCTGAAAACTTGTTCATATGCGCTAAGCAATGCTGTTGGAATTTAAAATATTACATTTTGTGCGGTTGTTTATCAATTCTGAGAGATGGCGAGTCGTCGGCTTCTGCCCCCGTGCCGCTAGTGCTGGGGTGTTCGGGGATAATCCTGAGCGCTCTTTTTCTCATGTTTGGGTCCTTCGAGGGAGGTGCTCAGCCCAACATACAAGGCAATCAGACTATAATGCGTGAACACTCTCACTTAGCCATAGAATTCTATAATTTTAAATTTTGGCGAAGCCCCTGGTATTCGGAAGACCGAGTTCGGGTCGCTATCCACGCCTTGGCCGGACAGAGCCAGCTCCTCGCCCTAAGCGGCATAAGTCTTTAGGGACTCAAAAAACCTCTCGAACAGCGACCAGCTCTCGCTTCATCATGACAGTCAGTTTTAGCTTTCTCCACTGAGGTGCTCGACCCAGCTCAACTTGGGCACAATCGCAGTGGTTCTCCTAGTGCTACCTTAGCCGATATAACGGAAAGTAAGGCACCAAAACATAGGAGCCGGGCAAACCCAACTATTGACCCAAGACATGATTCGGAGTCGATGCATATAATGCTATAAGTTCGGGGTGTCGCACTTGTTAAAGTGTTCGGACTTCTCACACCATATTGAGGGGTACTAAAGCCCCTGGCGTATTTTGGCCGTACCAATGTGTACGGGTGCAACATGTCGTTAAGGAACATATAAAGGAAAAAGGTAATGCAAAAATAGACGAAAGCTATGCATTGTTTAGTAAAAAGGGCTGTGATCAAAGCAAAACGATACAAATAATGCGATAGGTGAAAGGTTGGACTAGTTAACATGTCCGTTCCAGGGGCAAGCTGCAGAATAGTATGCGGAACAGGTATACTGCTCGTGATAGAGACCACCTGGGAGTTTAGTAATGCGGTGTGGCTTGTCTGCTTCCCTGGTTCTTGCATCGTTTGTGCAGCAATTGAACTGCTGAACAGGCCTTCCGAAGGATGGAGTCCTGAAAGTAAGAGAAAATTAAAAAATCGGCAGCCCCTGGTATGGTTTAAGCCGTGTTTCGGGCGTGCCGTGATGGTGCCCCTCCCCCTGTACCCATGGTATCTCTAGAGCGTAGTTATGTACGCGAAGTAGTGGCGTCGCCTTTTTGCGAGGGTTGGGGTTGGGGCCACATTGCTACGCCTGCTCGTATCGTGCCAGGCGGTCTTGTTGTAGGTTACTCCGGGTGCGCTTGACGGTGTCCAGTCGTTTAGTGGCCGGACTGGAGAACTGCCTGGAGAGGCTACTTTGTACTTCCGCTGCAAGGGCCACCATGTGCTCCTCCGTTCGGAGGGAGCGTTCAGTGTTTCCATTGAGCGTAATTACTCCTCGAGGGACTGGCATCTTGAGCTTAAGGTATGCGTAGTGTGGTACCGCATTGAACTTGGCGAATGCGGTTCGCCCGAGCAGTGCGTGATAACCAGTGCGGAACGGGACTATGTCGAAGATTAACTCCTCGCTTCGGAAATTATCCGGAGATCCGAAGACCACTTCAAGTGTGACTGAGCCTGTACAGTTGGCCTCTACACCTGGTATTATGCCTTTAAAGGTTTTTTTGGTGGGCGTAATCCTCGAGGGATCTATGCCCATTTTCCGCACTGTATCCTGGTAAAGCAGGTTCAGGCTGCTGCCGCCGTCCATAAGGACTCTAGTGAGATGAAATCCGTCAATAATTGGGTCTAGAACCAATGCGGCGAATCCGCCATGACGGATGCTAGTGGGATGGTCCCTTCGATCAAAGGTGATCGGGCAGGAGGACCATGGGTTGAACTTTGGGGCAACTGGCTCTACCGCGTATACGTCCCTTAATGTGCGCTTCTGCTCCCTTTTGGGGACATGGGTTGCGTATATCATGTTCACCGTCCGCACTTGTGGGGGAAAACCCTTCTTTCCACTGTTGTTCGGCGGCCGGGGCTCCTCGTCGTCATCTCTATGCAGCCCCTTGTCTTCATTTTCGGCGTTTAACTTGCCTGCCTGCTTGAACACCCAACAATCCCTGTTGGTGTGATTGGCCAGCTTTTCGGGGGTGCCATGTATCTGGCACAAGCGGTCGAGTATTCAGTCCAAACTGGATGGGCCCCTAGGATTCCTTTTGAATGGCTTTTTCCGCTGACCGGATTTAGAGCCTCTGAATCCGGCATTAACTGCTGTATCCTCAGCATTGTCGCTGTTAATGCGGCGCTTCTGCTTGTTGCGATGCGACCTGCCACTACTGTCCGTGGTGTCCGAATTACCAGGGTTCTTGGTCATATTGTTGCTACGAGCAAGCCAGTTATCTTCTCCCGTGCAAAAGCGGGTCATGAGTGTTGTGAGTGCTGCCATAGATTTTGGCTTTTCCTGTCCAAGGTGCCGGGCCAGCCACTCGTCACGGATATTGTGCTTGAAGGCTGCTAGGGCCTCAGCGTCTGGACAGTCGACTATTTGATTTTTCTTTGTTAGGAACCGTGTCCAGAATTGCCTGGCCGATTCCTCTGGCTGCTGAATTATGTGACTTAGGTCATCGGCGTCTGGGGGTCGCACATAAGTGCCCTAGAAATTGTCGAGGAATGCGGCTTCCAGGTCCTCCCAACAACTGATTGATCTTGTTGGCAAGTTGTTAAGCCAATGCCGAGATGGTCCTTTAAGCTTGAGTGGGAGGTATTTGATGGCGTGGAAATCATCGCCGCGGGCCATGTGGATATGAAGGAGATAATCCTCGATCCATACCGCAGGATCTGTTGTGCCATCATATGATTCGATGTTTACGGGTTTCAAACCCTCGGGGATTTGATGATCCTTTATTTCGTCTCTGAAGCATAGTGGGTGTGCAGTGCCTCTGTACTGGGCTATATCACGATGTAGCTCCAATGAGCTTTGTCTACTGTGTTCGGCCCTGCCGAATTTGTGGCCGGCGCGACGGTTATCGTCTCGAGCCGTGGGGCGCCCACGCGATCCGTAGATCGATCTTGTTTGCCTTGTCTTGTCCTCCAACATATCTCGTAAGTCCGGTGCATATTCCCGTGCCTTGATACGGGGTGCGGCTTGAGTGGAGGGCCGAGAGGCCTCTCTGTCGCGGCCACTAGGTGGCCGGTCGGCCGCATCAAGTGCTTCCTCCTCTAATCGGGGTAGCAACCTGCGCTTTGGGTAGCTCTTGGAGGGGCGTTCGAGTTTATGCTCTTCGGCCGTAAGGACTTCAGTCCATCTGTCGACTAGCAAATCTTGATCAGCTCTAAGCTGTTGCCATTTTTTCTTGAGGCTTCTTGCCGTGGCCATAAGCCTGCATTGAAAACGCTCTTGCTCGACGGGATCCTCTGGCACGACAAATTCGTCGTCGTTGAGGCTTGCCTCGTCTTCGGAGGGAGGCATATATTTATCGTCCTCGACCTCTCCGTCTGCCGTTCTCTCATGAGGGCTGGTTTCTCCATCCTCCTATGTTAAATCTTGCTGGAGGGGGTTTTCTTCGGCACTTTCCGGAGTATTATTATCTCCCGTGCTGGAATCACCGTATTTGTTTTGGCGGGATTTTGAGCGGTGCCGCTGACACCGGCGCTTAGGCTGTTTCTTGGAGGGGTCATACTCCGCTGTTCCATCGCCATCTCCTTCTTTTGGGGTGTCCACCATGTATATGTCATATGACGAGGTGGCTTTCCAAGGCCTGATAGGCGCTGGTTCTTCATCGTCTCCTTCATCAGCGTACATACCGTCAATGTCTTCGGAGTCGAAGTCGAGCATGTCGGTTAAGTCGTCGACAGTGGCTACAAAGTGGGTGGTGGGTGGGCTTTGAATTTCTTCATCGTCCGAACCCCAACCTTGCTGACCGTAGTCCGACCAGGGCTCTCCTGATAAAAAGAGAGACTTCAGTGTCTTCAGAATATCGCCGAAAGGCGAGTGCTGAAAGATGTCCGCGGCAGTAAACTCCATGATCGGCGCCCAATCGGATTCGGTCGGCAGGGGCGCGGAGGGTTCGGAGTCCGGAGAGGAGTCCGGCTCCTTGGAGTCACGAGTCTCGCAGAGTACGGGGCTAGTGTTCGGCTCAATCGCCATTGGGATCGCAGCCCCCGAGGTGGCGTCCAACCACCCATCCTTGATCGGCGCAGTTGGCTCCGAATTAAGGGTTGAAGCCAATGCGAGTGCGGCCTCCAGGACACTGTTCGGCGGCAGAGCTAGATGATGCTCGTCGTGACAGTGCGGCGCGCTCGGCAGTGGATCGAATCCGTCGAAGATCAAGTCCCCGCGGATGTCAGCCATGTAGTTTAAACTTCCAAATCTGACCTGACGGCCAGGGGCATAGCTTTCGATCTGCTCCAGATGGCCAAGTGAATTGGCCCGCAGTGTGAAGCCGCCGAAGACGAAGATCTGTCTGGGGAGGAAGGTCTCACCCTGGACTGCATCGCCATTGATGATCGTGGGAGCCATCAAGCCTGACGGGGACGACACAGAGGAACTCTCAATGAAAGCACCAATGTCGGTGTCAAAACCGGCGGATCTCGGGTAGGGGGTCCCGAACTGTGCGTCTAGGCTGGATGGTAACAGGAGGTAAGGGACACGAAGTTTTACCCAGGTTCGGGCCCTCTCGATGGAGGTAAAACCCTACGTCCTTCTTGATTAATATTGATGATATGGGTAGTACAAGAGTAGATCTACCACGAGATTAGAGAGGCTAAACCCTAGAAGCTAGCCTATGGTATGATTGTTGTTGTGTATGTTGTCCTACGGACTAAAACCCTCCGGTTTATATAGACACTGGAGAGGGTTAGGGTTACACAAAGTTGGTTACAATGATAGGAGATCTGCATATCTGTATCGCCAAGCTTGCCTTCCACGCCAAGGAAAGTCCCTCCCGGACACGGCACGAAGTCTTCAATCTCGTATCTTCATAGTCCAGGAGTCCGGCTGAAGGTATAGTCCAGCCATCCGGACACCCCCTAATCCAGGACTCCCTCAACTGGCAAGGGAAGTAACAGGTTTACGCTTGTTGAATCCTAATTATTCTACTTAGATTTATAAACTCTGCAAAAATATATAGCCTAAACTCTAGCTTTTAGATATGGTTCCCTAGATTACAAGGATGTAGTAAATGAAAGAAATATTAAGATACAACAATGCTAGGAACAAAAGAGACACGTCCTATATGCAACTGAATGTTTGCTACAAACATTTGTAGCCTAAACTGAATGCTAGTTCTTTTATGGGCCGCACCGCTCATTCCATTCCTAGGCTTTGATTACATGGGCTGAGAAGTTTGTTGCTACGACACACCAAGATTACATGGGCTTCAATGGCATAGACACCTCCAAAGTCTCCAAGTAGATTAAAATCAAATATGAGCAGAAATTGCAATCTTCTTAAAGTAGTGCACTAGCCAGTGAGTTCTAATTGCAGATGACTTCACACTACTAAGTGGTGACTGCGATCATGTACTTTTCTATAGAAACTCTTTCTTTCTTCATAAGAACAAATACTGTAAACCATCTTTTGTCTATCTGCATCCTATTTTGTACTAGTGTAGTTGTTATCATGGTACATCTGAGAGTAAGAATCGTTTACTAACAATTGCAAGAGTTGATAGTAAAGATTGGAAACAGGAAAAACAGATACGTGATACGTCTCCAATGTATCTAGAATTTTTGATTGTTCCATGCTATTATATTATCAACGTTGGATGTTTTATATGCATTTATATGCTATTTCATATGATTTTTGGGACTAACCTATTAACCTAGAGCCCAGTGCCAGTTTTTGTTTTTTTCCTTGTTTTAGAGTATCGGAGAAAAGGAAAATCAAACGGAGTCCAATTGACCTGAAACTTCACGGGACTTATTTTTGGAAGGAAAGCAACCCGGGAGACTTGGAGTCCATGTAAGGGAAGCAACAAGGAAGCCACGAGGCAGGAGGGCGCGCCCTCCACCCTCGTGGGCCCATCTTGGCTCCCCTAACGTATCTCTCCCGCCTATATATCTCTCCATATACCCTAAAACGATCGACGAGCACAATAGATCAGGAGTTCCGCCGCCAGAAGCCTCCGTAGCCACCGAAAGCCAATCTAGACCCGTTCCGGCACCCTGCCGGAGGGCGCAATCCCTCTCCGGTGGCCATATTCATCATCTCGGTGCTCTCCATCACGAGGAGGGAGTAGTTCTCCCGCGGGGCTGAGGGTATGTACCAGTAGCTATGTGTTTGATCTCTCTCCCTCTCGTGTTCTTGAGGTGATACGCTCTTGATGTATCGCGAGCTTTGCTATTATATTTGGATCCTATGATGTTTCTTCCCCCCTCTACTCTCTTGTAATGGATTGAGTTTCCCCTTTGAAGTTATCTTATTGGATTGAGTCTTTAAAGATTTGAGAACACTTGTGTATGTCTTGCCGTGCGTATATGTGGTGACAATGGGATATCACGTGATTCACTTGTTGTATGTTTTGGTGATCTACTTGCGGGTTCCTCCCATGAACCTATGCATAGGGGTTGGCACACATTTTCGTCATGATTCTCCGGTAGAAACTTTGGGGCACTCTTTGAGGTTCTATGTGTTGGTTGAATAGATGAATCTAAGATTGTGTGATGCATATCGTATAATCATACCCACGGATACTTGAGGTGACATTGGAGTATCTAGGTGACATTAGGGTTTTGGTTGATTTGTGTCTTAAGGTGTTATTCTAGTACGAACTCTAGGGCTATTTGTGACACTTATAGGAATAGCCCAACAGATTGATTGGAAAGAATAACTTTGAGGTGGTTTCGTACCCTACCATGATCTCTTCGTTTGTTCTCCGCTATTAGTGACTTTAGAGTGACTCTTTGTTGCATGTTGAGGGATAGTTATGTGATCCAATTATGTTATTATTGTTGAGAGGACTTGCACTAGTGAAAGTATGAACCCTAGGCCTTGTTTCAACACATTGAAATACCGTTTGTGCTCACTTTTATCATTAGTTACCTTGCTGTTTTTATATTTTCAGATTACAAAAACCTTTATCTACCATCCATATACCACTTGTATCACCATCTCTTCGCCGAACTAGTGCACCTATACAATTTACCATTGTATTGGGTGTGTTGGGTACACAAGAGACTCTTTGTTATTTGGTTGGAGGGTTGCTTGAGAGAGACCATCTTCATGCTACGCCTCCTACGGATTGATAAACCTTAGGTCATCCACTTGAGGGAAATTTGCTACTATCCTACAAACCTCTGCACTTGTAGGCCTGTCGGTGTCAAAACCGGCGGATCTTGAGTAGGGGGTCCCGAACTGTGCGTCTAAGGTGGATGGTAATAGGAGGCGGGGGACACGATGTTTACCCAGGTTCGGGCCCTCTTGATGGAGGTAATACCCTACGTCCTGCTTGATTGATCTTGATGATATGAGTATTACAAGAGTTGATCTACCACAAGATCGTAGAGGCTAAACCCTAGATGCTAGCCTATGGTATGATTGTTTGTATCTCTATCGACTAGCCTGGCCCTGGTTTATATAATGCACCAGAGGCCTAGGATAATAAGAGTCCTAGCCGAATACACTGGTGGGGGAGGAGTCCTTGTCTTGACCACCAAGTCTTGTGGAATCTTCCATGTATGCGGCAGGTGTCCAAATTGGCCCATGAGTATACGACCATGGGGGTCCTCGGCCCAATTGAACTGACCGGGAGACGACGTGGTGAGTACCCCCTAGTCCAGGACACCGTTAGTAGCCCTCTGAACCGGTCTTCAAGTTGGGGACACTCCTCGATTCTTCTGAATAGTTCTTCATCTTCGGTCGTCGGTCTTGAAAACTGGTTCAACAAATCTTCTTCGATCTTGAGGATCACCAACGTGCATCCGAACAGTTTATACGTCGGGTATCCGAGGAGCCCCTTTAAGTTTCTGGCCTTTATCAATGCCCTGTTATTTTTATGGTATCCCGGGCGGCAGCGTCCTCTTGCATCCGAGCTCCAACGTCGGGCTATATTTGTGGTATCTTTTGCAGACGAGCACCAACGCTGGACCGCTTTCGAGCTCCAACGCCGGAATGTATCGAGCTCCAACGCCGGACTATGTCCAAGCTCCATCGCCGGACTGTATCTGAGCTCCAACGCCGGACTATATCCGAGGTGTCATGAATCACTTGGTTAAAAAAGTTGAAGGAGTTTAGCCGAGCTTAATGCCGAAAATGCCCTCTATGGAGCCAGCCACTAGCGCCCGAGCTTTATGTTGGACTACTTCCGAGGTGGTGCACCACCCCGACTGTGGGCCGATTTTTTGTCTATATTTTTGATTGGTGCAATTTATTCTCTGCCGAGATATATAGCCAGTAGCCCTCAAGGTGTGTATCGGTCTAAAACCCGAGATGCACCTAAAGGATGACATAAGACCGCTGATCCCAGTAGCCGCTGAGACTCAGGTTGATTTGCAAAATCAGCCTTAGGATCAAGTCCTAGCTCGGCAGAATACTTCGGGACACACAAAGCGGCGTGCTCAGTCCTCGAGACTTAGGTTGGGTGCGGCCGACCAACCTGAGGATCAAAATCTCCTCGGAAAATGTATTGCACTTACAATTTTATGCATTGGACAGGCAATGCAGTAGCCCCCGAGGCACTGGTCGGGTGGCAACACCAGATTAGGGGATCGATGTGCCCCTTTAATATTTGCAAATAATAAGCCCGAATCCCAGTAGCCCCCGAGCCTTAATGCGGGCATGGGTGACCAAATTAAGGATCGATATCCATAGTAAAATCACAAATTATGTGTAATTACTCTATGTATCCAAGTACTTTACGTCATTAATGCTCGGATCCGCATTGTACAAAACTTTGATGACCAACCATCGGTTTCCACCTCCTCGGCCAGTAGCCGAGGAGTGTTTGTCCTACTTTATAAAGCCTTTATGAGGGCAAAGACTTACGACAAACAAGGCAATCTGGCCATACGGTTTTATAAACAAAGGTACACAGAGAGATATGTTATATTACTGTTTAACATAAGAAAGGTCTTCCAAAGAAAATAGTCCCGCTATCGGTTCCTTTCTTTGGGTTGTCATGCTAAGCATGATCATGAAACCTCAGCTCTAATGTAAGAGCAAAATATTGAGTTTGGGAGGCCAGTTACTAGCCCCGGTAGTGTTCGGCGACAGTCGAGGTCAAGCCGTAAACACTTCAGCCAATGTTATGAATGGCCCATCATTTAACACAGTCAACGGATCGCTGACCAGTTTACGCTTATTGTGACAGTCGGTTTTTGGCTTTCTCCACTAAGGTGCTTAACCATGTGAGCTGGAAGCACAACCGCAGTGGTTCTCCCTTTGCACACCTAGCCGAACAAAGTGGAACGTAGGAGGCAAGCACAGGAGCCGGGCAACCCAACTATTGACCGAAGACACAGTTCAAAACCGATGCATATATAGCAATATTCGAGAATGTTTTTGTCGAATCTCTAAAGGTGTCCGGCGTTGCACTGCGAGACTTGTGCTGAAAACACACAAATAGTTTAAAAGTGCCAAAAGCTTGGAAAACCAAAAAACGCTAGTAAAAACATGACGTCCGAACAAGATCAAGTGTTCGGTGCCAATCCGAAAATTTGAAGAGAAAGAAAAAATTGTGCTTCTGTCGTGTTTTGACAACGACCAAGAAGAAAACACATTTACAGCTCATATATAAATTTTAAGAGCCCCCAAGTGACTTGGGTAAAAGAATTTTATGTATAATGATTGTATGTACCGAAGTACTTATATCATATATGTGTTCACCCGAACTTTAAACGCGTCTTAACCAACCGTCGGCTTCTCCCTCTTCGGCCAAGGGCCAAAAAGTGTCATGTACTCCGCCTGTCGAGAGTATCGACGGTGTTTCCGATGACCAGGCAATCAGGCCATAAGGCTGTAACAGACAAAGCGCGCCCAGGGAACTTATGCTATATTACTAGCGAAGTGTAAGAAGCATCTTCGAAGAAAATAGTACCCCCACCGATACCTTTCTTCGGTGCTCATTATTACTATGAGACTTGTGCAATAGATTTTTTGTACTCATGAGTTCCGTTGTGTGCCGACCATGATTGAAAACAATAAGAGCTCTAGCTTTCGGCTTCACCCAGTCTGAGGTCAGAGCTCGGATGACCCGTCCGTGACAATCGCAGAGGTGCTCCCTTTACTCCCTAGCCGAACAATCGAGAACGTAGGGGTAAACATAAGAGCGAGGCAACCCAGCTTGCAAATCGCTTAGGTCAATATGGTACATATTGTGGCGTAATACACGAACAAGGAACGAAGCCGTACAAGTATAATCATATGCAAGAGGAAAAGCTCCATCAAGGGAGCCCCCAAATAAACGGGGTATTTAAATATGCGAGTCAAAACAAAGTTTTGACAAGGAACTTTGTCACAAACAACTTTGTGCCGAAAAGTATAATGCTTGGTCGAACCAAACAAAATTTAAAACTGGAAGTTTTTGAGCATGAAAGCGACTTAGCTGGTTAATGTGCTCGATGTTGATGACACAGGCCGAGATTGTGGCGGGACGGGATCCCAGCCCCCAAGCCGGTCCCGAGATGTCCGAGTAAAGAACACGGCTTGATGAAGTGGTGACACAACATAGTCGATGGGCGAGGTGAAAACCCCAGTCCGACCGCGGCGATGGAGCAGGCCGGCTGTGTGATGCCAAAGCCCCCAGCGTGTGTTAATGAAGTGATGAAGAAGCCCCCGGTCAGCTGTGGTGACGTGGTACGTCGGTATGCCACGATGACAGCGCTGCCCGGATTATCTACATGTGCACAGAAAATAGTGCAAGCCAGAGATAATAGGAATAATAATAATAATAATAATAATAATAAATTGTTGCATAATCAATAATTTATGCAAGGTGGGTAATAAAAGAAATATGGCCTGTGCGCCGAACACTCGATGAGGTAGAGCTCTCTCGGCGACGCTAAAGTCCCCGAGGCAACTGAACACCTCGGTATGACAACACGACCAACATGGTGATCACACGGGCCTATTTACGCCGATTTTGACGACGGCGTCGGCTTTCCAAAGAGACCACGTGACGCAGTCGAAGTCAATCACCTACACACATAAAATAGTGCGGTCCAAAAAGGATAATCGTTTTTCGCAAAAATAATTTATTGAAAGAGATGTGGCCTGGCGCCGAAGTCATGTCGATGCAGGGCATCGATGTGACGTGGTGAAGGCGTGGCCAAGCCTGAATTCGCAGGCCGATCTGAGTTCCAGATGCAGCATTCACCGAACTGTATATGAAAACTGACCGACCCACCATGCGGCCCACCATTTGATAGACCTATGTATAGATGATGAAACAAACTGGAGTAATAATTCCTTGGGAAAAATAAACCCAAGCAAGAAAAAAATACTAGGATTAATAACACCTCGTTTATCTGTTGTAGCAATCTCGAGAAAGGTTACTCCCAAAATTGGGGCCCGATCCGCACACCCATTGCCTGATGGGTGATGAAGCGGTGGCATGGTGATGCTAGCAAAGTTTGGCTCGCCGAGGAAAATCCCATGGTCCAGCTAATGTGATGAAGCTGGTCGGCTGGTGACGCTGAAGTCTCCGAAGTAAGTTGATGAAGAGACGGTGAAGCCCTTGGTCTAGCCGAGGAGACGGAGCAGGTCGATAAGGAGAAGTTGCAGCTGTCGTGTCAGCCGAGGTGTTGAAGCAGTTCGGCGTGATGGACATCGGCTTGAAGAAGCAACAGTGTGGCCATGCCGACGCAAGTCATAACTTGTGACGCGGTCAATGACAGTTTAATGAAGTGACCATGAGGCGATGCCTGTGTTCCCACTTCGTGTATTCCGTGGGGCGGTGATGTTGGTGGTGATTTATCCTTGGTGATTCCAAACTCTTGTTCGCTCGCCGAGATGATGATCCGAAGAAGTTGAGCTCGGCTCAAAAGGCGACGACGTGTCTAGCGCAGGTCGGTAGCTGTGGAGCAGTATTGCCGGACTGGTTTGACACCAGCATGATAGTAAAGATTACCTCAGAGGAGGCTTAAAATTTTATGGGCACGTGTTTAAAAACAACGCACAATACCCTAGGAGAAAATTCCTTTAAGAAGGTTGTCCCATATCACGTTCATAAAGAAACAAGAATTCGGGTCGGATCCATATTCGCGCAGAAAACAGACCTGGAAAGTGATGCACTAATCGGAAGGTTCCCGGAGTTTGGACGGTCGGATCGAGCTGAAATTTTGAGGGGTGTTAGATATAGAAATTCCGTAGCCGATCAACGGTTGAATCTTCCAAAAGACATCCGAGCTAGGTGCTGGAGACCACGCCCTAAACTCGTCCAGATTCCCCTCCAGATTTGATAGGGCTCTGGTATATCGTAGATTGAGGGAGTTTCCTTCATCGGAACTCAACGAAATTTTGCATGGTTGTTTTAGACTTAATTCCGCACAATTCCACCAAAGGGATCATTAAAGCGATGCTCTAAGAGGTGGTGGCAGCGGATACAAGTTCTCTGTTCGGAAAAACAACACGGTTGCCCGAGGGTAATGTTGACGTTGAGCCCCTGAGCTCCATGGATGATTCCTCCGTGATCTTGATAGAGATCGGAGTTGATGTTGATGAAGGCCCTCATCCGAACACAATGATCGGAGATGGAGCAAGGTCCTCGGTCGAGCCAAGGTGACCAGTAGAGCCGGCGATGAAGATGCCAGCATCGCAGTTGACCTGCAGACGAGCCATCGATCCTTTTGTCGATCACACAACGGAACTCTCAATGAAAGCACCATTGTCGGTGTCAAAACCGGCGGATCTCGGGTAGGGGGTCCCGAACTGTGCGTCTAAGGCGGATGGTAACAGGAGGCGGGGGACACGATATTTACCCAGGTTCGGGCCGTCTTGATGGAGGTAATACCATACGTCCTGCTTGATTGATCTTGATGATATGAGTATTACAAGAGTTGATCTACCACAAGATCGTAGAGGCTAAACCCTAGAAGCTAGCCTATGGTATGATTGTTTCTATCTCTATCGACTAGCCTGGCCATGGTTTATATAATGCACCAGAGGCCTAGGATAACAAGAGTCCTAGCCAAATACGCCGGTGGGGGAGGAGTCCTTGTCTTGACCACCAAGTCTTGTGGAATCTTCCTTGTATGCGGCAGCTATCCGAACTGGCCCATGAGTATATGGCCATGGGGTCCTCGGCCCAATCTAACTGATCGGGAGACGACGTGGTGAGTACCCCCTAGTCCAGGACATCGTCAAGGCCCAACAACGTCTACAAGAAGAAGGTTGTGTAGTAGACATCAAGCTCTTTTCTGGCGCCGTTGCCGGGGAGGTTAGCACTTGAAGGTATATCTTTAGATCTTGCAATCGAGTCTTTTAGTTTCTTGTTTTATCACTAGTTTAGTTTATAAAAGAAAACTATAAAAAATGGAATTGAGTTTATCTCATACGCTTCATCTTTTTAATATCTTTCGTGAGTATGATGGGAAGGAAATTTGTGCTCAAGTGCTAGAAGAAGAATGCATTAGAATGTTTGGCACTAAATATTTGAATGATGAGCATGATTTCCATGTTGTTAGTATGAATTCCTTGAATATCCATGATGCTAATGATATGCAAAGCCACAAGCTTGGGGAAGCTATGTTTGATGAAGATGATATTTTTTGTCCCCAAGGTTTTGATGAGAAAATTTATTATGATGAAAGCATGCCTCCTATTTATGATGATTATATTGATGAAAGTGGATTTGGAGAGGCCTTGACTTTATTTTGTGATGAATCCACTATTCCGAAAGAGGTTCCAATTGATTATGAGAACAAAGTTGCTATCTATGATGATTATTGTGATGACTTGTATACTATAAAGAATAATGATATCCATGAAACTTGTCATTATGATTTTAGTTTTCAATTGGATTATGCCTCACATGATAGTTATTTTGTTGAGTTTGCTCCCACTACTATTCATGAGAAGAATTTTGCTTATGTGGAGAGTAATAAAAATGCTATGCTTGTAGATCATGAAAAGAATGCTTTATGTGATGGTTATATTGTTGAATTCATTTATGATGCTAATGAAAATTATTATGAGGGAGGAATATATGCTTGTAGGAATTGCAATAATATCAAGTTTCCTCTCTTTGTGCTTAAAGTTTTGAAGTTATGCTTGTTTTGCCTTCCTATGCTAGTTGATTATTGTTCCCATAAGTTGTTTCCTCACAAAATCCCTATGCATAGGAAGAGAGTTAGACTTAAATGTGCTAGTCATATTATTCATGATGCTCTCTTTATGTTTCAATTCTAATCTTTTATGTGAGCATCATTGAAATCATCATGCCTAGCTAGGGGCGTTAAACGATAGCGCTTGTTGGGAGGCAACCCAATTTTATTTTTGTCCCTTGCTTTTTGTTCCTGTTTAGTAATAAATAATTAATCTAGCCTCTGTTTAGATGTGGTTTATGCTTTTAATTAGTGTTTGTGCGAAGTAGAACCTTTGGGAAGACTTGGGGAAAGTCTTGCTGATCTTGCTGTAAAAACAGAAACTTTAGCGCTCACGAGAATTGCTGCCATTTTTTATTGGAGAGTGATATTTAGTTAATTCTTTTTGAATATGATTAATAGATAAATTACTCAGGTCCACCAATTTATTTTAGAATTTTATGAGTTCCAGAAGTTCTCGAAACCTACAGATTACTACAGACTGTTCTGTTTTTGACAGATTCTGTTTTCATTGTGTTGTTTGCTTATTTTGATGAATCTATGAGTAGTATCGGAGGGTATGAACCATAGAGAAGTTGGAATACAGTATATATTACACCAATATGAATTTATAATGAGTTCACCACAGTACCTAAGTGGTGATTTTATTTTCTTATACTAACGGAGCTTACGAGTTTTCTGTTAAGTTTTGTGTTGTGAAGTTTTCAAGTTTTGGGTAAAGATTCGATGGACTATGGAATAAGGAGTGGCAAGAGCCTAAGCTTGGGGATTCCCAAGGCACCCCAAGGTAATATTCAAGGACAACCAAGAGCCTAAGCTTGGGGATGCCCCGGAAGGCATCCCCTCTTTCGTCTTCGTTCATCGGTAACTTTACTTGGAGCTATATTTTTATTCGCCACGTGATATGTGTTTTGCTTGGAGCGTCATTTTATTTTATTTTGTTTTGCTTGCTGTTTGAATAAAATACCAAGATCTGAAATTCTTAAATGTTAGACAGTCTTCATATAGTTGCATAATTATTCGACTACTCATTGATCTTCACTTATATCTTTCGGAGTAGTTTGTCATTTGCTCTAGTGCTTTACTTATATCCTTTTAGAGCATGGTGGTGGTTTTATTTTGTAGAAATAGATGAACTCTCATGCTTCACTTATATTATTTTGAGAGTCCTAAACATCATGTTAATTTGCTTTGGTTATGAATTTAGTCCTAATATGATGGGCATCCAAGATGGGTATAATAAGAACTTTCATATAGAGTGCATTGAATACTATGAGAAGTTTGATACTTGATGATTGTTTTGAGATATGGAGGTAATAATATCAAAGTCGTGCTAGTTGAGTAGTTGAGAATTTGAGGAATACTTGTGTTGAGGTTTGCAAGTCCCGTAGCATGCACGTATGGTAAACGTTGTGTAACAAATTTGAAACATGAGGTGTTATTTGATTGTCTTCCTTATGAGTGGCGGTCAGGGACGAGCGATGGTATTTTCCTACCAATCTATCCCCCTAGGAGCATGCACATAATGCTTGACTTTTGATGACTTGTAGATTTTTGCAATAAGTATGTGAGTTCTTTATGACTAATGTTGAGTCCATGGATTATACGCACTCTTACCCTTCCATCATTGCTAGCCTCTTCGGTACCGTGCATTGCCCTTTCTCACATTGAGAGTTGGTGCAAACTTCGCCGATGCATCCAAACCCCGTGATATGATACGCTCTGTCACACATAAACCTCCTTATATCTTCCTCAAAACAGCCACCATACCTACCTATTATGGCATTTCCATAGTCATTCCGAGATATATTGCCATGCAACTTTCCACCATTCCGTTTATCATGACACATTCATCATTGTCATATTGCTTAGCATGATCATGTAGTTGACATAGTATTTGTGGCAAAGCCACCGCTCATAATTATTTCATACATGTCACTCTTGGTTCATTGCATATCCCGGTACACCGCCAGAGGCATTCATATAGAGTCATACTTTGTTCTAGTATCGAGTTGTAATCATTAAGTTGTAAATAAATAGAAGTGTGATGATCATCATTTTCTAGAGCATTGTCCCAAGTGAGGAATAAAAAAGAGAAGGCCCAAAAAAAGAGAGAAAAAGAGAGAAGGGACAATGCTACTATCCTTTGCCACACTTGTGCTTCAAACTAGCACCATAATCCTCATGATAGAGAGTCTCTTGTTTTGTCACTTTCATATACTAGTGGGAATTTTTCATTATAGAACTTGGCTTGTATATTCCAACAATGGGCCTCCTCAAGTGCCCTAGGTCTTCGTGAGCAAGCAAGTTGGATGCACACCCACTTAGTTTCTTTTGTTGAGCTTTCATACATTTATAGCTCTAGTGCATCCGTTGCATGGCAATCCCTACTCCTTGAATTGACATCAATTGATGGGCATCTCCCTAGCCCATTGATTATATAGCCACATCGATGTGAGACTTTCTCCTTTTTGTCTTCTCCACATAACCCCCTCATTATATTCTATTCCACCCATAGTGCTATATCCATGGCTCACGCTCATGTATTGCATGAAAGTTGAAAAAAGTTTGAGATTACTAAAGTATGAAACAATTGCTTGGCTTGTCATCAGGGTTGTGCATGATGAGAGCATTCTTGTGTGACGAAAATGGAGCATGACCAAACTATATGATTTTGTAGGGATGAACTTTCTTTGGCCATGTTATTTTGAGAAGACACGATTGCTTAGTTAGTATGCTTGAAGTATTATTGTTTCTATGTCAATATTAAACTTTTGTCTTGAATCTTATGGATCTGAACATTTATGCCAAAATAAACAAGAATTACTTAGAGAAGTATGTTAGGTAGCATTCCACATCAAAAATTTTGTTTTTATCATTTACCTACTCGAGGATGAGCAGGAATTAAGCTTGGGGATGCTGATACGTCTCCAACGTATCTATAATTTTTGATTGTTCCATGATATTATATTATCAACCTTGGATGTTTTATATGCATTTATATGCTATTTTATATGATTTTTGGGACTAACCTATTAACCTAGAGCCCAGTGCCAGTTTCTGTTTTTTCCTTGTTTTAGAGTATCGCAGAAAAGGAAAATCAAACGGAGTCCAATTGACCTGAAACTTCGCGGAACTTATTTTTGAAAGGAAAGCAACTCGGGAGACTTGGAGTCCATGTAAGGGAAGCAACAAGGAAGCCACAAGGCAGGGGGTGCGCCCACCCCCTGGGCACGCCCTCCACCCTCGTGGGCCCCTCGTGGCTCCCCTGACGTATCTCTTCCGCCTATATATCTCCATATACCCTAAAACGATCGTGGAGCACAATAGATCAGGAGTTCCGCCGCTAGAAGCCTCCGTAGCCACCGAAAGCCAATCTAGACCCGTTTCGGCACCCTGCTGGAGGGGCAATCCCTCTCCGGTGGCCATCTTCATCATCCCGATGCTCTCCATGACGAGGAGGGAGTAGTTCTCCCTCGGGGCTGAGGGTATGTACCAGTAGCTATGTGTTTGATCTCTCTCTCTCTCGTGTTCTTGAGGTGATACGATCTTGATGTATCGCGAGCTTTGCTATTATAATTGGATCCTATGGTGTTTCTTCCCCCTCTGCTCTCTTGTAATGGATTGAGTTTCCCCTTTGAAGTTATCTTATTGGATTGAGTCTTCAAAGATTTGAGAACACTTGATGTATGTCTTGCCGTGCGTATCTGTGGTGACAATGGGATATCACGTGATTCACTTGATGTATGTTTTGGTGATCAACTTGTGGGTTCCACCCATGAACTTATGCATAGGGGTTGGCAAACGTTTTTGTCATGATTCTCCGGTAGAAACTTTGGGGCACTCTTTGAGGTTCTATGTGTTGGTTGAATAGATGAATCTGAGATTGTGTGATGCGTATCGTATAATTATACCCACGGATACTTGAGGTGACATTGGAGTATCTAGGTGACATTAGGGTTTTGGTTGATTTGTGTCTGAAGGTGTTATTCTAGTACGAACTCTAGGGCTGTTTGTGACACTTATAGGAATAGGCCAACGGATTGATTGGAAAGAATAACTTTGAGGTGGTTTCGTACCCTACCATGATCTCTTCGTTTGTTCTCCGCTATTAGTGACTTTGGAGTGACTCTTTGTTGCATGTTGAGGGATAGTTATGTGATCCAATTATGTTATTATTGTTGAGAGGACTTGCACTAGTGAAAGTATGAACCCTAGGCCTTGTTTCAACACATTGCAATACCGTTTGTGCTCACTTTTATCATTAGTTACCTTGCTGTTTTTATATTTTCAGATTACAAAAACCTTTATCTACCATCCATTTACCACTTGTATCACCATCTCTTCGCCGAACTAGTGCGCCTGTACAATTTACCATTGTATTGGGTGTGTTGGGGACACAAGAGACTCTTGGTTATTTGGTTGCAGGGTTGCTTGAGAGAGACCATCTTCATCCTACGCCTTCTACGGATTGATAAACCTTAGGTCATCCACTTGAGGGAAATTTGCTACTGTCCTACAAACCTCTGCACTTGGAGGCCCAACAACGTCTACAAGAATAAGGTTGTGTAGTAGACATCAATACGCATCTCCCTTTTGAACATGTTGCAATCAAGAGTACTACTGCATTGGTCTGATATTCGGGTTGAAACTTTGCTGGTATCCTACTAATAGCGACAAGCAAATGCTGGCCAAGAAGACGGGCCTAACAAAGAATCAGGTAAGCAGCAAAGCTGGTCACTATTGCCGCTACCATGTCATTTTGTTTCTGACATGTTGGGTTAATAATGGCGGTGCAGGTGTCGAACTGGTTCATCAACGCGAGGGTGAGGCTGTGGAAGCCAATGATGGAGGAGATCCACACCCTGGAGATGAGGCAGGTCCACAAGCACCCGCCGCATGACAAGGGCCAGCAGCACGGCGTCCATGGCCAGTCTCACCAGCACTCGTCGCAGCAGCAATAACAGCGCAATGGCAATCGGTCCGAGCCCTGCGACTCGCACCCCGGCAGATTGAGACAAATCTCGACCTCTCGGGTTAGGGTAGAAGAGGAGCTAGAAGAGGACGGCGTTCTTGGCAAGCTAGCTGGGTAGGAGACGCCATTCTTGGCGTGCTTGCCGGTGAGGACGAGGCGGACGGAGGGCGTGCGGGAGGTGGCAACCATGGAGAGGATGGGGAGGGGAGGGGAGGGGTTGCGGTTACTAACCACTGGGGAGAAGTCTAGTATGTCGGAGGAGATCGCCGACGTCGAAGCGTCGAGGTGGCGAGTCGTCTTGGGGAGGAGTCGGCGGCGGCGTCTTGGGAGGAGTCATCGGCGGCGTCTCAGATCCGGTGGCAGCGCGAGTCAGGCGAGCAATTCCTTGAGGGGGGCCACGAGGGTTCTGAAGCGCATGGAAACTGATGGATCGACGGGGAATCGAGAGGGTTGGGCCGTCGAAACCCCGGGTACCAAATGGGCCAACGGGTATTTGCGAGGACTCTGGGCCACGCGAGGAATACCCGCTCGACCCCCCCCCCCCCAATCCACGCAAAACAAACAAGGACTCAAGGGAAAACCAACGCAGTGCTCAAGAGGTAGCAGTGGTCTGCAGCTGCCGCTCCTCCCTGTTGCACAAAGGACCTTGGTCTCGTCCACTTTGTCGGGAATCTTGGGCATGCTATTTTCCCCGTAGGCAGCGACCTCAAAGTCTGTGACATCGGTGGTTGGGGGGCTCCCCTCCTCATCATTCTGCATCGCAAGCCCTCCACTCTTCTCTGTGCGGTGCAGACCAACAGTCGTCCGGAGGGGAGAAGGCAGGGTGTCACCGACAGGAGCGCACCGCGTAGCACCACTGCATTCCGCCAGCCGCCGCGAGGGCGCTTCTGCTGGTCGCTCTTGTGACCACTTCCAGGTGGCCATACACATGCACTCCTTTTGTCCAGATGGTGTCCATGGGATCGAGGTGGTTGTACACATGCACGTCCGACGTGCGGATGGTGTCCACTTTTTGTTAAGGGGTCCAAAATAAATCGTCCCAGTCCATTTCAGGTTGAGAGTAATAAAACAAGCCGAGATCTAAAAGGCTTGTTTTTAGGTGTTAGGTTTGTGTTGCGTCGAGTCATGGTTATAAGTTGGTTAGGCTAGAGCTCGAGGACAAGCTGCATGTCCAGGTGGGGTGTAGTGTTAGAGTACGTAATGGGCCTAATGGCCTCGCCTGGCGGTATAGCCAGTTAGTCTTAGGGTTAATTAGAGACAAGGGTCGCTTGCTTAGGGGTCAAGTAAACCTCTCTATATAAAGAGAGGAGACATATCAATCTAATCAAGCAAGAATTAAGAAGGAAATCCCTTCCATCTTGCCCGGCCGTGGGCTAAAGGCCCCCGGCCGGCCCTCTCGCGCCCTCCTTCTAGCAGTGGAATAACAATTTGGTATCAGCTAGCTTCAGTTCAATCATGTCTTCACCGCCGCCCAACTTGTCTCTTCCGCTGCCGGTCACATCGTCGCCTCCGGCGACCACCACTATCGTCACCCTGCTCCTGCCCGCGCCGGGATCCTACGTCGCGCCTGCTCCTGCCCGCACCGGGATCCTCCGTTGCGCCCCCTCCCGCTATCCTCACCCCGGAGGAGGTGTCCGGGGTGCTGCGGGACCTAACCCAGGTGGTCAAGGAGATCCGCCTGTTCTTGGCCGGGTCCTATGGGCCACACCCGGCTGGGCCGTCCATCACCGCCACAGTGCCGCCATGGCAGCCGCTGCACCGGGCGGCCTCCGCCGTGCTCGTCGGGCCGCTGCAGCTGCCATCTACCACCCCACCCTGGCTATAGTGGCAGCCGCCGCTCCCGGCGGCCTCCGCCGTGCCCGATGCTCCGTCGCAACAGCCGCTGCCGCTGCCCCAGGGTGTCCCCGCCGCACCCGTCGGACCGCTGAGCAGCCGCTGGAGCTGCCATCCACCGCCACCACCGCCACGCCCTAGCTACAGTGGCAGCCGTCGCTCCTGGCGGCCTCCGTCGTGCCCCGCGCTCTGCTGCAGCAGCCACCGCCGGTCAACTCCGGCCCTGCATCGACCGCGCCAGTGGGTGTCCCGATCCACCAGATCAAGTTCCTGTTGTCGTCATTACCGCTTCCCCAGGGTGTCCCCATCGAGCAGATCAAGTTCCTGCCATCGCTGTCACCGCTTCCGGCTTGGATCACTACCCGCCATGTGCTGGCGGCGGCGAGGCTGCAGGCTGCTACGCGCGGCCTCCTAGCGCGTCGGCGTGTGCGGGAGATGTGGGGTTTGCAGCTGCCGCTCCTCCCAGCTACGCAAAGGACCTCGATCTCGTCCACTATGTCGGGGATCTTGGGCATGCTATTTTCCCCGCAGGCAGCGACCTCAAAGTCTGCGACATCGGCGGTTGGGGGGCGCACCCCTCCTCGTCATTCTCCATCGCAGGCGCTCCACCCTTCTCTTTGCGGTGCAGATCAACAGCCGTCCGGTGGGGAGAAGGCGGGGTGTCACCGACAGGAGCGCACCGCATAGCACCACTGCATTCCGCCAGCCGCCGCGAGGGCGCCTCTGTTGGTCGCTCTTGTGACCACCTCCAGGTGGCCATACACATGCACTCCTTTTGTAGATGGTGTCCATGGGATCCAGGTGGCTGTACACATGCATGCCCAACGTGGGGATGGTGTCCAATTTTTGTTAATGGGTCCAAAATAAATCATCCCGGTCCATTTCAGGTTGAGAGTAATAAAAGAAGCCGAGATGTAAAAGGCTTGTTTTTAGGTGTTAGGTTTGTGTTGCGTCGAGTCATGGTTATACGTTGGTTAGGCTGCAGCTCGATGACAAGCTGCATGTCCAGGTGGGGTGTAGTGTTAGAGTACGTAATGGGCCTAATGGCCTGGGCTGGCGGTATAGCCCGTTAGTCTTAGGGTTAATTAGAGATAAGGGTCGCTTACTTAGAGGTCAAGTAAACCTCTCTATATGAAGAGAGGAGATGTATCAATCTAATCAAGTAAGAATTAAAAAGGAAATCCCTTCCATCTTGCCCGGCCGTGGGCAAAAGGCCCTCCGGCCAGCCCTCTCGCGCCCTCCTTCTAGCAGCATCATAACATCCACACAGCAGATGCTCGATTGGCTTTTAATTCTTGCCTCACCGCCTCCCTGCTTGACCGCCATCGAGGGTGAGGTTGCCATCCTGCCTTCTACCGGCCGCCACCTTCGTCCATCCCAACTTCCCCAGATAGGCCCCTACTCCCTTGGTCCCAGCCCCCGCTCTCCTATGTGTCATTACCCGCCTTGCGCCACCCCTGCTTCGCTACCTGACTGGCGGCCTGGCCTTGGTAATTTTTTTATCTTTCCACTTGCATTGTATTCTACATGTGACCTTTGTGTATGAACCACATTGATCCAAAAAATTATTGGAAACAATGTGTGTGTGTGCGCGCGCGTGCGTGCGTGCACGTGTGTTCAGTCATATATGCAGGGTATTGTTGAACTGAAAATTGATGTATTTGCCAATTTCATTTCATGTTGTAGACAAACAAAGGTGTTGAGATTTTCTTCACCCGTGCCCGCAACGCGGATGACTACACCTGTCGTTTCGGATGGTGGGAATCAAGCGGTTGAAGGGACTTAATGAACACCCCATACTAAGACAACTAAAGAAATGGAATCATTGACTTTTTCTTCAAGCAACCCATCTACAATGTCAATTCGAGAGAGTAAAAATATTTGTATTCCTGGTAACGACCGTGTTCAATTCCGTAAAGGTGTAATTGAACCTTATCCAGGTCTTAGGAACCCTATTGAAAGCTAAGATCTGGACAATAGAGTGTTGCTAGAAGGATTATATAAATATGAGTCTATGCCAACCAACTAATCATAAAATATAAAAAGCACCTCAAGGAAATTCTTCAAAACAATGAATCTTTCATGCTAATTCATTCAAGAAGCATTTCGGTTGCTTCGAGTGTAGTGTTGCTAAAGATGTGTCCTTTTGTTTATATTACTTTCTTTTTACATAACCTAGAGCGAAATTGTGGTATTGAGGAATTCCAAGGGTTGGATTTAGAAATTGGTAGGATGGACCTGGTGTTTTTGATACACATGTTGGTAAATGTGATAGTACTCACAATAAAGCTAGACAACATTAGTGGCTTTCAAAAATGAAAGGCAACGTGTGGTACAAGTGATGGATCTTGCTACCAAAAAGCATGGGGAAGAATAAAGAGCTCATATTCTCATTATTTGGGGTGTTATTAGATTTCTTCTATTACAATCTCTTGTTTTCTTGGTCTTGATGAGAGTTCGAGCTCAAATAATAGGGGACCTTTTGGAGATGATGACTGGCTCATGAAGAAGGATCACAGACAATTCCCGTTATCAATTTTTAACTACAAATATAATTAGATTTCCCATGGAGACCGCTTTCCTCTTTTACTAAGATCACTAGAATGCTTCGAGCTCAGAGCTCTAGAGTATTTCATCTCCATGCCCTCGTTTGTCAGCCCATGTGAACCATGTTTCACCCAGATCAGCCCGCATGTTCACTGTCTTTTCGCTAGTTCCAAACCAAAGTAGGCCGCTGACTCGAAGAAATATGCAAGCAAACAACTCACCTAGGCGGAAGAATCGTCATGTTTGCTATGCGTGGAGGGATTTACTTAACCGGTGCGGCCGATCAATGGTTAGTTAGTTAATCTATAGTAGTGTAGTTAATCTATAGTAGTGACTGTTCAAACAAGTTCTAGAGAAATATATAACCGTGCATCTGGGACCGAAATAGGTTGGCCGATTTCGCTGGGCCACAGCATGCGGCCCACGTATGAAATTCTGGAAAAGCCTTCTTTTGTAGCAGATGAACACACATAAGAATTTAGTACCACCTTGGATAGAAAAAAAATCTTTTCAGCGGTGAACGGATGAAAAAATTGATGAAACGCACCTTGCTTTATTAGTAGTAGATAGATAGAAGAAAAAGGTATAGATAATAAGTGAGGGCACACAATTTCATACTATATATGTGTATGTACCTCCTCTACATGTAGCTTAATGCGATCAAGGTCTCCATACATGGCATAGTTCATACATCAGACCAAGTGATCTTGAACACTCCAATCTTCTCCTTGAGCCCCAGCGCCTTCCACACCGTCGGCGACGCGTCCACATCGTTGTATGGTCTCGGTGCCTTAAAGTTGTGCTCTGCGTCGCAACCGTACACGGAGTCACACTCGTCGACGACCTTGGCCAGGACGGCCCGCCCATTCCCGTTGATGTGGATCATCTTGTTGCACATTAGCTTGCCGTCAAGGCGCATCCACCCCGTGGACAGCGCCACCACCAGCTCGCTGTCCTTGTGGTAGAGGTTGTCGCAGAACGATTTGCCGCCTCTGTCTTCACCTCGTGCGAAGCTGTTCAGAGTCAGGATCGCTGGCATGTCGGCCGACACCGGGGGTGAGCACCTGAACTGCGGGTAGCAGTGCCGTCTTTGCAGCAGACCGAGCCGTGATCCCTGTTGCAGTTGCCGGATTTTCCATGCAGGAAACCACTGATGTGGCAGCTGCCATGGTGATGGGTGCGCTGCTGATCACGGATGCGGAGATGCCATGGACATAGAGGTATGATAGGAACATCACGAGAGCAAACACGGGTAGCAGCTTCTTCATTATAGCCATGTCTGCCACGTACTCAGGTTGCATGCAAATCGATTCTGCAATTTGTGTGACTTTGCGATGATATTCTTCTTTATATAGGGTCGCCCCAGCCTTGGGGAACAGCAACAGCTTATGTAACTTGTAACTGGGCATATGCTAATTTAGTCATGTTTTTTCGGTTTTGAAACCCACAGATGATACGAGTTTTGCGGCCTTCAGGCTAGTTACATTTGGGCATGCGGTAAATATATTTAAACAGCCTTTCTTCTTCGCTTTAGTGAAGGAAATTTTGGCATGAAGCTTCCATTAATGATCCAGTTGCAGACATTTCTGAACATCCAACTGAATGAGATTCCAAGGTAAGTGGAGCTAACTAACTAGTTGAGACTATCCGTGTCAAGTGTGTCGTACGTTTCCTACTTTCTTATCTTACACCTGAGCACGAAATCTGCCACGATTAAGGCCTCGCTCGGCAACTTTAAAAAATATGCAACAGGATCATTAAATTACATTTGTAGTAGCTCACTTGTAATTACCCTTTATATGGCGCGTCGAGGACGGAGGCCACACCAACTCCAACTCATCCAAGGGCGCGTCGGAGTCGGACGACACATCCAAGTGGGACGAGGCGGCGGGGAGGCGCCGCGAGATCTAGGACGGAGGAATCTGGGTGCAGAAGACGCCGGCCTCGTCAGGCTCGGGCGACCTCGACGCAGATCAACACGCTCCTCCACCACAAAAGCGTCCCCATGGGAAAGCAAATCAGGTGCACCCTACCAAGAATTCAGATCTGTGTCCCATTTGCAAGTCTCCTGAACATCATCCTGCGCGATGTCCTCAAGCTTTTTGCGAGCGTTGCAATAAGTTAGGATATCTGGCGTCTGTCTGTGTCGAGTTCCTTCCATGGGAGTGCTTCGCTCCCATGTGTGCTTTCCATTCCAAGTGACAGGGTTTCTACTACATTCACGATTCGTGCACTGCTAGTCAGGTGAAGGAGAGAGCCAACAGTATTGTGGTGACGATTGTAGAGGGGGAAACCTCCACCCGTCAGATGGAGCTTGATTTGAGCGATTACCTTGCAATGGGCTGGAGATGCTCAGCTCATGCTATAGGCCCTGGTGTGTTCGTGGTGAGATTCCCCAATCCTAGGGCTGTAGCTCAAATATGCTATGTGGGGAAAGTCACCTTAAAGAAAAGTGGTGCTGTGATTCATGCCACACAGTGGTCTTCTGCTGTTGGGGCGAAGGGGGTGATGGAAGTAGCTTGGGTGAGAGTTAGCAATGTTCCTTTAGATAAGAGGAGTGAAAGAAATCTTGCATTTGTCACATCTTTGGTGGGTGTCCCCCTGGAAATTGACAATGCCACACTGCATCGCCCTAGCTCTGTTAGGGTCAAAATGGGATGCAGAAATGTGGAGGAAATCCCTGTTGTTGCTGAGGCAGTCCTGGGGGAATATTTCTACGATTTCTACTATGAAGTGGAGCAGGTTTTGGTTAAAGATCCTGACAGGGAAAAAAGATACAGTGAGCTTTACTCAGAACCGTGGGGGAAATATTAAAAAAGGTGGTTGGGCAGGGGACTCCTGGAGCTAAAGTGAACAATCCCTCTCTTGGAATTGGGCTGGCTCCTTCCACTTCCAAGGGTGAGAGGATTGACACTATTCGGGAGTCTCAAGAAAGCGTTGAGTCAGATGATTCCCTGCACACTACTTTGCTCCTTGAGACTATGGCTCGGGAGCAGAACTTTGAAAAAGGAAAAGTGAGTAACCTTGATAATGTTAAACCTGATAATCATCAGAGAGAGGTGTGTGAACAGAAAACCTACTCTGATGTTGTTAAATCATGTGCACAGGTGAATGGTGCGATGGAAAATCCCTACCCCTCCTCTGGTCACTGAAGAAAACTTGCGCTTCAGCTTGCGTAATGTGCAGAACAAGATGGAAAAGATGGAGGACAGAGCGGTGGCTGCTGTGAAGAAGAGGAACCTAGAAGGTATACAACAGAACTCAAACTCCTTTGATATGTTATCAAACCCTGATTTAATGCTTAGAGCTATTAAAATGGGAGTGAACATACCTGATACTGATTTTGCCTGCATTGATGTACTTAGAGAACTTGAAAAATGCCGTAACATGGAATCTCAGAATGAGAAGGATAAAAAAAACTCCATGCTAGAGAAACCTTTGATTCTGACTAATGCAAAAGGTGATCAAACACCTCTGAATTTGAGATGGGGGGATGAAAGTGATATAGAAGAGGAGTGTTTTACTATGGTCAGGTCTAGGAAGAAAAGAGAAAAAAGAACTAATGTAGTGATATCCAGGCCTGTCACCAGGAGCCAAAAAGATAATGATGTTGCAAAGGGAAAAAGGGTAATCCTGTATTGCCTCCTAACAGAATTACCAAGAGGGGGGAAATAATACAATCAAATGAATGGCATCTTTTGGAACTGCAGAGGAGCAGGGAAGAAAGGAATGGCTACCTGCTTCGCTGATTTAATAAAAGACCACTCCCTTAATTTTATAGGCCTTCAGGAAACTATGAAAAAGAAAATCTCCCCTATGTTTTTAAGGAATATTGACCACCTGGATAGATATGCGTGGAACCATATCCCCTCTGTAGGCAAGTCAGGAGGGATTTTGTGTGGGATCAAAAAAGAAACTCTTGAAGTGGTATCCTGGGTATCAAAAAACTTCCTTCCGCAGGCTAACATTTATGATGTTAAACAAAAATGCATATGGGCCCTCATAGTGGTCTATGGGGCTGCCCAGGATGATAGAAAAAATGATTTCCTAGAAGAATTGATATATGTATGCTCTCAATTACCTGTCCCCTATATAGTGGGTAGAGATTTCAATATCCTTCGCAATAGTGGTGAAAAAAACAAGAATATGTCTCACTCCCAATATACAAATAAGTTCAACTCTATTATTCAGTCCCTCAAGCTGAGAGAAATACATATGGGAGGAGGTAAATACACATGGTCTAATAAACAGAAGCACCCTACTCTGGAGAAGTTAGATAGAATCCTTATGAGCTTTGATTGGGAAGACTTGTTCCCCTTGGTAACCGTCCGAAAACTAGTTCGAGAAGTCTCAGATCATAACCCTTTGCTTTTAGAAATGGGGTCTGTGAAACCAGGCCCCTCTCACAATCGTGAGTTCAGATTTTAGTTGACGTGGCTTAGTAATGAGGACTTTTATATTAAAGCCAAGAAGATTTGGGAACAACCTGTTAAATCCGAGGATCCTATTGATGTGCTCAATATCAAGCTCAAACGTATTAAAAAATATTTCAAAGGATGGGGGGCTCATTCCTTTGGACATGCCAGGAAAAGAAAAAAATGTATTAAAGAAGAGCTAGAAGAGATCCAGAGGCTAGAAGAGGAGGGACCTCTTGAGCCAGAAATATATGACATAAGGGCCAACCTGAATGCAGAGTTGAATGATTTGTTGTTTACGGAAGAGCTATTCTGGTTACAACAATCTAATGAGCGTTGGTTGCTCAAAGGAGACCGAAATACAACCTTCTATCATAGGGTGGCTAATGGCGAAAAACGGAAAAATACCATCCACTATTTCACGGCGGGGGGTGTGACTATTGAGGACACGCAAAATGTGTTGGCTCATGCCACTTCCTTTTATAAGGATCTTTTTGGCCCTGCTAGAGGTAATATGTTTCAGTTATCTCCTGATACATGGTCAGAAGAGGAGAAACTTAGTGAGGAAGATAATGTTTTACTCACACAAGAATTTACTGAGGAAGAGGTGAAAAAAGCTTTATTTGGCATGAAAAGCAATAGAGCTCCGGGCCCGGACAATATACCGGCCGAATTCTATATGCATTGCTGGGAGTTTGTAAAAAATGACATCATGCGCCTATTTGACGCTTTTCATGCAAATAAACTTGATATAGCTCGCCTAAACTACGGGACTATTACCTTGATACCAAAAATGAAAGGGGCTAGAAAAATCTAGCAATATCGCCCCATTTGTCTATTGAGGTGTCCTTATAAATTGATTACCAAAGTTATGGACAATCGGGTGGCATTCTATGATGACAAACTGATTAGCAGGCATCAGAATGCATTCATCAAGCAGAGAAACATTATGGATGGGATCCTATCCCTTCATGAAATACTGCATCATACTCATCAAAAGAAGAGGGTTGGTGTGGTCTTGAAACTAGACTTTGAGAAAGCCTACGACAAAATCAACTGGGATTTTCTGCTGACTTGTCACCGAGATCGGGGATTTAGTCCAACTTGATGCGGTTGGGTGAAAAATATCTTACATAACGGCACTGTGAGTGTTAAGTTGAACAATGAGAAAGGCCCATACTTTCAAAGTTACAAAGGTGTACCGCAAGGTGACCCCCATTCCCCGTTCTTGTTTAACATGGCTGTGGAGGCCTTATCAAATATGGTCCGCAATGCACAAAAAGAGAAACTTATCACTGGGTTAGCTCCTGACCTGATTGAGGGTGGGGTGGCTATCCTTCAGTATGCAGACAACACGGTCATCTGCTTTGAACATGATAGAGAGGCTGCGATTAACTTGAAACTGTTACTTTACTTGTTTGAACTCATGTCCGGTTTGAAAATTAACTTCACGAAAAGCGAAATCCTACGCATTGGAGGGGACGATGATACTCTGGCATTCCATGCTGACCTTTTCAATCGCCAGATAGGTCATTTTCCTATGAAATACCTGGGCGTTCCTGTTAGCTATTCCACCCTTCGGGGTTTACACTGGGATTTTGCTGATGAACGGTTTTTGAAATGCTGTGAAGCATGGATTGGTAATGCGGAATCCTCTGGAGGGAGGCTTATTCTTCTCAATTCCTCACTTACCAGTATCATATACTTCTATATGTCTATGTTCTTGCTACCTAAGATGGTCATTGCAAAGTTATACAAACATCGTAAACGTTTCTTTTGGCAAGAACACGATGGTCGTAAGAGATATCATCTGGTGAGGTGGGCTAGAATATGTAGATCTAAGAAAAAGGGTGGATTGGGGTGAAAGACCTCCGGAAACAAAATATCAGTTTAATCACCAAGTGGTGGTGGAAACTGGTGACACAACAAGGGTTGTGACAAGATATTATCCGTTCTAAATACATGAACAAAGACACAGTGGTGTCCGTTAAGTGCAAATTCAGTGATTCACCTATCTGGAAGGCGATTATGAAAGTAAAAGAGTACTACCTAGCTGGGAGAGGCATTGAAATGAACTCTGGTAATATTGCCAGACTTTGGAAGGACCCTTTAAATAATGAGCCTCCACTGCAACAAAAATATCCTGCGCTATATAACATTTGCAATGATCAAGATATCACAGTTGCAAAATTTAAAAATGGTGAGGGGGCAAACTTCTTCCGTCGGCAACTCCACTCCCCGTTGGTAACTCAATGGGATGAGCTGAGAGCTACAGTTGCCTCTTGGCACCTAGCAGATAGCTCGGACCAAGTTGTGTGGACCCTGGGGGGAAAGAAGAGATTCACGACCAAATCTATGTATGAGTACTTGGAAAGAAATCTAGCTGGGTGCAACTACAAGTGGATTTGGAAAGCTAAAATCCCACTTAAAATCCAAATTTTCCTTTGGTAGTTGTTCCAAGATGCTGTCTTGACATTAGATGTCATGAAGCGAAGGCGCTGGGCTGGTAACCTGAAGTGCTCTTTTTGTAGAGATAGAGAGACCCCTCAACATTTATTCTTTACGTGCCCTGTAGCTAGAGTGGTTTGGAGGACGCTGGGCTGTGCTTTGGGCACTAATAAATGCCTAAACACTATTTGGCAGTTTTTCTCCTGGTGTTACATGTTTTTACCTGAAGGTGAAGATTCTACATCTTCGGTTTAGCGGCCATTTGTTGGGCAATTTGGAATTGTCGCAACCAAGCTACCTTTGAACAGAAAAAGCTTAAAACCCCCTTTGCTGTGAGTTTTTCAGCATGTGGCTTCATGTCTTATTGGGCAGGGATGATGAATGGAGAAGATCGGGCGATGATGGAACAGGGATCCAAGATGCTGAAGGCCAGTGCTTCAGCCATGATGAGGATCTGCGCAGCGCTGAGTGAGAAGACGCTGATCTGATGGGAGATCCTGGTTGCGCTCTGAAGTTGAAAAAACTGGGTTCCGTCGTCGCTCCAAGATGTTTCGCTGCTCCTGCGTGGGCATAGTTGTGTTGCTCCTGCGTGAGCCCTACAGGAGTCTCCTATACTCTATTATGTCTGATGTTTGATGCTTACAGTACTTCGTGTCTATGGGTTTTCGCCCTGCGGCAGGCTGCTCGATGACGAGTGCTTGTAGTGGGTTTCCCATAGATGCGTTGAACTCGTGTCCTCCTTTCTAGGTTCCTGGGTAGTAGCAGTTTAAACCAAAACTATTTATATTTCCGTTATGTCAAAGTAATGGAAAGGGGTGATGCCCGATTCAAAAAAAATTACCCTTTATATAGTTTCCATTGTAATTTGTTGTTTGGAGGTCACCGAAGCTCTTTGTAAGAGCGCCCCCAACTCACTATATTTCAATTATACTCCCTTCGTCTCAAAATTCTTGTCTTATATTTGTCTAGAGACGGATGTATTTAATACTAAAATGTGACTTGATATATCCGTATTTAGACAAATCTAAGACAAGAATTTTAGAACGGAAGGAGTATCGTATGAATTAAATAAGCACTTAGATATATATAACCTCTCTGACACGTTTTATCTTATTGTTGTACCTAAAAGAGCTCCCGTTTAATGTGTTTTCTGTGAGAAGTAGTATGCTTTGTCTTGCCTTTATTGCTAAGAACTATAATGTAATGCGCCAACACTTTTTGAGAATCCACTTTAGTCATAAATTAGACCAATAATACATAAATCATTTTACTGAAAAATTATACCTTTGAAAACTTCTTTCAAATACGAATTCAAAGGTATCTGTCATGCTCCCGCTGCAGTCACCCATGTTGGTTAAATTTATGGTCAAAGTTAAATCTCGCAGAGCTTGGGCGCACTACATTATGAAATGAAGGGAGTATAGAAGGATTAAGATAAACCAATTCCGCTCTCTTTTCTCATTAAATAGGCCATCACATAAGATTTTTTTTCTTAGGTGTCGTGAATAAGATATGGTCCAAGGTGGATGTAACGCCCCAGATGTAACCTGCCATATTTGTATTCCAACTCTTGCCATTTTCGGCTCTAAGTTATGAGATTCCTTCGTGGTTGGGTTTTTGTCTTTGTTTTGTTTTTGTCCATGCCATGCATTCTATATCATGTCATCATGTGCATCTCATTTGCATACGTGTTCGTCTCATGCATCTGAGCATTTTCCCCATTGTCCGTTTTGCAATCCGACACTCCTATGTGCACCGGCGTCCCCTTTTGTGTCTTTTCGTGAGAGGGTGTTAAAAATTCTCGGAATGGACCAAGATTTGCTAAGCGGCCTTGGTACACCACGGATAGACCGCATGTCAAATTTCGTGTCATTTGGAGTCCGTTTGATGCTCGAACGGTTTGAGGAACCGTAAAGGCCTCGTGTGTGTTGCAGCCCAACACCCTCTAAAGTGGCCCAATAACCCATCCACACCTCTCCCATGTCCTCCGACGTCGGATCACGATCGCGTGGCCGAAAATTTCACCTCGTTTGGACACTCCCACCTCCTTCTAGGTATAAATATGTGCAACCCTCTCCAAATCCTGGATGAAACCATAGCAAATTCCCCTCTCCGCCGCCGGACAAAAAACCCAACCGACGGACATGTCCGCCGCCCTCGCCGCCGCCATGTGTCGCCTCCTGGTTCGTTGAGACACCGTACCCACTTCGCCGTCCATCCGCACGCCGTCCCGCCGGGGCCCAGGAGGGGCCCTCCCGGCCCACGCGTCCGCCGCCCGCCGCCTGCTCTCCTCCGCAGCGCGCCGCCACCGTACCTCATCTCCTCCGGCAACCGCTGCCACCGTCTCAGAGCACCGCCGCCCGCCAAGGCCCGCCGCGGAGCCGCCCGCTCCGTGCCCGCAGCGCACCCCACCGCCTCATCTGTTCCTGTCGCCGGCGAACGACTCCGGCGAGTCCTTCTTCCTCGGATCCGGCAAGTCCATCATCTCCGGCCACCGCAGCGCACATCTCCGGCGAAGATTCCGACGAGCCTCAAACCACGCGCCCGAAACCTAGATCTGGTATTTCGGAGGTCGATTTTCCCTAAGTCTTTTATTTCTGCAACATTTTATTGCTCTGCTCATCATGCCATAACTTCATGACCGTTGCTCCGTTATGTGCGTGCAATATATCAAGATGTTCATCAGGATGTGCTATTCATTTTGTTACATTGTGTGATGCTTGTTTGAGTCTACCTTGATTCCCAAATAGTTGATGCAAGAGTCCTATAAAATGATAGGTGTTGATTCTTATCAGAGTATGCCCTAGAGGCAATAATAAAGTTATTATTTATTTCCTTATAATCATGATAAATGTTTATTATTCATGCTAGAATTGTATTAACCGGAAACATAATACATGTGTGAATACATAGACAAACAAAGTGTCACTAGTATGCCTCTACTTGACTAGCTCGTTAATCAAAGATGGTTATGTTTCCTAACCATGAACAATGAGTTGTTATTTGATTAACGAGGTCACATCATTAGTTGAATGATCTGATTGACATGACCCATTCCATTAGCTTAGCACCCGATCGTTTAGTATGTTGCTATTGCTTTCTTCAAGACTTATACATGTTCCTATAACTATGAGATTATGCAACTCCCGTTTGCCGGAGGAACACCTTGGGTGCTACCAAACGTCACAACGTAACTGGGTGATTATAAAGGAGCATTACAGGTGTCTCCAAAGGTAGATGTTGGGTTGGCGTATTTCGAGATTAGGTTTTGTCACTCCGATTGTCGGAGAGGTATCTCTGGGCCCTCTCGGTAATGCACATCACATAAGCCTTGCAAGCATTGCAACTAATGAGTTAGTTGCGGGATGATGTATTACAGAACGAGTAAAGAGACTTGCCGGTAACGAGATTGAACTAGGTATTGGATACCGACGATCGAATCTCGGGCAAGTAACATACCGATGACAAAGGGAACAACGTATGTTGTTATGCGGTCTGACCGATAAAGATCTTCGTAGAATATGTAGGAGCCAATATGGGCATCCAGGTCCC
>NC_041388.1:623743234-623753953 GCF_002162155.2 Triticum dicoccoides | reverse complement strand
AGTAGGACTCTCCTGGCGCGCCTCCTATGGCCGGCCAGCCTCCCCCCCTCTAGTCCTTTATATACTGAGGTAGAGGCACCCTAGAACACACAAGTTGATCCACGTGATCTATTCCTTAGCCGTGTGCGGTGCCCCCAGCCACCATAGTCCTCGATAATACTGTAGCGGAGTTTAGGCGAAGCCCTGCTGCTGTAGTACATCAAGATCGTCACCACGCCATCGTGCTGACGGAACTCTTCCCCGACACTTTGCTGGATCCGAGTCCGGGGATCGTCATCGAGCTGAACGTGTGCTCGAACTCGGAGGTGCCGTAGTTTCGGTGCTTGATCGGTTGGATCGTGAAGACGTACGACTACTTCCTCTATGTTGCGTCAACGCTTCCGCAGTCGGTCTGCGTGGGTATGTAGCCAACACTCTCCCATCTCCTTGCTATGCATCACATGATATTGCGTGAGTGTATGAATTTTTTTGAAATTCCTACGAAACCCAACAGTGGCATCCGAGCCTAGGTTATTTATGTTGATGTTATATGCACAAGTAGAACACAAGTGAGTTGTGGGTGATATAAGTCATACTGCCTACCAGCATGTCATACTTTGGTTCGGCGACATTGTTGGACGAGACGACCCGGACCAACCTTACGCGTACGCTTACGCGAGACCGGTTCCCCCGACGTGCTTTGCACATAGGTGGCTTGCGGGCGACTGTCTCTCCAACTTTAGTTGAACCAAGTATGGCTACGCCCGGTCCTTGCGAAGGTTAAAACGGAGTCTATTTGACAAACTATCGTTGTGGTTTTGATGCGTAGGTGAGATTGCTTCGTGCTTAAGCCCGTAGCAGCCACGTAAAACTTGCAACAACAAAGTAGAGGACGTCTAACTTGTTTTTGCAGGGCATGTTGTGATGTGATATGGTCAAGACATGATGCTGAATTTTATTGTATGAGATGATCATGTTTTGTAACCGAGTTATCGGCAACTGGCAGGAGCCATATGGTTGTCGCTTTATTTTATGCAATGAAATCGCGATGTAATGCTTTAGTTTATTACTAAGCGGTAGTGATAGTCGTGGAAGCATAAGCTTGGCGAGACGACAACGATGCTATGATGGAGAACAAGGTGTCACGCCGGTGACGATGGTGATCACGACGGTGCTTCGGAGATGGAGATCACAAGCACAAGATGATGATGGCCATATCATATCACTTATAATGATTGCATGTGATGTTTATCCTTTTATGCATCTTATCTTGCTTTGATTGACGGTAGCATTATAAGATGATCTCTCACTAATTATCAAGAAGTGTTCTCCCTGAGTATGCACCGTTGCGAAAGTTCTTCGTGCTGAGACACCACATGATGATCGGGTGTGATAGGTTCTACGTTCAAATACAATGGGTGCAAAACAGTTGCACACGCGGAATACTTAGGTTATACTTGACGAGCCAAGCATATACAGATATGGCCTCGGAACACGGAGACCGAAAGGTCGAGCGTGAATAATATAGTAGATATGATCAACATAACGATGTTCACCATTGAAAACTACTCCATCTCACGTGATGATCGGTTATGGTTTAGTTGATTTGGATCACGTAATCACTTAGAGGATTAGAGGGATGTCTATCTAAGTGGGAGTTATTTAAACTTGATTAACTGAACTTAAATTTATCATGAAACTTAGTACCTGATTAGTATCTTGCTTGTTTATGTTTGATTGTAGATAGATGGCTCGTGCTGTTGTTCCGTTGAATTTTAATGCGTTCCTTGAGAAAGCAAAGTTGAAAGATGATGGTAGCAATTACACGGACTGGGTCCGTAACTTGAGGATTATCCTCATTGCTGCACAGGAGAATTACGTCCTGGAAGCACCGCTGGGTGCTAGGCCTGCTGCAGGAGCAACGCCAGATGTTTTGAACGTCTGGCAGAGCAAAGTTGATGACTACTCGATAGTTCAGTGTGCCATGCTTTACGGCTTAGAATCGGGACTTCAACGACGTTTTGAACGTCATGGAGCATATGAGATGTTTCAGGAGTTGAAGTTAATATTTCAAGAAAATGCCCGGATTGAGAGATATGAAGTCTCCAATAAGTTCTATAGCTGCAAGATGGAGGAGAACAGTTCTGTCAGTGAGCATATACTCAAAATGTCTGGGTATAATAATCACTTGATTCAATTGGGAGTTAATTTTCCAGATGATAGCGTCATTGACAGAATTCTTCAATCACTGCCACCAAGCTACAACAGCTTCGTGATGAACTATAATATGCAAGGGATGAACAAGACTATTCCCGAGCTCTTCGCGATGCTGAAAGCTGCGGAGGTAGAAATCAAGAAGGAGCATCAAGTGTTGATGGTCAACAAGACCACTAGTTTCAAGAAAAAGGGCAAAGGGAAGAAGAAGGGGAACTTCAAAAAGAGCGGCAAGCAAGTTGCTACTCAAGAGAAGAAACCCAAACCTGGACCTAAGCCTGAAACTGAGTGCTTCTATTGCAAGCAGACTGGTCACTGGAAGCGGAACTGCCCCAAGTATTTGGCGGATAAGAAGGATGGCAAGGTGAACAAAGGTATATGTGATATACATGTTATTGATGTGTACCTTACTAATGCTCGCAGTAGCACCTAGGTATTTGATACTGGTTCTGTTGCTAATATTTGCAACTCGAAATAGGGACTATGCATCAAGCGAAGATTGGTTAAGGACGAGGTGACGATGCGCGTGGGAAACGGTTCCAAAGTCGATGTGATCGCAGTCGGCACGCTACCTCTACATCTACCTTCGGGATTAGTATTAGACCTAAATAATTTTTATTTGGTGCCAGCGTTAAGCATGAACATTATATCTGGATCTTGTTTGATGCGAGACGGTTATTCATTTAAATCAGAGAATAATGGTTGTTCTATTTATATGAGTAATATCTTTTATGGTCATGCACCCTTGAAGAGTGGTCTATTCTTGTTGAATCTCGATAGTAGTAACACACATATTCATAATGTTGAAGCCAAAAGATGCAGAGTTGATAATGAGAGTGCAACTTATTTGTGGCACTGCCGTTTAGGTCATATCGGTGTAAAGCGCATGAAGAAACTCCATTCTGATGGACATTTGAAACCACTTGATTATGAATCACTTGGTACTTGCGAACCGTGCCTCATGGGCAAGATGACCAAAACACCGTTCTCCGGTACTATGGAGAGAGCAACAGATTTGTTGGAAATCATACATACAGATGTATGTGGTCCGATGAATATTGAGGCTCGTGGCGGATATCGTTATTTTCTCACCTTCACAGATGATTTAAGCAGATATGGGTATATCTACTTAATGAAACATAAGTCTGAAACATTTGAAAAGTTCAAGGAATTTCAGAGTGAAGTTGAAAATCATCGTAACAAGAAAATAAAGTTTCTACGATCTGATCGTGGAGGAGAATATTTGAGTTACGAGTTTGGTGTACATTTGAAAATTTGTGGAATAGTTTCGCAACTCACGCCACCGAGAACACCACAGCGTAATGGTGTGTCCGAACGTCGTAATCGTACTTTACTAGATATGGTGCGATCTATGATGTCTCTTACTGATTTGCCGCTATCGTTTTGGGGATACGCTCTAGAGACGGCCGCATTCACGTTAAATAGGGCACCATCAAAATCCGTTGAGACGACGCCTTATGAACTGTGGTTTGGCAAGAAACCAAAGTTATCGTTTCTGAAAGTTTGAGGCTGTGATGCTTATGTGAAAAAACTTCAACCTGATAAGCTCGAACCCAAATCGGAGAAATGTGTCTTCATAGGATATCCAAAGGAAACTATTGGATACACCTTCTATCACAGATCCGAAGGCAAGACTTTTGTTGCCAAATTCAGAAACTTTCTAGAGAAGGAGTTTCTCTCGAAAGAAGTGAGTGGGAGGAAAGTAGAACTTGACGAGGTAACTGTACCTGCTCCCTTATTGGAAAGTAATACATCACAGAAAACTGTTTCTGCGACACCTACACCAGTCAGTGAGGAAGCTAATGATGATGATCATGAAACTTCAGAACAAGATACTACTGAACCTCGTAGATCAACCAGAGTAAGATCTGCACCAGAGTGGTACGGTAATCCTGTTCTAGAAGTCATGTTATTAGATCATGATGAACCTACGAACTATGAAGAAGCGATGGTGAGCCCAGATTCCGCAAAGTGGCTTGAAGCCATGAAATCTGAGATGGGATCCATGTATGAGAACAAAGTATGGACTTTGGTTGACTTGCCCGATGATCGACAAGCAATTGAGAATAAATGGATCTTCAAGAAGAAGACTGACACTGACGGTAATGTTACTATCTACAAAGCTCGACTTGTCGCAAAAGGTTTTCAGCAAGTTCAAGCGATTGACTACGATGAGACCTTCTCACCCGTAGCGATGCTTAAGTCTGTCCGAATCATGTTAGCAATTACCGCATTTTATGATTATGAAATTTGGCAGATGGATGTCAAAACTGCATTCCTGAATGGATTTCTGGAAGAAAAGTTGTATATGATACAACCAGAAGGTTTTGTCGATCCAAAGGGAGCTAACAAAGTGTGCAAGCTCCAGTGATCCATTTATGGACTGGTGCAAGCCTCTCGGAGTTGGAATAAACGTTTTGATAGTGTGATCAAAGCATTTGGTTTTATACAGACTTTCGGAGAAGCCTGTATTTACAAGAAAGTGAGTGGGAGCTCTGTAGCATTTCTGATATTATATGTGGATGACATATTGTTAATTGGAAATAATATAGAATTTCTGGATAGCATAAGGGGATACTTGAATAAGAGTTTTTCAATGAAAGACCTCGGTGAAGTTGCTTACATATTAGGCATAAAGATCTATAGAGATAGATCAAGACGCTTAATTGGACTTTCACAAACAACATACCTTGAGAAAATTTTGAAGAAGTTCAAAATGGATCAAGCAAAGAAAGGATTCTTGCCTGTGTTACAAGGTGTGAAATTGAGTAAGACTCAATGCCCGACCACTTCAGAAGATAGAGAGAATATGAAAGATGTTCCCTATGCATCAGCAATAGGATCTATCATGTACGCAATGTTGTGTACCAGATCTGATGTGTGCCTTGCTATAAGTCTAGCAGGGAGGTACCAAAGTAATCCAGGAGTGAATCACTGGACAGCGGTCAAGAACATCCTGAAATACCTGAGAAGGACTAAGGATATGCTTCTCGTATATGGAGGTGACAAAGAGCTCGTCGTAAAAGGTTACGTTGATGCAAGCTTTGACACTGATCCGGACGATTCTAAATCACAAACTGGATACGTGTTTACATTAAACGGTGGAGCTGTCAGTTGGTGCAGTTCTAAACAAAGCGTCGAAGCGGGATCTACATGTGAAGCGGAGTACATAGCTGCTTCGGAAGCAGCAAATGAAGGAGTCTGGATGAAGGAGTTCATATCCGATCTAGGTGTCATACCTAGTGCATCGGGTCCAATGAAAATCTTTTGTGACAATACTGGTGCAATTGCCTTGGCAAAGGAATCCAGATTTCACAAGAGAACCAAGCACATCAAGAGACGCTTCAATTCCATCCGGGATCTAGTCCAGGTGGGAGACATAGAGATTTGCAAGATACATACGGATCTGAATGTTGCAGACCCATTGACTAAGCCTCTTCCACGACCAAAACATGATCAGCACCAAGGCTCCATGGGTGTTAGAATCATTACAGTATAATCTAGATTATTGACTCTAGTGCAAGTGGGAGACTGAAGGAAATATGCCCTAGAGGCAATAATAAAGTTATTATTTATTTCCTTATAATCATGATAAATGTTTATTATTCATGCTAGAATTGTATTAACCGGAAACATAATACATGTGTGAATACATAGACAAACAAAGTGTCACTAGTATGCCTCTACTTGACTAGCTCGTTAATCAAAGATGGTTATGTTTCCTAACCATGAACAATGAGTTGTTATTTGATTAACAAGGTCACATCATTAGTTGAATGATCTGATTGACATGACCCATTCCATTAGCTTAGCACCCGATCGTTTAGTATGTTGCTATTGCTTTCTTCATGACTTACACATGTTCCTATAACTATGAGATTATGCAACTCCCGTTTGCCGGAGGAACACCTTGGGTGCTACCAAACGTCACAACGTAACTGGGTGATTATAAAGGAGCATTACAGGTGTCTCCAAAGGTAGATGTTGGGTTGGCGTATTTCGAGATTAGGTTTTGTCACTCCGATTGTCGGAGAGGTATCTCTGGGCCCTCTCGGTAATGCACATCACATAAGCCTTGCAAGCATTGCAACTAATGAGTTAGTTGCGGGATGATGTATTACAGAACGAGTAAAGATACTTGCCGGTAATGAGATTGAACTAGGTATTGGATACCGACGATCGAATCTCGGGCAAGTAACATACCGATGACAAAGGGAACAACGTATGTTGTTATGCGGTCTAACCGATAAAGATCTTCATAGAATATGTAGGAGCCAATATGGGCATCCAGGTCCCGCTATTGGTTATTGACCGGAGACATGTCTCGGTCATGTCTACATTGTTCTCGAACCCGTAGGGTCCGCACGCTTAAGGTTACGATGACAGTTATATTATGAGTTTATGCATTTTGATGTACCGAAGGTTGTTCGGAGTCCCGGATGTGATCACGGACATGACGAGGAGTCTCGAAATGGTCGAGACATAAAGATAGATATATTGGAAGCCTATGTTTGGATATCGGAAGTGTTTCGGGTGAAATCGGGATTTTACCGGAGTACCGGGAAGGTTACCGGAACCCCCCGGGAGCTAAATGGGCCATGATGGGCCTTAGTGGAAAAGAGAAGAGGCAACCCTACATGGGCTGTGCGCCTCCCCCTTCCCCTAGTCCTATTAGGACTAGGAGAGGTGGCCGGCCCCCTCTCTCTCTTTTCCCCCTCCGCGAATCCTATTCCAACTAGGATTGGGGGGGGATCCTACTCCCAGAGGGAGTAGGACTCTCCTGGCGCGCCTCCTATGGCCGGCCAGCCTCCCCCCTCTAGTCCTTTATATACTGAGGTAGAGGCACCCTAGAACACACAAGTTGATCCACGTGATCTATTCCTTAGCCGTGTGCGGTGCCCCCAGTCACCATAGTCCTTGATAATACTGTAGCGGAGTTTAGGCGAAGCCCTGCTGCTGTAGTACATCAAGATCGTCACCACGCTGTCGTGCTGATGGAACTCTTCCCCGAAACTTTGCTGGATCGGAGTCCGGGGATCGTCATCGAGCTGAACGTGTGCTCGAACTCGGAGGTGCCATAGTTTCGGTGCTTGATCGGTTGGATCGTGAAGACGTACGACTACTTTCTCTATGTTGCGTCAACGCTTCCGCAGGCGGTCTGCGTGGGTACGTAGACAACACTCTCCCATCTCGTTGCTATGCATCACATGATCTTGCGTGAGCGTAGGAAATTTTTTGAAATTACTACGAAACCCAACAATTTAGCCATAGCTCAGTGTTCATCTTTTGTCAAGCATCTTGAGGAGATCACTGCCATATGCTTTGATTCTATGTTGGAGTGCAGTAGATTAGTTTCTTGTTGCATTATAGATGGTATCGTGCTATTAATCGCAGAATTGTGCCATTATTGTTTTCCTTGCCATTTGCAAACTGTGCATCTGATTCCGGTGATCTTTATATCGATTTCGAACGAAATCAACTCATCTTTCCAGCGGCACACTTGGTTTGCCAAGTTGATGCCTTGATCAATCTTTTCCTTCCGGAGCATGCATATGCATTGCATATCACATCCCGCATATCATGCCATGTTTTGCATCATGTTGCTTGCGCATTGCACCGTGGTTGATTGTTGTTTCTTTTGCTTGTGCTCTTGATTTGGGTAGAGCCAGGAGATGATTACGTGATTGAGGAACCCGTTGAGTACGCTTACGAGGATCAAGCTTTCGTCAACTCGGAGAACTTTGCAGGCAAGATGACCATACCCTCGAAATCAGTTCTATCTTTGCTTGCTAGTTGTTCGCTCTATTGCTATGCCGCGATACCTACCACTTGCTATATCATGCCTTCCATATTGCCATGACAAGCCTCTAACCCACCTTTCCTAGCAAACCGTTGTTTGGCTATGTTACTGCTTTGCTCAGCCCCTCTTATAGCGTTGCTAGTTGCAGGTGAAGATGGAACTTGTTCCATGTTGGAACATGGTTATTGTTGGGATATCATTATTATATTTTGTTTACTTGAATGCATCTATATACTTGGTAGAGGGTGGAAGGCTCGGCCCTATGCCTGGTGTTTTGTTCCACTCTTGCCGCCCTAGTTTCCGTCATACTAGTGTTATGTTCCTTGATTTTGCGTTCCTTACGCGGTTAGGTGTTATGGGAAGCCCTTGACAGTTCGCCTCGAATAAAACTCCTCCAGTAAGGCCCAACCTTGGTTTTACCATTTGCCACCTAAGCCTTTTTCCCTTGGGTTTCGCGGACTCAAGGGTCATCTTTATTTTAACCCCCCCCCCCCCTGGGCCAGTGCTTCTCTAAGTGTTGGTCCAACCTGAGCGATGTCTGGCGCCCCCTAGGCAACTAGGGTCTATGCCAACCCGACGTCTGGCTCATCCGGTGTGCCCTGAGAACGAGATATGTGCAGCTCCTATCGGGATTTGTCGGCACATTCGGGCAGCTTTGCTGGTCTGGTTTTACCATTGCCGAAATGTCTTATAACCGGGATTCCAAGTCTGATTGGGTCTTCCTGGGAGAAGGAATATCCTTCGTTGACCGTGAGAGCTTGTGATGGGCTAAGTTGGGACACCCCTGCAGCGTTTTGAACTTTCGAAAGCCGTGCCCGCGGTTATGGGCAGATGGGAATTTGTTAATATCCGGTTGTAGAAAACTTGACACTTAACTTAATTAAAAAATGAATCAACCGCATGTATAGCCGTGATGGTCTCTTTTCGGCGGAGTCCGGGAAGAGAACACGGTCTCGTGTTATGCTTGAACGTAAGTAGTTTCAGGATCACTTCTTGATCATTATTAGCTTCTCGCCCGTGCTTTGCTTCTCTTGTCGCTCTCATTTGCGTAAGTTAGCCACCATATATTCTAGTGCTTGCTGCAGCTCCACCTCACTACCCTTTCCTACCTTAAGCTTAAATAGTCTTCATCACGATGGTGTGAGATTGCTAAGTCCCCGTGACTCACGGATACTTCCAAACAGATGCAGGTGCCGATGATGCCAATGCAGGGGACGCTACCGAACTCAAGTGGGAGTTCGACGAGGACTCGGGCCGTTACTATGTGTCTTCTCCGGATGATCAGTAGAGGAGTCCAGTTGGGGCGATCGGGGATCTAGCATTTGGGGTTGTCTTTATTTATGATTGGTTCCGTAGTCAGACCTTGATTGTATTCTGGATGATGTATGATATATTTATGTATTATGTGAAGTGGCGATTGTAAGCCAACTCTTTATCTCTTTCTTATTCAGTACATGGGATGTGTAAAGATTACCCCTCTTGCGACGTGCCTATCATACGGTTATGCCTCTAAGTCGTATTTCGACACGTGGGAGATATAGTCGCATCGTAGGTGTTATAGTGGAGCACCGGGAATGCCATAATTTTACCATGTCCAAGAACATTAACCCCTCTAGGCACACCTTCAGTCCACCAATGCGGCATATTTGGCCTAGATGGCAACAACGTAGGACGTAAGGCAGCGGGTGAGGTGGGACATGGTATAGGGGAGAGCATGTCCCCGGCTTGCGGCGGCCAAAACCTAGAGAGGTGAGGTCATCTCTTTGACGAGCTTGTAGTTGGCACTCAAACAACACTCAGTGATTAGGTGTTATACGTTCTTCACATAATGCTTCAATTAGATGACGGGCAAGATGAAGTCAGTTCGATCGAACTGCTCACATCGTTCGCTGTTGTTACTCTATCTTTGAGTTGTCGTTAATGTTATATTTTCCTGGTTGTGTCTTGATACTTAAGCCGAGATGGACGTCGTGCAAAGTTGCAAACTCTGTGAGAACGACACTTAAGACGAGATGGACCATGTGTAAGGTTGCAAACTCTATGATATACGAGTAGTAGATAAGGTAGAAACAACATTAGGTATAGGATTGCTAGTACTAGTCACCGAAATACGGTCCCTAACATTAGGTATAGGAATACATGCGGTGTGGTGCAAGAATATGCATTCACAACGGTGTTGCTCGGAGAAGCCATTTTCTCAAGGAAGTTGTCCACGTGAGGGATGTAGTCGTTTCTAGCCACGTCAGAGAAGATGCATGCGGGCGAGTGAATGCGCTCGACATAAAATCTGATATCCCCTCTCCCATATAGGGTTATAAGAGCAAGTCTAGTAGAGCCCTTAAACCCTCAAACCCCTAAAAATAACTGCTTTTTTACAGTTTTCGTTGAAAAAAAGCCGTAGACTAGAACCTCTAAACCCTCAAACCCGTAAAAAAAATTTAGAGGTCCAACCTTCAAACTGTTTCCCAACCTGTAGAAGTGAGGGTTGAGAGGAAAAACTCCCCCTAACCTGCACTCCTCTTTCCTCTTGTGCGGGAGGGAAGTTTCATCCCGCCTCCCCGGCTCCTCCCGCCGCCTCGGCTCACGCCGGCCATGGAGGCCTCCACCGCCGCAGCACCCCCGCCCGCCGCCGTGCCCGCCCCACCTGACTCGGGCTGCGCCCCTGCCCCCGCCCCCGCCCCGACCGTGGCCGATGTGGTGGCGGC
>NC_041388.1:623728501-623742787 GCF_002162155.2 Triticum dicoccoides | reverse complement strand
CGGCGCCCACCCCCGCCGCCGCGCCCGCCCCCAAGAAGAGCCGGCCGAAGGAGGCCTCTCATGGGCCGCGAGGGGCGGCCTCCAAGGTCGCCGGCTCGTCCCCGGCTGTGAACAAGCCGCAGAAGAAGCCCGCGGCCCCGCCCGCCGCCGTCGCCGAACCTCCTCCCGCCGCGCACGAGGTGTTCGAGGAAATGGCAACCCCATCCTCGTTCATGGACCTCTTCCAAAATGCGGAGGTGGACCTCAGAGCTCCGCCTCTAGACCCCTTTAGGGTTGGTGACGACATGGAGGAAGATGAGGATGATGTCCAAGAAGGACATGGATCAAGACCAATTGCAATGGTGGAAGGACTACAATGAGGACATCGCGGAGAGGAAGAGGATGTTCCGTGGTGCGTCCTCTACTTTTCGAGGTGACACTCCGATGAGTAGTTGTGGTGATGGCGGTGTGGACGACTCCGCCGGCGCCTATGGAGATGCTTGATGGAGCCCGAATGTGGTCTAGGAGATGGCGCCGAGGTGCAACTTTTTGGTGATGGTGCCGATGAGAGGGGGAAGATGATGATTTTGTGATGTAAACTATTAAACCATGCATCAATGATTGTCATTTGGTAGTTTGTTTGAGGTTGATTGTGTTCTTGTAGTCATAAATTGTGATATGTGAAATGATAGATTTAAAGGTTGGGTTTGAGGCAAAGACTAGAACCCTCAAACCCAACCCTTAAAGCAGTTTAAGAGTTGGGTTTGAGGGTTCTAGTCTTTGCCTCTGTTTTTCAACCCTAAAAAGTGCCAAAAACTAGCACTTCTCAACCCTTAAAACTGCTTTAAGGGTTTGAGGGTTTGAGGGTTCTACTAGACATGCTCTAAGTGGCGCGCTCTTGGAGGCCTACTCTCTCTCTTTGCGATGCATGCCGAGAAGCAGGATGGAGATGTCTCAGGCGGCGTATATCTTTTGAAACGATGGGCGGTCTCCTATTCGCTTGTCTATGCCACTTTCTATGGATAGAGGAGTGGCCTCTAATAGACTCCCGAAAGAAAAACTGATCCACTATACATGAGACGAAGGGGAACAGTCTACAACGGTTGGGTTTAATCTTCCACTGGTAAAACATTTCGAGTTTTGTCAACTATGACAAATATGAGAGACATGTGAAATAGGTCCTAGCCCAGCTCGGCTCATCATGGAACACAATGCGCACGTGTGATGCATGGATTATGTTTAAGGAGTGTACGTGTATGTGTCCTCTTCTTAAACTCCTAGATGTATGTAGAACAACCAACCATATATGTTGGTCACTTGGTCTAACTCACCTTCTACTAGCATGGTGGTAGTAAATATCACGCTCCATGTCATGCATGAAGGCGCCAGAGAAGACTTCTGGGTCTATTTAGAAACTGTGGAAGAAATTCAAATGGGCGAAGCTCAATAATTCCAATAGAGTAAACTATACTTTATTTCTTTTCCTCCTATAATTTTGCCCAGCTCTAGGGTTCTTTAGGTTCAATTTACTATGGACGAGACTATTGCTAACATACGCTGAAGGCCCTTGCTGGTGACTTGAGTTGTTGAGTATGGGTAGTTGGGATCATTCATAAAATCCCACTCTAGCCTCCCTTCTTGTGGCGGCAATGTCAGATCTATGATGGTTGACAGCTTCGCAGCGCTGGGACGGTTCGGGTGCAAATCAGGTTACCAACGGTGCTGCTAAGGAAAACTTCTTTAGGCTATGTTCGGTTACGCCCAACCCCGCCGGGATTGAGCGCCAATCCGCCCGATCCGCGTGGATTTCGCCCGACCGGGGTTCAATCCCGGTCTGCCCTCTGTGTGCCTTGGGTTAGCACCGGCCGGTATGAAACCCCACTCAAACCTCTTGTAAACCACGCGGAAACCACCGGGAAATAACACTCTCCTCCCACCCCGTGGAAGCAACCCCCGCTCGAGTCCTCTCTCTCGCCCCAACCCCTCTTTACCTCTTTCGATTGTGTGGTGGCGCCTGCGCCGGCGCCAGCGCTGGAGATGGAGGACCAGCGACAACGCTACTGGAGGAGACCGCGGCGGTGCTTCCCCGTCCCCTTCCTCTTCCTCTCCCCTGCCCAACCAGCGGCACCTCATCCAACCGCAGCGGCGGCGCAAGCTCGCCGGCGACCCAGAGCAGCGGCGCCGCGAGCTTTCTGGCGACCACAAGTCCACAACGACCCTATAACCGGCGTGATTCTTCCCCAATGGTGGACCGGTAAGCCCGTGCTCCTCCACCTCTAATGTCTGGTTTGGATCTTGAATCTTGAAGTGTGAAGATTGAATTCTTAGCCTCATGATCGTGTACCTAAACAAGGCCGAACTGCTGAATCCAGGAACAAGACCTGCAGGGCATCGAGTACGGCTCCAAATTCCTCTGGAACGGCCAGCCCGGTACCTCCATCAGATTCAGCCATCCGAACAGATTTAGCCTGATGCTTGGATTGCATAGTGGCAGGGATTTGGCCCCCGAGTGGTTTTGGTGTCAAGCAGGGGTCACCTAATCCTCTAGAGGGTTAAATCCACTAGAGGTTTATTTCCACTACAACCGAACAAAGCCTTAGTTGTAAAGTACCGTCTAGGCACTAGCTGATGTAATTCCTTATGGTATTGGCGTCAAGGCGGTAGAATGATTAGGAGATCTAGGTTGCTCAAATAGTTCCAGCGTAAAATGCCCACTCGTCACCTTCAAATAGTTCGATGAGGCACTCTACACCCACCATCAACAAAACCTAAGGTACAGATTTCTTGCCTATGAAGACGAATTTTCTTGAAACTTGCCAAGAAATGGCAGATCTTAGTATTGAATTTCATAAGCTCGAAAAGTTTGCTCATTCTATCAAACTAAAGCATGATAGCATGTCATCATTTATTCGAGGCCGTAATTTGTAGCTTCTGCATCGGGTGATCAAATGTCAGGTATGTTAGACATGTTTGATACGTCTTCATTGTATTCATAATGTGTGTATGTTTCATGCATGTCATCCTTCATTTATGCAATGTTTTTGAAGATTTTCTGTAACTAACCTATTAATTTAACAGTCAATGTCAGTTCCTGTGACGCCCCCGATTCAATCGTACACTAATCATGCACGCAAATGTGTACGATCAAGATCAGGGACTCACGGGAAGATATCACAACACAACTCTACAAATAAAATAAGTCATACAAGCATCATAATACAAGCCAGGGGCCTCGAGGGCTCGAATACAAGTGCTCGATCATAGACGAGTCAGCGGAAGCAACAATATCTGAGTACAGACATAAGTTAAACAAGATGCCATAAGATGGCTAGCACAAACTGGGATACAGATCGAAAGAGGCGCAGGCCTCCTGCCTGGGATCCTCCTAACTACTCCTGGTCGTCGTCAGCGGCCTGCACGTAGTAGTAGGCACCTCCAGTGGTAGTAGTCGCCGTCGACGGTGGCGTCTGGCTCCAGGGCTCTAGCATCTGGTTGCGACAACCAGAAAGAAAGGAAAGGGGAAAAAAAGGGGGGGGAGAAAGCAACCGTGAGTACTCATCCAAAGTACTCGCAAGCAAGGAACTACACTACATATGCATGGGTATATGTGTAAAAGGCCATATCGGTGGACTGAACTGCAGAATGCCAGAGTAAAAGGGGGATAGCTAATCCTGTCGAAGACTACGCTTCTCGCAACCACCGTCTTGCATCAAGTAGAAGAGAGTAGATTGAAGTCCTCCAAGTAGCATCTCCAAGTAACATCTCCAAATAGCATCTCATAGCATAATCCTACCCGGCGATCCTCTCCTCGTCGCCCTGCGGAAAAGCGATCACCGGGTTGTCTGTGGAACTTGGAAGGGTGTGTTTTATTAAGTATCCGGTTCTAGTTGTCATAAGGTCAAGGTACAACTCCAAGTCGTCCTGTTACCGAAGATCACGGCTATTCGAATAGATTAACTTCCCTGCAGGGGTGCACCACATAACCCAACACGCTCGATCCCATTTGGCCGGACACACTTTCCTGGGTCATGCCCGGCCGCGGAAGATCAACACGTCGCAGCCCCACCTAGGCACAACAGAGAGGCCAGCACGCCGGTCTAAACCTAAGCGCGCAGGGGTCTGGGCCCATCGCCCTGAGCACACCTGCACGTTGCGTGGGCGGCCGGAAGCAGACCTAGCCTAGTGGCGTTCCAGTCCAATCCGGCGCGCGCCGCTCCGTCGCTGACGTCTGAAGTGCTTCGGCTGATACCACGACGCCGGGATACCCATAACTACTCCCACGTAGATGGTTAGTGCGTATAGGCTCGTAGCCGACTCAGATCAAATACCAAGATCTCGTTAAGCGTGTTAAGTATCCGCGAACGCCGAACAGGGCCAGGCCCACCTGTCTCCTAGGTGGTCTTAACCTGCCCTGTCGCTCCGCCACAAAGTAACCGTCGGGGACCGTCGGGAACCCAGGCCCACCTCTACCGGGATGGAGCCACCTGCCCCTTCAGCCCCCAACTCCGAACAGTATCACAGGTAATTTAACAGTGTAAAGTATATAGTATATGCCCGTGATCACCTCCCAAGTGATCACGGCCCGATAGTATAGCAAGGCAGACTGACAAGAATGTAGGGCCAATGATGATAAACTAGCATCCTATACTAATCATATAGGATTGCAGGTAAGGTATCAACAGATGTAGCGACAATGTCAGGCTATGCATCAGAATAGGATTAACGAAAGCAGTAACATGCTACACTACTCTAATGCAAGCAGTATAGAGTAGAATAGGCGATATCTGGTGATCAAGGGGGGGGGGGCTTGCCTGGTTGCTCTGGCAAGAGAGAGGGGTCGTCAACTCCGTAGTCGAACTGGGCAGCAGCAGTGTCGGTCTCGTAGTCTACCGAAGAGAAGAGGGGGAAGAAACAATAAATACAGTGCAAACATAAGCAAGACGACGCAAGACATGACAAAGAGCGGTGCTAGGTGTGTCCTAACGCAGTATGAGGTGATGCTGGCGAAGGGGGAATTCATCCGGGAAAGTATTCCCGGTGTTCCGTGTTTTCGGGCAAAGGAGCCGGAGGGGGAAAGTTGAGGGTTCGATAGGTTAGGGGTGTGCGGCGGATGAACGAACTGCGTATTCGGATTCGTCACGTCGTTCTGAGCAACTTTCATGTAGAAAGTATTTTCATCCGAGCTACGGATTATTTTATATTAATTTTTAAAGATTTTAAATCATTTTCTAGAAATTAGCATAATTAAATTAATTTAGAAATTGCAATTATGATGTCAGCGTGACATCAGCATGATGTCAGCAGGACCAAAGGTTGACTGGGTCAAACTTGGCAGGTGGGACCCGTTCGTCATTGACTGCCTATCTAACTAACAGAATAGTTAGATTAGCTAGCTAATTAGATTATTCTAACATTGCTTAATTAAGTTAAATTAATTAGGTTAATTTAATTAATTCGTTAATTATTTAATTAATCTTCTTAATCCTTCAAAAAAATCATTTTGGGGCTGGGCCCATTCGTCAGTGGCCCAGGGCCATTGCGGGTGTGCGGGTGCCAGTGGTGCGGTTACGGGCGCACCCATGCGGGGCCGAACCCGACCGGGGAGGCGAGGCGAGGCGAGGCCACCAAGGCGCGGTGGGCGCGACGCGACAGCGCCAGCGGTGAGCGGGAAGGGGAGAGCCCGGGGTGGGCGCCGGAGTTGGCCGCCGGCGCGTCGATGGCCCGCGGGGCCAGAGGCAGAGGCGGGGCATAGGCAGCGGCAGGCTGCAAGAGGACGAGCACGCGCGGGCGGGGCACCGCGGGGTTGGCCGGGTGCGGTTGTCCGCAGGCGCCGGCGGGCGGTGGAGGCAGCAGGGGAGGCTGCAGCGGTGCGGGTCGCGGCAGGTGCGAGCTGACGAGCGCGCGAGGGTAGGGTGAGCACGGGCCAGAGGCACGGACGCGGGCGAGAGCGATAGGAGGCGAGGCCACAGCGGGGGGGAGGCGGAGCACGTCGAGCTGCGATGTGGGCGCGGCCAGAACGCGGCCCCGAGGCGTGGGCGGGGCGCGTGCGTGGTGCGGCGCGTTCGGCGATGCGGGAGCAGAAGCAGGGGAGAGGAGGCCGGGGGCGGGCACGGAGCAGGGGAAGAGCGGAGGAGAGGCTGGGCCTCACTTGCGGTGCAGGGAACGGGGCGGCGAGGCTTGGTGATGCGCGTCGGGGAGGAGGACGAGGAAGGCGTGCGGTCCGGCGGGGAGGCCGGCGAGGTCTAGGCGGCGGCACGTGCACCGGGCGGCGAGGGCGCGGTCGGGGATGGGCGCCTGCGTCGGGATCGGGCGCGGCCCCGATCTAGATCGAGACGAGGGGGAGAGAGACGTGGGGGGGGAGTGGGGATCGTGCGGGAGCAGTGGGGGTGGACCGGGCTAGGGTTTCCGTCGGTGGGGGGTTATGGAGGGGTTAGGTGGGCCGGTCCGGTTGGATGGCCAGCTGGGCCGTTCGGCCCAGTTGGCCAGGGGGTTTCCTCCTTTTGTTATTTTTTTTTTGCTTTACCTCTTATCCATTTCTCTTTTATTTTAGTTGCACTATATTTTTGGTTTAGTAAAATATGAAAACAGCTCCAAAAATAGTGTGTCAAATTAATCCACTGTTCTAAGAAGTTTTACCTCAGAATAAAAATAGTTTAGTATTTGGTAAAATATATTAGGAGTATAACTAATTGTTTTGATGTTGTTTTAATCGCTTAAGGGTATTTAAATATTTTATAATGACTGTTGTTACTCCACCAATAATATCCATGATTTATTTGTCACAATAATAACATTTTAGTTTTGACTTTTGAAAACTTTAATCGTTTGACTTGATTTTAAATTTGAATTCGAACCGTTTTTGAACCATCGCGAGATTAATAACAGTAACCGAGGTGACGTGGCATCATTAGCGTGGAATTACGGTAGCATGATTACCCGGGCGTCACAATTCTCCTCCACTACAAGAAATCTCGTCCCGAGATTTAAGCGGTGGAGTAAGGGGCGAAGGTGTTGGTAGCGAAAAACCTAACGAGTCTTCTCGGTCTTGGTTGCTCTTCTCGAAGTGGTCGATCCATTACATTGATGTCTTCATTTTTCTGCTTCAGGTCGTCATGATGAAGTCACCGTCCTTCCTTCAGGACCATCACCGAACTTACGAAAGGGTGAGAAGGGAAAACTGTATATGGATGGATTCTAACAAGATCGAGCATCAGACGGTTAACTCAGGGAAGAAGCCTAAGTTTCTCTCGATTTGAAACTTAAGAAGATATCGAGAGCAAAGTAAGAAGGTACCATGAGAAGTTTCAAACGGATAGGCAATCGTTCGATGCCTAATCAGAAGGTGAAAGGGTTTCAGGGCAACGAGAATAGGTATTGCGCCTCATACCAGAATAGATCACTAGACAGGTGGTCCGTGAATTACATACGAAGTCGAGCGTGAGGAACAACCTTGGGAATAGGTGTTGTATAGGAGAGTCAGGTTTTGATCCTGTGGAACTGTGGGTTATGGGCCCACCATGTGGGATAAAAGTAGGAGGGGTGACATCTTGCATGGTCACGATAGCAAGGCATGTCAGAGGCTAGTCTGTCAGTTATGTCGGCAACAACATCGATACCAAGGGCGAGGGACGAAGAGAACCATTCTCCTGCTCGTTGAACGAGGCGGACCAATAGGCAAAGTTCTCATCCATCGGTGGTTACCGAAATGTCATCAACAATAGAAACAAGGTCTTACTGACAGAATTGTACATCGAGGCGTTTGCACAAGCAGTGGATTATTACTGCTTATATCATATAGATCATCAGATTAAACAGAACAATGGAAAGGAAAATATGTTTAAACACATTTTTCAAGGGTATATCCTTCCCAAGGACAAGCAGAGCAAGATATCCATGACAGGATATAAAGTAGAAAACCATTTAGGTAAGGGGGGAGGAATCTCATGATATTACCCATACAAATGTGTTAGGATAAGTGATAAATAAAATTTAGCATCATGCTTCAAATGTTCCTGTTGAAAATCGGAGTACCATTGACATGCTTCGAGATAGCATTGACAGGGTCTTCAGGTGAAGATCCGACTTTAGAAACACGAAGGATCCATCAGGAATAACTTGTAGAATAAGTCTTACAATTTCCTCATGGAAGAATGGCTGAACTTGCTAAAAAGGATACTACAACAATAGGTCCTCCACCCAGGGGGGGGGGTGCTAGGCATGACATCATGTTATCGGGTCATCAAAGGACCAACATCATAACTCTTGGAAAGTTGTCCCAACCATCATATTTGACCGAGATTCAGATCCGGTTGGTGTTAGGATACCTCAGACTTAGGATACCTGAGAAGAAAAGGTGCAACGCAAATTGACGAGATGACATGGTAAGATTCTCGGGGAAATGAACTACGAAGCGATTTCCGTTAACAAGAGTACATCATTAACCCAAGGAGAGGACAAGGAGGTGTCTGGTGAACTCAACGGCAATTCACCGAGATTCCCAAAAAATGGATTTCCACCATTAAGTGAACAAGGAGATAACATTTGTCAGATCAAATGATATAAGGAAGTATGCTCGAGGAAAACATACACAATTAAACATTGGTTGAAGGGTGCGCCCGAAATATGGGTTGGGTTGCACGACCAATGTCAGAATGGTGATTCAATAATCAATAGCCTAAGAATAAACTTTCGACCATTAACTTCAAAAATAGGGTTGCTAGAAGGAAAGAATCCAAACAACACCGTTCACTTGTTGGAATTAACACGGGGACCAAGAAAGAATGGTGATGGTGAGAAGTATTTCCATGTCAAGAATTCTCAAGAGGTGGAACAAATCTCAGAACATTCTTGACATAAAGGATGGTAATACTCCGCGGTAGAATATAACATAAGTTGGATAGAAAGGAACCCAAGGTACAACACAATACAGGAATAAGTTTTGTGTTGGAGGGAATGCAATAATGTTGTCACTGATAACACCAATCATCGAGGGCAAGGATGGTATTCCTCATCATGGTTTCAATAGATCTCTTGGAAGAGCTCAAAATGTTGATGATATTCACGACACATTTGTCGCGAGAGTTCATGAAGATGTAATCGATCGGTGATGACATCAAGTCAAAGTAATGATAAAGTGAAAGGTTATTGGAACCAAGGGTACGACACAAACTCGAAACCAAGCTTGTTGTTCAAGGCGAAATGATATGACGATGATGATCGACGTAAGGTTAGTTCATCGTCGAAAATTGTGCTCCGGGAAGAAGGACCGGGTAGCACAGTTAGAATCGTCACGACAATGATATAGCCAAACAGGCTAGGAATGGCGTGATTGGGTACAAACTCGTACTTATAGAAGCTTACTGAAGAGTTGTTGAACCGAAGAGCGGACTCGGTTCAGTTATCGGTGTCTTTGAGTGTTCAATAACTCAGAGCCCGTGAAAAATTGGAATCAGTGGGAAGGTAGCACTTGATGAAGAACTCATAAGGAGTTATGCAGTTCCATGATAGTCTCGAGATACCAGGGGGGTAATACTCGACACAAGATCAAAGTAAAGGTGGGACTGGTGTATTGATCCATAGAAGACAATTGCTTTAACTTGTCCGAGAAATGAGATCAAAGAAGAACAATCATGGTCGGAACCACGGTTGCAAAAGGCCAGATCCTAGATATAAGATGAACTTATACCAAAGGAATAATTTATTTAAAAGAAGCTTTAATGATAAGATCTACATCGTGTCCATGGGCATGAACACAAGTTCAAGGTCGACTCCCACTTCTCCAATGCATAACCTTTCATTCACTTCTCACGTTCGATGAAGTTGCAGTGTTGAAATTTTATCTGGTGAAGCACCAGAAGAGTATGACTCGTGAAAACTTTCGGGTTCACACGGTTTAGAGAAGGCATATGTTCAACCCACAGGGGCTTCTTAGAAACGTATACCACAAGTTTCAAGAGTAAATAACACAAGCTCGAAAGTAGAGCAAGGTTGAGAAAGTAGATGATACAATTACCAAGGGCATTATGTATCCAAGGGAAGGCTCACAAGGTTATTGAATATGAAGGATGCTGACGGATAAAATCCAACAATGGGCCTGATGGTCCACAAGGGATCTGACGTGAGCATCGGTACTCAACTAGAGGAAGCAAATTATAGAAACAACTGACTAACTCAATTGTCAAATGCAAAGGAATTATGATTTCCAAATCAAGGGATCAGAAGCAATGCTCTGATTAGGGGTGGATAAGTTGAATAGCCTTAGGGTACAATCAAAGACAATTGGATTGGTCGAGAACCAATTCCAGTTAAAAGGATGGCAGCTCAGCCGGAAAATTAATTTATAAGGATCAATGATGATTGCGTGTATTCACAAACATATTGAGTCAACGGACTCAAAATGATAATGACAAGGAATGTCATTAAGACTACGAGACTTATGGGATTAACCATAATGCAAGCAAGCAAGAATTTCAAGAGCCAAAGGCTCCAGAGGATTTTCGGAAGATCGAATATTATTTTGAAGACTTTTGTGAAACACATGAACAACTGGGGATAAGCGGATACTCGACAAGTGCGAGAATTATCCATAGGGGTATTCAGGTGACAAGGAATTGCAAGACAGTAGGCACAAGATATTCTCGGATCAATAGAGAGAATTTCGGGGTATCTTGTAATAATAAGATCAACTGGGAATAAAAGTAAGAACGTCAAGTGTATGTATTTATCCATAGGGATATTTTGATGGTAGGGAATTGCAAAAGCAACGGACACAAAGTCTCAAAAGAGTTTCGGCGAGTAACTTCGAAATCTTCTGGTGCAGTCGGCGATCACCTGGACTGAAGGGGCTCTCCGGGAGAAAGTATTTTCGAGAACCTAAAGTCAGATTTTAGTAGAAATCGTTTAACCCGAGTAGAAGAGAGTTCAGAGTCCCAGAGTAAAGGTTGAGGAGTAAAAGATCCTACTACCACCCAATGGCGACGTGGGCCCATGGGCCGCACAGCCATGTTAGTAAAAGTTTTGTAAAGTCTAGACTCGACTTCGGCCAAGGAGTTGGAAGGGGGATTCCTACAGGCAGTCGGCTCTGATACCAACTTGTGACGCCCCCGATTCAATCGTACACTAATCATGCACGCAAATGTGTACGATCAAGATCAGGGACTCACGGGAAGATATCACAACACAACTCTACAAATAAAATAAGTCATACAAGCATCATAATACAAGCCAGGGGCCTCGAGGGCTCGAATACAAGTGCTCGATCATAGACGAGTCAGCGGAAGCAACAATATCTGAGTACAGACATAAGTTAAACAAGATGCCATAAGATGGCTAGCACAAACTGGGATACAGATCGAAAGAGGCGCAGGCCTCCTGCCTGGGATCCTCCTAACTACTTCTGGTCGTCGTCAGCGGCCTGCACGTAGTAGTAGGCACCTCCAGTGGTAGTAGTCGCCGTCGACGGTGGCGTCTGGCTCCAGGGCTCTAGCATCTGGTTGCGACAACCAGAAAGAAAGGAAAGGGGAAAAAAAGGGGGGGGAGAAAGCAACCGTGAGTACTCATCCAAAGTACTCGCAAGCAAGGAACTACACTACATATGCATGGGTATATGTGTAAAAGGCCATATCGGTGGACTAAACTGCAGAATGTCAGAGTAAAAGGGGGATAGCTAATCCTGTCGAAGACTACGCTTCTCGCAACCACCGTCTTGCATCAAGTAGAAGAGAGTAGATTGAAGTCCTCCAAGTAGCATCTCCAAGTAACATCTCCAAATAGCATCTCATAGCATAATCCTACCCGGCGATCCTCTCCTCGTCGCCCTGCGGAAAAGCGATCACCGGGTTGTCTGTGGAACTTGGAAGGGTGTGTTTTATTAAGTATCCAGTTCTAGTTGTCATAAGGTCAAGGTACAACTCCAAGTCGTCCTGTTACCGAAGATCACGGCTATTCGAATAGATTAACTTCCCTGCAGGGGTGCACCACATAACCCAACACGCTCGATCCCATTTGGCCGGACACACTTTCCTGGGTCATGCCCGGCCGCGGAAGATCAACACGTCGCAGCCCCACCTAGGCACAACAGAGAGGCCAGCACGCCGGTCTAAACCTAAGCGCGCAGGGGTCTGGGCCCATCGCCCTGAGCACACCTGCACGTTGCGTGGGCGGCCGGAAGCAGACCTAGCCTAGTGGCGTTCCAGTCCAATCCGGCGCGCGCCGCTCCGTCGCTGACGTCTGAAGTGCTTCGGCTGATACCACGACGTCGGGATACCCATAACTACTCCCACGTAGATGGTTAGTGCGTATAGGCTCGTAGCCGACTCAGATCAAATACCAAGATCTCGTTAAGCGTGTTAAGTATCCGCGAACGCCGAACAGGGCCAGGCCCACCTGTCTCCTAGGTGGTCTTAACCTGCCCTGTCGCTCCGCCACAAAGTAACCGTCGAGGACCGTCGGGAACCCAGGCCCACCTCTACCGGGATGGAGCCACCTGCCCCTTCAGCCCCCAACTCCGAACAGTATCACAGGTAATTTAACAGTGTAAAGTATATAGTATATGCCCGTGATCACCTCCCAAGTGATCACGGCCCGATAGTATAGCAAGGCAGACTGACAAGAATGTAGGGCCAATGATGATAAACTAGCATCCTATACTAATCATATAGGATTGCAGGTAAGGTATCAACAGATGTAGCGACAATGTCAGGCTATGCATCAGAATAGGATTAACGAAAGCAGTAACATGCTACACTACTCTAATGCAAGCAGTATAGAGTAGAATAGGCGATATCTGGTGATCAAGGGGGGGGCTTGCCTGGTTGCTCTGGCAAGAGAGAGGGGTCGTCAACTCCATAGTCGAACTGGGCAGCAGCAGCGTCGGTCTCGTAGTCTACCGAAGAGAAGAGGGGGAAGAAACAATAAATACAGTGCAAACATAAGCAAGACGACGCAAGACATGACAAAGAGCGGTGCTAGGTGTGTCCTAACGCAGTATGAGGTGATGCTGGCAAAGGGGGAATTCATCCGGGAAAGTATTCCCGGTGTTCCGTGTTTTCGGGCAAAGGAGCCGGAGGGGGAAAGTTGCGGGTTCGATAGGTTAGGGGTGTGCGGCGGACGAACGAACTGCGTATCCGGATTCGTCACGTCGTTCTGAGCAACTTTCATGTAGAAAGTATTTTCATCCGAGCTACGGATTATTTTATATTAATTTTTAAAGATTTTAAATCATTTTCTAGAAATTAGCATAATTAAATTAATTTAGAAATTGCAATTATGATGTCAGCGTGACATCAGCATGATGTCAGCAGGACCAAAGGTTGACTGGGTCAAACTTGGCAGGTGGGACCCGTTCGTCATTGACTGCCTATCTAACTAACAGAATAGTTAGATTAGCTAGCTAATTAGATTATTCTAACATTGCTTAATTAAGTTAAATTAATTAGGTTAATTTAATTAATTCGTTAATTATTTAATTAATCTTCTTAATCCTTCAAAAAAATCATTTTGGGGCTGGGCCCATTCGTCAGTGGCCCAGGGCCATTGCGGGTGTGCGGGCGCCAGTGGTGCGGTTACGGGCGCACCCATGCGGGGCCGAACCCGACCGGGGAGGCGAGGCGAGGCGAGGCCACCAAGGCGCGGTGGGCGCGGCGCGACAGCGCCAGACGTGAGCGGGAAGGGGAGAGCCCGGGGTGGGCGCCGGAGTTGGCCGCCGGCGCGTCGATGGCCCGCGGGGCCAGAGGCAGAGGCGGGGCATAGGCAGCGGCAGGCTGCAAGAGGACGAGCACGCACGGGCGGGGCACCCCGGGGTTGGCCGGGTGCAGCTGTCCGCAGGCGCCTGCGGGCGGTGGAGGCAGCAGGGGAGGCTGCAGCGGTGCGGGTCGCGGCAGGTGCGAGCTGACGAGCGCGCGAGGGTAGGGTGAGCACGGGCCAGAGGCACGGACGCGGGCGAGAGCGATAGGAGGCGAGGCCACAGCGGGGGGGAGGCGGAGCACGTCGAGCTGCGATGTGGGCGCGGCCAGAACGCGGCCCTGAGGCGTGGGCGGGGCGCGTGCGTGGTGCGGCGCGTTCGGCGATGCGGGAGCAGAAGCAGGGGAGAGGAGGCCGGGGGCGGGCACGGAGCAGGGGAAGAGCGGAGGAGAGGCTGGGCCTCACTTGCGGTGCAGGGGAATGGGGCGGCGAGGCTTGGTGATGCGCGTCGGGGAGGAGGACGAGGAAGGCGTGCGGTCCGGCGGGGAGGCCGGCGAGGTCTAGGCGGTGGCACGTGCACCGGGCGGCGAGGGCGCGGTCGGGGATGGGCGCCTGCGTCGGGATCGG
>NC_041388.1:623716129-623728187 GCF_002162155.2 Triticum dicoccoides | reverse complement strand
GCCCCGATCTAGATCGAGACGAGGGGGAGAGAGACGTGGGGGGGGGAGTGGGGATCGTTCGGGAGCAGTGGGGGTGGACCGGGCTAGGGTTTCCGTCGGTGGGGGGTTATGGAGGGGTTAGGTGGGCCGGTCCGGTTGGATGGCCAGCTGGGCCGTTCGGCCCAGTTGGCCAGGGGGTTTCCTCCTTTTGTTATTTTTTTTTTGCTTTACCTCTTATCCATTTCTCTTTTATTTTAGTTGCACTATATTTTTGGTTTAGTAAAATATGAAAACAGCTCCAAAAATAGTGTGCCAAATTAATCCACTGTTCTAAGAAGTTTTACCTCAGAATAAAAATAGTTTAGTATTTGGTAAAATATATTAGGAGTATAACTAATTGTTTTGATGTTGTTTTAATCGCTTAAGGGTATTTAAATATTTTATAATGACTGTTGTTACTCCACCAATAATATCCATGATTTATTTGTCACATTAATAACATTTTAGTTTTGACTTTTGAAAACTTTAATCGTTTGACTTGATTTTAAATTTGAATTCGAACCGTTTTTGAACCATCGCGAGATTAATAACAGTAACCGAGGTGACGTGGCATCATTAGCGTGGAATTACGGTAGCATGATTACCCGGGCGTCACAATTAGTTCCTGTTTGCTGTTGTTTTTATTTTTTAGAAGATAAAATTGCATATCTCAAAAAAAATAGAAAAAATCAGAGGCGCTTAGGATGTCTGAGAGAGCTCTGTAGCAAAGAGCCAGGGCAAGCTGAAGGCAATAGGGCGTAGATGCCCTATGTAGGCGCGATAGGGCCCAGAGTGGTTTGGATCCCTATGGAATCCTTGATTCTCTCCATAGCCTCAATTCTTTAAATACCATTGTTATTGACCTCCTCATATTTATCGACCACTTTTCTTCTCTATTACTTCATGTTCTAAGGCGATCTTCTTTTGAACCATATATGGTTCTCTGCGTGAGGGGGGATTTATTGGCATGTTCATCAACCTCAATCACCGTTGGGGATATATATTCCCTCCCCACGGGCGAGACCCGGCCAGAGGACCCCCGACGAATACCTGGAGGCCCATACGGAGTAGCATTGGAAGGTGATACATGTCGATGTACCATGGCCTGGAAAGGAAGACCCAACCTAGGGAGAGGTGAGCCGGCTTATGGGAGTCTCAATGTCAGAAGGAGTCCACTTAACTTGGAAGACACGAAAAGTTTACAAGACTTAGAGTAGGACTCTCATTATCGGTACGACCCGAAATCTACTGTAAAACAAGGAACCAGGCCTGTTGTATAAAGGGGGGTTCCTAGGACAGACAAGTTAGAATCTCTTGAAAGCTAGGTAGAAAAACAACACCCTTGTAATCGAGATCATCATCATCATTAGCAATCAAGCAGAAGTAGGTTTTCACCATAGCCGTGTGGGTCCACCATGAGGGGCCAAACCTGGGAAAACCCGCGTCTCTCATTTCCGATCAATATTGTCCAATCATACACCCAGCAACATTGGCCTCACAACTTAGTTCTCCTATGAGGACATCTGCCGTGAAAAAATCACTACAATCATCGCCGCTCCAATATGAGTTGTGAATAGTCCATTCCCTGAATTGTGTGTTCATGGCATTAACCAATATTTAATCTCTCCTCTTTGTAGTTCAATACAATGGTACTAGCAGTGATGTTGACCATGTGATGAATTATTTCTTTATGTTCATATTCTATTGGTGCCCTATGTTTGAATTTTAGATGCATAATTTTCTCCATTTAATTGTCGTTCTCTTGGCTATTTTAGAAGGGTAATCAGTAGTGGGAAAGATGTGCATTAGTTGGGTTTAATATTGCAAGTAAACTACTATGATGATAGTAAATGGGAAAGGCTTGCATTTTACTATTTCCATTAAGGATATGTATTTTTACCAGGCCTCATGAGTCCAATTTTTTTATCACTTTTTACTCCTTGTTTTGCATCGTTGTCATAAGATTTTCAGGATTTTATCACATTCGCACACTCTTTTCGGCTGATTCTATCAGGATCCTAATGAAGAAGATTTGAGGCATTAAAGAAGATAACACAAATCTATGGTTAAAAGGTAAGACTCATGATAATCGATGTGATAATAGCCTGCCACATGAAGCAATAATCATGTAGGAGAAAAGCAACCACACATGTGCTTCCGGAGATGAAGACAACGTCTTGTACGGGTGTGCCTGCTTTTACCAGTGCTTATACCAAGCGGCGCCGCCACCCCTAATCAACTAATTCAGCCCCATGGATTCCAATCAAGGAGGAGATACACAGAGAATGAGAACACACACCAGAACTAAGAACCCTAGCCTCCGGAAGGGATCATGAGAGGGAATTAGCAAAAGGGTTCTGCCATGCCATCAACCCGATCAAGGGGACTCTAGCATCATCCATCTCATAAAAATGATGGCACATATTAATAAGCATAGGCATGTTAATTAAAAAGTTCAACCAATTATGACCTGATAAACATTAAGTAGGGTCATACTATATAAGAGGTGCAACTATAAATCTATATAACTAATATCCATTGATCTTATTGCTAATACTCAACTTCAATTTACTAGAACCATGTACACACTTGTGTATTAATTAATAAATCAAAGCATTGCAAGCGCATGAAGGCATGCAGTTGAAATATATTCCCCCACACCCCGCGTATCAATAGGGACCATGAGTCACTTTCTAACCTCAATGAGGTAAATATGTGAAAGTTTTTCTCCTGTTCTTTCATGCTTTGCAAATCCGGATCTACTCCATCTAATACACACACCTCCCACTATCCTTTTCTAACTACAAATGTTATTAAATTTTCCATCGAGACCACTTTCCTCTTTTATTAGGGTCACTAGAAATGCTTCAACATTAACGCTCTAGCGTATTTACTCTCGATGTCCTCGTTTGTCAGCGCATATAGATGGCCGAAATCATGGTTCTAACCTTCTCAACGATCTTTGTCACAAACTGAACTCAACATAAAAGTATTTCACAATCTGACCCTTTTAGAAATGCCATAGACCGCGACGTTTCTGAAGGAAATATGCCCTAGAGGCAATAATAAAGTTATTATTTATTTCCTTATATCATGATAAATGTTTATTATTCATGCTAGAATTGTATTAACCGGAAACATAATACATGTGTGAATACATAGACAAACAGAGTGTCACTAGTATGCCTCTACTTGACTAGCTCGTTAATCAAAGATGGTTATGTTTCCTAACCATGAACAAAGAGTTGTTATTTGATTAACGAGATCACATCGGTAGTGCATCAAGATCATCACCACGCCATCGTGCTGACGGAACTCTTCCCCGACACTTTGCTGGAACGGAGTCCAGGGATCGTCATCGAGCTGAACGTGTGCTAGAACTTGGAGGTGCCGTAGTTTCGGTGCTTGATTGGTCGGGCCGTGGAGACGTATGACTACATCAACCAAACGCTTCCATTGTCGATCTACAAGGGTACGTAGATCACACTCTCCCCTCTCGTTGCTATGCATCACCATGATCTTGCGTGTGCGTAGGAAATTTTTTGAGATTACTACGAAACCCAACAGTGGCATCCGAGCCTAGGTTTTATATGTTGATGTTATATGCACGAGTAGAACACAAGTGAGTTGTGGGCGATATAAGTCATACTGCTTACCAGCATGTCAAACTTTGGTTCGGCGGTATTGTTGGACGAAGCGGCCCAGACCGACATTACGCGTACGCTTACGCGAGACCGGTTCTCCCGACGTGATTTGCACATAGGTGGCTTGCGGGTGAAAATTTCTCCAACTTTAGTTGAACCGAGTGTGGCTACGCCCGGTCCTTGCGAATGTTAAAACAGCATCAACTTGACAAACTATCGTTGTGGTTTTAATGCGTAGGTAAGATTGGTTCTTGCTTAAGCCCGTAGCAGCCACGTAAAACTTGCAACAACAAAGTAGAGGACGTCTAACTTGTTTTTGCAGGGCATGTTGTGATGTGATATGGTCAAGACATGATGCTGAATTTTATTGTATGAGATGATCATGTTTTGTAACCGAGTTATCGGCAACTGGCAGGAGCCATATGGTTGTCGCTTTATTGTATGCAATGCAATCGCGCTGTAATGCTTTACTTTATCACTAAGCGGTAGCGATGGTCGTGGAAGCATAAGATTGGCGAGACGACAACGATGCTACGATGGAGATCAAGGTGTCGCGCCGGTGATGATGGTGATCACGATGGTGCTTCGAAGATGGAGATCACAAGCACAAGATGATGATGGCCATATCATATCACTTATATTGATTGCATGTGATGTTTATCTTTTATGCATCTTATCCTGCTTTGATTGACGGTAGCATTATAAGATGATCTCTCACTAATTATCAAGAAGTGTTCTCTCTCAGTATGCACCGTTGCGAAAGTTCTTCGTGCTGAGACACCACGTGATGATCGGGTGTGATAGGCTCTACGTTCAAATACAACGGGTGCAAAACAGTTGCACACGCAGAATACTCAGGTTATACTTGACGAGCCAAGCATATACAGATATGGCCTCGGAACACGGAGACCGAAAGGTCAAGCGTGAATCATATCATAGATATGATCAACATAGTGATGTTCACCAATGAAACTACTCCATCTCATGTGATGATCGTACATGGTTTAGTTGATTTGGATCACGTAATCACTTAGAGGATTAGAGGGATGTCTATCTAAGTGGGAGTTCTTTAAGTAAATTAATTGAACCTAAATTTATCATGAAACTTAGTACCTGATAGTATCTTGCTTGTTTATGCTTGATTATAGATAGATGGCTCGTGATGTTGTTCCGTTGAATTTTAATGCGTTCCTTGAGAAAGCAAAGTTGAAAGATGATGGTAGCAATTACACGGACTGGGTCCATAACTTGAGGATTATCCTCATTGCTGCACAGAAGAATTATGTCCTGAAAGCACCGCTGGGTGCCAGGCCTGCTACTGGAGCAACACCAGATGTTATGAACGTCTGGCAGAGCAAAGCTGATGACTACTCGATAGTTCAGTGTGCCATGCTTTACGGCTTAGAATCGGGACTTCAACGACGTTTTGAACGTCATGGAGCATATGAGATGTTCCAGGAGTTGAAGTTAATATTTCAAGCAAATGCCCGGATTGAGAGATATGAAGTCTCCAATAAGTTCTATAGCTGCAAGATGGAGGAGAACAGTTCTGTCAGAGAGCATATACTCAAAATGTCTGGGTGTAATAATCACTTGATTCAATTGGGAGTTAATCTTCCAGATGATTACGTCATTGACAGAATTCTCCAATCACTGCCACCAAGCTACAAGAGCTTCATGATGAACTATAATATGCAAGGGATGAATAAGACTATTCCGGAGCTCTTCGCAATGCTGAAAGCTGCGGAGGTAGAAATCAAAAAGGAGCATCAAGTGTTGATGGTCAACAAGACCACTAGTTTCAAGCAAAAAGGGCAAAGGGAAGAAGAAGGGGAACTTCAAAAAGAACGGCAAGCAAGTTGCTACTCAAGAGAAGAAACCCAAACCTGGACCTAAGCCTGAAATTGAGTGCTTCTACTGCAAGCAGACTGGTCACTGGAAGCGGAACTGCCCCAAGTATTTGGCGGATAAGAAGGATGGCAAGGTGAACAAAGGTATATGTGATATACATATAATTGATGTGTACCTTACTAATGCTCGCGGTAGCACCTGGGTATTTGATACTGGTTCTGTTGCTAATATTTGCAACTTGGTACAGGGACTACGGATTAAGCGAAGATTGGCTAAGGACGAGGTGACGATGCGCGTGGGAAACGGTTCCAAAGTTGATGTGATCGCAGTCGGCACGCTACCTCTACATCTACCTTTGGGATTAATATTAGACCTAAATAATTGTTATTTGGTGCCAGCGTTAAGCATGAACATTATATCTGGATCTTGTTTGATGCGAGACGGTTATTCATTTAAATCTGAGAATAATGGTTGTTCTATTTATATGAGTAATATCTTTTATGGTCATGCACCCTTAAAGAGTGGTCTATTTTTGTTGAATCTCGATAGTAGTGACACACATATTCATAGTGTTGAAGCCAAAAGATGCAGAGTTGATAATGATAGTGCAACTTATTTGTGGCACTGCCGTTTAGGTCATATCGGTGTAAAGCGCATGAAGAAACTCCATACTGATGGACTTTTGGAACCACTTGATTATGAATCACTTGGTACTTGTGAACCGTGCCTCATGGGCAAGATGACTAAAACACTGTTCTCCAGTACTATGGAGAGAGCAACAGATTTGTTAGAAATCATACATACAGATGTATGTGGTCCGATGAATATTGAGGCTCGTGGCGGATATCGTTATTTTCTCACCTTCATAGATGACTTAAGCAGATATGGGTATATCTACTTAATGAAACATAAGTCTGAAACGTTTGAAAAGTTCAAAGAATTTCAAAGTGAAGTTGAAAATCATCGTAACAAGAAAATAAAGTTACTACGATCTGATCGTGGAGGAGAATATTTGAGTTACGAGTTTGGTGTACATTTGAAAAATTGTGGAATAGTTTCGCAACTCACGCCACCCGGAACACCACAGCGTAATGGTGTGTCCGAACGTCGTAATCGTACTTTACTAGATATGGTGCTATCTATAATGTCTCTTACTGATTTACCGCTATCGTTTTGGGGATACGCTCTAGAGACGGCCGCATTCACATTAAATAGGGCACCATCAAAATCCGTTGAGACGACGCCTTATGAACTGTGGTTTGGCAAGAAACCAAAGTTGTCATTTCTGAAAGTTTGGGGCTGCGATGCTTATGTGAAAAAACTTCAACCTGATAAGCTCGAACCCAAATCGGAGAAATGTGTCTTCATAGGATATCCAAAGGAAACTATTGGATACACCTTCTATCACAGATCCGAAGGCAAGACTTTTGTTGCTAAATTCGGAAACTTTCTGGAGAAGGAGTTTCTCTCGAAAGAAATGAGTGGGAGGAAAGTAGAACTTGACGAGGTAACTATACCGGCTCCCTTATTGGAAAGTAGTGCATCATAGAAAACTGTTTCAGTGACACCTACACCAGTTAGTGAGGAAGCTAATGATGATGATCATGAAACTTCAGAACAAGATACTACTGAACCTCGTAGATCAACCAGAGTGAGATCCGCACCAGATTGGTACGGTAATCCTGTTCTAGAAGTCATGCTACTAGATCATGATGAACCTACGAACTATGAAGAAGCGATGGTGAGCCCAGATTCCGTAAAATGGCTTGAAGCCATGAAATCTGAGATGGGATCCATGTATGAGAACAAAGTATGGACTTTGGTTGACTTGCCCGATGATCGGCAAGCAATTGAGAATAAATGGATCTTCAAGAAGAAGACTGATGCTGACGGTAATATTACTGTCTATAAAGCTCGACTTGTCGCAAAAGGTTTTCGGCAAGTTCAAGGGATTGACTACGATGAGACCTTCTCACCCGTAGCGATGCTTAAGTCTGTCCGGATCATGTTAGCAATTGCTACATTTTATGATTATGAAATTTGGCAGATGGATGTCAAAACTGCATTCGTGAATGGATTTCTGGAAGAAGAGTTGTATATGATGCAACCAGAAGGTTTTGTCGATCCAAAGGGAGCTAACAAAGTGTGCAAGCTCCAGCGATCCATTTATGGACTAGTGCAAGCCTCTCGGAGTTGGAATAAACGCTTTGATAGTGTGATCAAAGCATTTGGTTTTATATAGACTTTTGGAGAAGCCTGTATTTACAAGAAAGTGAGTGGGAGCTCTGTAGCATTTCTGATATTATATGTGGACGACATATTACTAATTGGAAATAAAATAGAATTTCTGGATAGCATAAAGGGATACTTGAATAAGAGTTTTTCAATGAAAGACCTCGGTGAAGCTGCTTACATATTAGGCATTAAGATCTATAGAGATAGATCAAAACGATTAATTGGACTTTCACAAAGCACATACCTTGACAAAGTTTTGAAGAAGTTCAAAATGGATCAAGCAAAGAAAGGGTTCTTGCCTATGTTACAAGGTGTGAAGTTGAGTAAGACTGCCCGACCACTGCAGAAGATAGAGAGAAAATGAAAGATGTTCCCTATGCTTCAGCCATAGGCTCTACATGTATGCAATGCTGTGTACCAGACCTGATGTGTGCCTTGCTATAAGTCTAGCAGGAAGGTACCAAAGTGATCCAGGAGTGGATCACTGGACAGCGGTCAAGAACATCCTGAAATACCTGAAAAGGACTAAGGATATGTTTCTCATATATGGAGGTGACAAAGAGCTCATCGTAAAAGGTTACGTTGATGCAAGCTTTGACACTAATCCGGTCGATTCTAAATCGCAAACCGGATACGTGTTTACATTAAACGGTGGAGCTGTCAGTTGGTGTAGTTCTAAACAAAGCGTTGTAGCGGGATCTACATGTGAAGCGGAGTACATAGCTGCTTTGGAAGCAGCAAATGAAGGAGTCTGGATGAAGGAGTTCATATCCGATCTAGGTGTCATACCTAGTGCATCGGGTCCAATGAAAATCTTTTATGACAATACTGGTGCAATTGCCTTGGCAAAGGAATCCAGATTTCACAAGAGAACCAAGCACATCAAGAGACGCTTCAATTCCATCCGGGATCTAGTCCAGGTGGGAGACATAGAGATTTGCAAGATACATATGGATCTGAATGTTGCAGACCCGTTGACTAAGCCTCTTCCACGAGCAAAACATGATCAACACCAAAGCTCCATGGGTGTTAGAATCATTACTGTGTAATGTAGATTATTGACTCTAGTGCAAGTGGGAGACTGAAGGAAATATGCCCTAGAGGCAATAATAAAGTTATTATTTATTTCCTTATATCATGATAAATGTTTATTATTCATGCTAGAACTGTATTAACCGGAAACATAATACATGTGTGAATACATAGACAAACAGAGTGTCACTAGTATGCCTCTACTTGACTAGCTCGTTAATCAAAGATGGTTATGTTTCCTAACCATGAACAAAGAGTTGTTATTTGATTAACGAGATCACATCATTAGGTGAATGATCTGATTGACATGACCCATTCCATTAGCTTAGCACCCGATCGTTTAGTATGTTGCTATTGCTTTCTTCATGACTTACACATGTTCCTATAACTATGAGATTATGCAACTCCCGTTTGCCGGAGGAACACCTTGGGTGCTACCAAACGTCACAACGTAACTGGGTGATTATAAAGGAGCATTACAGGTGTCTCCAAAGGTAGATGTTGGGTTGGCGTATTTCGAGATTAGGTTTTGTCACTCCGATTGTCGGAGAGGTATCTCTGGGCCCTCTCGGTAATGCACATCACATAAGCCTTGCAAGCATTGCAACTAATGAGTTAGTTGCGGGATGATGTATTACAGAACGAGTAAAGAGACTTGCCGGTAATGAGATTGAACTAGGTATTGAGATACCGACGATCGAATCTCGGGCAAGTAACATACCGATGACAAAGGGAACAACGTATGTTGTTATGTGGTCTGACCGATAAAGATCTTCGTAGAATATGTAGGAGCCAATATGAGCATCCAGGTTCCGCTATTGGTTATTGACCGGAGACGTGTCTCGGTCATGTCTACATTGTTCTCGAACCCGTAGGGTCCGCACGCTTAAGGTTTCGATGACAGTTATATTATGAGTTTATGAGTTTTGATGTACCGAAGTTAGTTCGGAGTCCCGTATGTGATCACGGACATGACGAGGAGTCTCGAAATGGTCGATACATAAAGATTGATATATTGGACGGCTATATTCGGACACCGGAAGTGTTCCGGGTGATTTCGGAGAAAACCGGAGAGCCGGAGGGTTACCGGAACCCCCCCGAGAGAAGTAATGGGCCATATAGGCCTTAGTGCAAAGAGAGAGGGGCAGCCAAAGGTGGGCCGTGCGCCTCCTCCCCGCTGGTCTGAATTGGACTAGGAGAGTGGGGGCGGCGCCCCCCTTTCCCTCCCCCTCCCCACTTCCTTCCCCCTCCTAGTAGGAGTCCTACTCCTACTAGGAGGAGGACTCCTCCTTGGCGCGCCTATAGGGCTGGCCAGCCTCCTCCCCTTGCTCCTTTATATACGGCGGCAGGGGGCACCCCTAGACACAAGTTGATCCACGTGATCATATTCTTAGCCGTGTGCGGTGCGCCCTTCCACCATAGTTCTCGGAATATTGTAGCAGTGCTTAGGCGAAGCCCTGCGACGGTAGTGCATCAAGATCGTCACCACGCCATCGTGCTGACGGAACTCTTCCCCGACACTTTGCTGGATCGGAGTCCGGGGATCGTCATCGAGCTGAACGTGTGCTAGAACTCGGAGGTGCCGTAGTTTCGGTGCTTGATCGGTCGGGCCGTGGAGACGTACGACTACATCAACCAAACGCTTCCGTTGTCGATCTACAAGGGTACGTAGATCACACTCTTCCCTCTCGTTGCTATGCATCACCATGATCTTGCGTGTGCGTAGGAAATTTTTTGAAATTACTACGAAACCCAACAGTTTCTGCCTCACATAGAAAGGCTGAGCTAGCTAGCGTTGCTGCTCCACATGAAAACGCCGAGGTATCTCACGTTTCTTCTCCACATGGAAACGCCAATCGCTTTGGCGTTTCTTCACTACATGGCAACGCCATTGGCTTTGGCGTTTCATATGTGGCGTAAAGAAATACCAACTACCTGCAAGAATTGATGAATGCATGCATGCATGGTTCCTGTAGCTAGCTAGTGGTAGTGGGCTTGCATGCACGAGTGAGTAGGTAGATACTAGATGGATGCCGACGAGCTGCACATAAAGATGAACTAGTTGGTACTAGTTTACTCCAACACTAGCTAGCTAGGTTTGCTTGCGCCCTTCTCATCATTGAAAGAAAACTAAAAGTAGTGGTATCTTGCAGATGGATGCCATGCAGTGCGGATCGCTCATCCAGCATTAAAACATAATGTCTGAAATTTACGTATTATGTGACGAGTAAAAAAAAGTCGTGCATGGAGTACTCGGAAATAATTTTGAAATAGTATCAGTCTGCCCTACTAAGGGTATTTCTAACATATCCCCTAAAATAGTGGAGTAAATCTTTAGTGGAGTGAATTTACTTCACTAAGTTTTAGCCGGGCCTGATCGATCCCTTAAATACAACAAAGTAAAATTTACGTTTGATTTATGCATTTCGTCGAACACTTGTCATGCACATATGAAAGCAGATTGGTGGGTGTGCTGGCGCCTCCTGGCCAGCAATGCCACTAGCCCACACGCTCAGTCTCTTTTCATTTTAAAACAAAGTTCTCTTTCTTCTGTACTCTCTAGCCTTCTAGTCTGAAGACGTATAGGAGCTAGTGCATGCATGCATGCATGCATGCATGTACGGATGGGTTGCTGTTAAGTGTTGGGAAACGCAGTAATTTCAAAACAAATTCTACGCACACGTAAGATCCATCTAGGTGATGCATAGCAACGAGAGGGGAAGAGTGTTGTCTATGTACCCTCGTAGACTGTAAGCGGAAGCGTTATGCCAACGCGGTTAATGTAGTCGTACGTCTTCATGATCTGACCGATCCTAGCACCGAAGGTACGGCACCTCCGTGATCTGCACATGTTCAGCTCGATGACGTCCCGTGAACTCTAGATCCAGCTGAGTGTCGAGGGAGAGTTTCGTCAGGATGACGGCGTGATGATGGTGATGATGAAGCTACCGGCGCAGGGCTTCGCCTAAGCATTGCAACGATGTGACCAAGTTGGAAATCGATGGAGGGGGGCACCGCACACGGCTAAACAATCAACTTGTGTGTCTATGGGGTGCCCCCTCCCCCGTATATAAAGGAGTGGAGGAGCGGAGGATCGGCCCTCTCTATGGCGTGCCCTAGGGGGAGTCCTACTCCCACCGGGAGTAGGATTCCCCCTTTCCCTAGTAGGAGTAGGAGAGAAGGAAGGAAGGGGGCGGTCCCCCACCCAATTCGGATTGGGCTAGGGGGGAGCGCCCTCCTCCTTGGCCTTCCTCTCCTCTATTCCACTAAGGCCCAAT
>NC_041388.1:623689077-623715978 GCF_002162155.2 Triticum dicoccoides | reverse complement strand
GGTACTCCGGTAAATGCCCGAGCTCACCCGGAATCATTCTGATGTCCAAACATAGGCTTCCAATATATCAATATTTATGTCTCGACCATTCCGAGACTCCTCGTCATGTCCGTGATCATATCTGGGACTCCGAACTACCTTCGGTACATCAAAACACATAAACTCATAATACCGATCGTTACTGAACGTTAAGCGTGCAGGCCCTATGGGTTCGAGAACTATGTAGACATGACCGAGACTCGTCTCCGGTCAATAACCAATAGCCCAACCTGGATGCTCATATTGATTCCTACATATTCTACGAAGATCTTTATCGGTCAAACTGCATAACAACATACGTTGTTTCCTTTGTCATCGGTATGTTACTTGCCCGAGATTCGATCGTCCGTATCTCAATACCTAGTTCAATCTCGTTACCGGCAAGTCTCTTTACTTGTTCCGTAATGCAACATCTCGTAACTAACTCATTAGGCACATTGCTTGCAAGGCTTATAGTGATGTGCATTACCGAGAGGGCCCAGAGATACCTCTCTGATATACGAAGTGACAAATCCTAATCTTGATCTATGCCAACTCAACAAACACCATCGAAGATACCTGTAGAGCATCTTTATAGTCCCCTAGTTACGTTGTGACGTTTGATAGCACACTAAGTGTTCCTCCGGTATTCGGGAGTTGCATAATCTCATAGTTATAGGAACATGTATAAGTTATGGAGGAAGCAATAGCAGTAAACTAAACGATCAAAGTGCTAAGCTAACGGATGGGTCAAGTCAATCACATCATTCTCTAATGATGTGATCCCATTTATCAAATGACAAATCTTTGTCGATGGCTAGGAAACTTAACCATCTTTGATTAACGAGCTAGTCAAGTAGGGGCATACTAGTGAAACTCTGTTTGTCTATGGATTCACACATGTACTTTCTGGTTAATATAATTCTAGCATGAATAATAAACATTTATCATGATATAAGAAAATATAAATAACAACTTTATTATTGCCTCTAGGGCATATTTCCTTCAGTCTCCCACTTGCGCTAGAGTTAATAATCTAGTTCACATCATCATGTGATTTCACACCAATAGTTCACATCTTCATGTGACTAATACCCAAAGGGTTTACTAGAGTCAATAATCTAGTTCACATTGCTATGTGATTAACACCCAAAGAGTGATCATGTTTTGCTTGTGAGAGAAGTTTAGTCTACAGGCCTGCAACATTCAGATCCGTATGTATTTTGCAAATTTCTTTGTCTACAATATTCTGCACGGAGCTACTCTAGCTAATTCCTCCCACTTTCAATATGTATCTAGATCGAGACTTAGAGTCATCTAGATCGGTGTAAAAAGCTTGCATTGACGTAACTTTTTACGACGAACTCTTTTATCACCTCCATAACCGAGAAATATTTCCTTAGTCCTCTAAGGATATTTTTGACCGTTGTACAGTGATCTACTCCTAGATCACTAATTCACTATTGTACTCCCTTTCCAAAATCATGCTAAGGTATACAATAGGTCTGGTACACTGCATAGCATACTTTATAGAATCTATGACTGAGGCATATGGAATGAATTTTCATTCTCTTTCTATTTTCTGCCGTGACCGGGTTTTGAGTCTTTATTCAATTTCACACCTTACAACTCAGGCAAGAACTGCTTCTTTGACTAATCCATTTTGAGCTCCTTCAAAATCTTATCAAGGTATGTACTCATCAAAAGTCTTATCAAGCATCTTGATCTATCTTTATAGATTTTGATGCCCAATATGTAAGTAGCTTTACAGGTAATTATTTCTTTGAAAAACTCCTTTCAAATTCTCCTTTATGCTTTCCAGAAAATTCTACATCATTTCTGATCAACAATATGTCATTCACATATACTTATCAGAAAGGCTGTAGTGCTTCCACTAACTTTCTTGTAAATGCAGGCTTCACCACAAGTCTGTATAAAACTATATGCTTTGATCAACTCATCAAAGCATATATTCCAACTCCGAGATGTTTGCACCAGTCCATAGATGGATCGCTGGAGCTTGCACACTTTGTTAACACCTTTAGGATTGACAAAATCTTCTGGTTGCATCATATACAACTCTTTTTTTAATAAATCCATTAAGGAATGTAGTTTTGATATGTATTTGCCAGATTTCATAAAATGTGGCAACTACTAACATGATTTGGACAAACTTTTAAGCATCGATACGAGTGAGAAAATCTCATCGTAGTCAATACCTTGAACTTTTCAAAAACCTTTTGTGAAAATTTGAGCTTTGTAGATAGTAACACTACTATCACCGTCCGTCTTCCTCTTGAAGATCCATTTATTCTGAATGGCCTGCCGATCATCGGGCAAGTCAACCAAAGTCCACACTTTATTCTCATACATGGATCTCATCTCAGATTTCATGGCCTTAAGCCATTTCGCAGAATCTGGGCTCATCATCGCTTCCTCATAGTTCATAGGTTCGTCATGGTCTAGTAACATGACTTCCAGAACAGGATTACCATATAACTCTGGTGCGGAATGTACTCTGGTTGACCTACGAGGTTCGGTAGTAACTTGATTTGAAGTTTCATGATCATCATCATTAACTTCCTCACTAATTGGTGTAGGCATCACTGGAACTGATTTCAGTGATGAGCTAGTTTCCAATTCGAGAGAAGGTACAATTACCTCATCAAGTTCTACTTTCCTCCCACTCACTTCTTTCGAGAGAAGCTCCTTCTCTAGAAAAGATCCACTCTTAGCAACAAAGATCTTGCCTTAGGATCTGTGATAGAAGGTCTACCCAACAGTTTCTTTTGGGTATCCTATGGAGATGCACTTCTCTGATTTGGGTTTGAGCTTATCAGGTTGAAACTTTTTCACATAAGCATCGCAACCCCAAACTTTAAGAAACGACAGCTTAAGTTTCTTGCTAAACCACAGTTCATATGGTGTCGTCTCAACAGATTTAGATGGTGCCCTATTTAATGTGAATGCAGCTGTCTCTAATGCTTAACCCCAAAACAATAGTGGTAAATCGGTAAGAGACATCATAAATCGCACCATATCTAATAAAGTATGGTCACGATGTTCGGACACACCATTATGCTATGGTGTTCCAGGTGGCATGAGTTTGTGAAACTATTCCACATTGTTTTAATTGAAGGCCAAACTCGTAACTCAAATATTCGCCTTCGCGATCAGATCGTAGAAACTTTATTTTATTGTTTACAATGATTCTCTACTTCACTCTGATATTCTTTAAATTTTTCAAATGTTTCAGACTTGTGTTTCATTAAGTAGATATACCCATATCTGCTCAAATCATCTGTGAAGGTCATAAAATAACGATACCCGCCCTGAGCCTCAACACTCATCGGATCGCATACATGAGTATGTATTATTTCCAATAAGTCAGTTGCTCGCTCCATTTTTTCGGAGAACGGAGTCTTAGTCATGTTGCCCATGAGGCATGGTTCGCAAGCATCAAGTGATTCATAATCAAGTGATTCCAAAAGCCCATCAGCATGGAGTTTCTTCATGCGCTTTACACCAATATGACCTAAACGGCAGTCCCACAAATATGTTGCACTATCATTATCAACTTTGCATTTTTTGGCATCAATTTATGAATATGTGTATCACTACGATCGAGATTCAGTAAACCATTCACCTTTGGGTGTATGACCTCTGAAGGTATTATTCATGTAAACAGAATAACAATTATTCTTTGACTTAAATGAATAACCGTATTGCAATAAATATGATCCAATCATATTATGATCAACGCAAACACCAAATAACATTTATTTTAGGTTCAACACTAATCCCGAAGGTAAAGGGAGTGTGCGATGGTGATCTTATCAACCTTGGAATCACTTCCAACACACATCGTCACCTTGCCCTCAACTAGTCTTTGTTCATTTTGTAACTCCTGTTTCAAGTTACTAATCATAGCAACTGAACCAGTATCAAATACCCAGGGCTACTATGAACACTAGTAAAGTACACATCAATAACATGTATATCATATATTTTTTTGTTCACTTTGCCATCCTTCTGATCCGCTAAGTATTTGGGGAAGTTCCGCTTCCAGTGACCATTTCCTTCGCAGTAGAAGCACTCAGTTTCAGGCTTGGGCCTAGCTTTGGGCTTCTTCATGGGAGTGGCAACTTGCTTGACATTCTTCTTGAAGTTCCCTTTCTTTCCCTTACCCTTTTACTTGAAACTAGTGGTCTTCTCAACCATCAACACTTGATGCTTTTCTTGATTTCAACCTTCGCCGATTTCAGCATCGCGAAGAGCTCGGGAATCATTTTACGTCGTCCCTTGCATATTATAGTTCATCACTAAGTTCCAGTAACTTGGTGATAGTGACTAGAGAACTATGTTAATCACTATCTTATCTGGAAGATTAACTCCCACTTGATTCAAGCAATTGTAGTACCCAGACAATCTGAGCACATGCACTGGTTGAGCTATTCTCCTCCATCTTCTAGGCAAAGTACTGTCAGAGGTCTCATACCTCTCGACACGGGCATGAGTCTGAAATACTAATTTCAACTCTTGGAAAATCTTATATGCTCCGTGGCATTCAAAACATTTTTGAAGTCCCGTTTCTAAGCCGTAAAGCATGGCGCACTAAACTATCAAGTAGTCATCATATCGAGCTTGCCAACGTTCATAACGTCTACCTCTGCTCCTGCAATAGGTCTGTCACCTAGCGGTGCATCAAGGACATAATTCGTTTGTGCAACAATGAGGATAATCCTCAGATCACGGAGCTAGTCTGCATCATTGCTACTAACATCTTTCAACATAGTTTTCTCTAGGAACATATCATAAATAAAACGGGGAAGCTATACGTGAGCAATTGATCTACAACATAGATATGCAAATACTATCAGGACTAAGTTCATGATAAATTTAAGTTCAATTAATCATATTACTTAAGAACTCCCACTTAGATAGACATCCCTCTAGTCATCTAAATGATCACGTGATCCATATCAACTAAACCATGTCCGATCATCACGTGAAATGGAGAAGTTTTCAATGGTGAACATCACTATGTTGATCATATCTACTATATGATTCACGCTCGACCTTTCGGTCTCAGTGTTCCGAGGCCATTTTTGCGTATGCTAGGCTCGTCAAGTTTAACCCGAGTATTCCGTGTCGTGGTTCTAAGTCTGACAGTAGAATGGGGGTAGGAATGTAGAGGCAAGGTCCTAGCTATGGAGGAGTTGTACACACGAGTTTTACGAGTTCAGGCCCTTCTCGGAGGAAGTAACAGCCCTACGTCTCAGAGCCCGGAGGAGGTCGACTGGATTATATGTGTGTGTGTTACAGGGGGTGCGAACCCTTGTCCCTGAGGAGGGGGGTGTGGCTTATATAGAGTTCGCCAGACCCCTCCTGCCCTCAGTTACAAAGGGTTAAGGTACATAAAGATGGAGACATTACTAGTAACGCCTGTAATAAAAGTACATAATGACCATTAAGGCTATGACTTAAATCCTGACCGTTGCAGAGTGGAGTGGCTCTAGATCTTCTGGTAGTCGAGTGGTTGTCCGTACGGTTGAGTGTCTTCAATACCGTCGAGTGGAACATGGCTTCATGGTCGAGTGGATGATGATTTTCTTCGACTGCTTCTGGTTCTTTTAGAGATGTCCTTGGGGAGGGTATCTTGGATAGATCCATGACCCTACCCTAGGTACATTGCTTCATCATTAGCCCCAAATGGATCAGGGTTTGAGTGAGGAAGGAGTTGAGAATGCTTCCGACTCATTTTTTGTTGTTATGAATATATCTTGTTCGGGATCAATGAACTGAGGTGATGCACCAACTTCTTTTTCAGTCGCCTTGATCCATTCTTAGTTTTTTGTCAAGTGAACTTTTACTGAAAAGCTTCGAGTGATGATGCGGAGGATGTCTTCCGTCTGACAAGTTGTTCTGCTGTCTGTGGATTTCGCGGGATTCTAATTTTGGGAAGCGCGCCAGGCGGGGGAGGCCGTGGTAATCGGGACGGATTAGGCAGGTCGCCTCGATCCCCACGCCACCTTTTTTGCCACGTATCGCGCGCGCGACTGTTGCGGTATTTGATGAGATCGTCCCGGCCTACAAGTCAGTCACTCGGAAGTATCCTTATAAAAGGCACCGGACCGGGCCTTTGAATACATTCTCCTTCTTCTTCCTCAGATTTCTCCGCTACCTCTGCTTCCGCTCTCGGTGTCATAGCTCCGCTCGGATTCGATTCGCTGCCATGGGGAAGGAGAAGACGGTGGCGCTGGAGCGCGCAAAGAAGGCGACGGAGAAGGCAAAAGGGAAGCGGACCAGCTGAGGTGGATCCTCGTCAAGGTCCGGCCTGCCGCCGGGCTGGATCCAGGGCGATTGGATCCGCTCAACGATTAGCCAGGACGGCCTCAATGATCTGGTGGATGGGGGCTGATCCCCCACGAGTCGGCGCGGCTCCCTGGGAACGAGACCGAGCCACGGCCGCGGGAGGGTGAGTGCGTTCTCCTCGCCACTCACGTCGACCGCGGGTTTTCTTTGCCTCCCCACCCTTTCTTTCGTGGTTTTTTGAATTTCTCCGGGGCTCAACTCCACCACTTTACTCCAAACACTATCGTGTACCTTGCTGCCTTCGTGTCGATGTGCGAAAATTTCTTGGGTTGTCAACCGCACTAGGGTCTCTTCAAGCACATATTCACCTGCCGCTCCCAATCGGTCATGAAGGCCAACCCGAGTGACGAGAGGACGCACGTGATTCAGATGTGCGGGGGCCTTGGAATCCAAATGAGGAATAAGAGCACCTTCCCAGCTATGATCCTTCCTGACTCGGTCCGGGGCTGGCAGTCGATCTGGTTTTACTGTAAGGACCAGTCGACCCCGGGTTACTCGACTAGACTTCCCCCCCTTTTCCTTGGCTCGAGTGGAGAAGCTTTCCTCCTTGAGGGTGATCCCGGAAGAGAAGGCGCAGGTGAAGGCGTTGGTCGAGCGGGTCGTCCAACTTGTCCGTGACAGGGTGACTGGAATGGACCTGCTGGAGGTCTTTCTCAGTCGATGCATCCAACCACTTCAAGCTCGTGACCATCCGATGTGGATGTACTCGGGACTCGAGGACTCCACTCGGATCCACCCGGAGGACGTTAGTGAAGACACGGTGGAGAAGTGGCTGAGAGGAATCACCGGCAACAAAGATAATCCTCGAGGGTCTAGGAGGGTGATTCCATTCGACCATTCGCGCCAGCCGGAACAGGTATGATTCTGCTTTGTCAGGTATCTTCTCGATTCACTGTGTAACACCTTGTTGACGGTCAACTGTATTTCTTTCGTTCATTGTCTTTTCAGGCTCTTATTTATATGTACTCGATGCCCAATGGAGTGCAGGAGCAAGACGTCGAGAAAGGGGCGAGCGGGGGCGAGAATGGTGAGTGGCACTCGGATGCGGAGGAGGACGAGGAGAGCGACGACTCGAGTGACGAGGAGGAGGTCGACTCGCCTCCTCGCAGAGAGAGAAGATCCAAGCACGCTCAAGACCCGACGAGCACCCCGGTCCTGGCGGCTGCACCGACTGGGCCATCTTTGAAGCGCCCTCGGACGTCTTCGCCAACGCCGACTGAGAAGATATCTAAATAGCCCAAGATTGTGCCGCCTCCTGCTCCAAAAGCATCGAAAGCCACCTCCTCTAAACCACCGAAGGCTTTGCCCCGAATCAAAGTGATCGTCCCCACCATCTCCGGGTAATCATCTGATCTGTTCTTTTGGCCGACTCGAGCAACAGAACGTAACCGACTGAATGTTGACATTTGCAGTGTTGCTACATCTGGAACTTCTTCCTACCAATATCGAGATGAGGAAATGGAAGATGCGGTTACCTCCAACCCAGGTAAAAACTCTTATGATCTTGTTCTTGATTACTTTGTCGATTAAATTCTAGCGATTCACTTGGGGTCGACCGATTTCTCTGCAGCTCCACCCAACGTCATCGATCTTCCATATGATGATGAAGACATGGCCCCTAGGCCCAGAAAGAACAAAAAAGTAGCAGCTGGCATGACATCTCAGCAGGGACCAACGACCACACCAACCGCCCGGCAATCTGAAGACGCATGCGAGGCCTCTATAACTTTCATTTTACCATTGTCGAGTGAGCGCCCTGCACCGTCGATTGAACCGGTGTTCCCTTCAGTCGTCCAGCCTCACACTTCAGAGCTCCAAGCTGCTGCACCTGGGTCGTCTGCCCCCTTCTTCACCAACTACCATGTTCCGGAAAACCAGTCGGACGCAGCTGCGGAAGCCATCCGTCAGGCTAACGTGATGATGGAGCGGATGAAGACGGTGCACGAGCATAGCTGATACGTCTCCAACGTATCTATAATTTTTGATTGCTCCATGCTATATTATCTACTGTTTTGGACTATATTGGGCTTTATTTCCACTTTTATATTATTTTCGGGACTAACCTATTAACCGGAGGCCCATCCCAGAATTGCTGTTTTTTGCCTATTTCAGTGTTTCGGAGAAACAGAATATCAAACGGAGTCCAAATGGAATAAAACCTTCGGGAACGTGATTTTCTCACCGAACGTGATCTAGGAGACTTGGACCCTACTCCAAGGAGTCAAAGAGGAGGTCACAAGGGTGGGGGTGCCCCCCTAGGGCGCGCCCTCTACCTCGTGGGCCCCTCGGTGCTCCACCGACGTACTTCTTCCTCCTATATATACCTACATACCCCCAAACGATCAGAACAGGAGCCAAAAACCTAATTCCACCGCCGCAACTTTCTGTATCCACGAGATCCCATCTTGGGGCCTGTTTCGGAGCTCCGCCGGAAGAGGACCGTCATCACGGAGGGCTTCTACATCATCCTAGCCCCTCCGATGAAGTGTGAGTAGTTTACCTCAGACCTTCGGGTCCATAGTTAGTAGCTAGATGGCTTCTTCTCTCTTTTTGGATCTCAATACAAAGTTCTCCCCCTCTCTTGTGGAGATCTATTCGATGTAATCTTGTTTTTGCGGTGTGTTTGTTGAGACCGATGAATTGTGGGTTTATGATCAAGTCTATCTATGAATAATATTTGAATCTTCTCTGAATTCTTTTATGTATGATTGGTTATCTTTGCAAGTCTCTTCGAATTATGCATTTGGTTTGGCCAACTAGATTGGTAGTTCTTGCCATGGGAGAAGTGCTTAGCTTTGGGTTCGATCTTGCGATGTCCTTTCCCAGTGACAGAAGGGGCAGCAAGGCACGTATTGTATCGTTGCCATCGAGGATAACAAGATGGGGTTTATTTCATATTGCATGAATTTATCTCTCTACATCATGTCATCTTGGTTAAGGCGTTACTCTGTTTTTAACTTAATACTCTAGATGCATGCTGGATAGCGGTCGATGAGTGGAGTAATAGTAGTAGATGCAGAATCGTTTCGGTCTACTTGTCACGGACGTGATGCCTATATACATGATCATGCCTAGATATTCTCATAACTATGCTCAATTCTGTCAATTGCTCAACACTAATTTGTTCACCCACCGTAGAATACTTATACTCTTGAGAGAAGCCACTAGTGAAACCTATGGCCCCCGGGTCTATTCTCATCATATCAATCTCCATCACTTTAATCTTGCTTTGCTTTTTTACTTTGCCTTTACTTTTTACTTTTCATCTTTATACCAAAAATACCAAAAATATTATATCTATCAGATCTCACTCTCGTAAGTGACCGTGAAGGGATTGACAGCCCCTAATCGTGTTGGTTGCGAGTCACTATCGTTTTTTGCAGGTACGAGGGACTTGAGCGTGGCCTCCTACTGGATTGATACCTTGGTTCTCAAAAACTGAGGGAAATACTTACGCTACTCTGCTGCATCATCCCTTACTCTTCGAGGAAAACCAACGCAAGCTCAAGACGTAGCAAGAAGGATTTCAGGCGCCGTTGCCGGGGAGTCTACGCAAAAAGTTGACATACCAAGTACCCATCACAATCCCTATCTCTCGCATTACATTATTTGCCATTTGCCTCTCGTTTTCCTCTCCCCCACTTCACCCTTGTTGTTTTATTCGCCCTCTCTCTCTCTCTATCCTCCCTCTCTATTTGCCTCTTTTGCCCATTTGCTCTTGTTTGCTTATGTGCTAGTTTGCTTATTTGTCGCGATGACTCAACCGAGATTTGGTGATCTTCACCTTAAAAGGTTAGAGGAGATCGAAACCAATGTTAGTAAGTTTATGGTTTTGCAATTTGAGCATAATAATTTCTTTAGAAACGAGCTTAAGTAACAAAAAAGTTTTATGAGTTATATGAATAAAGAGCTTGATGATATGTCTAAAGAATTTGAGGGTATAAGATCCCAAATTGCTCGTCTAGAAAAGATGATTGCTGAAATTTCGGATATGCAAGCCACCTTAGTCAATAAGATGGCCGCTAAACCGAATTCCTATGAAATTGAAGATGAAGATATAAAAGTTATTGATGTGTCCCCTATTAAATATTTGTTTTGCAATATGAATCTTGATGAAACTGAATATGATCTTCCTTTACCTAGAAGGCGTTCTAAAAATTCGGAGTATTTAGATCTTAATGATGAAATTGATGAAAGTGGGATTGAAAGAAATAAAAATCTAGATGTTGCTAAACCCACTATATTGGATTTCAAGGAATTTAATTATGAAAGTTGTTCTTTAATTGATTGTATTTCCTTGTTGCAATCCGTGCTAAATTCTCCACATGCTTATAGTCAAAATAAAGTCTTCACCGAACATATTGTTGATGCCTTGATGCAATCTTATGAAGAAAAACTTGAGTTGAAAGTTTCTATCCCTAGAAACTCTATGATGAGTGGGAACAAACGATTAAAATTAAAATTAAAGATCATCAGTTTTATGCTTTGTGTGATTTGGGTGCTAGTGTCTCTACTATTCCCAAGACTTTGTGTGATTTACTAAATTTCCGTGATTTTGATGATTGCTCTCTAAACTTGAATCTTGCGGATTCCACTATTAAGAAACCTATGGGAAGGATTAATGATGTTCTTATTGTTGCAAATAGGAATTATGTGCCCGTAGATTTCACTGTTCTTGATATAGATTGCAATCCTTCTTGCCCTATTATTCTTGGTAGACCTTTCCTTCGAACGGTTGGTGCGATTATTGATATGAAGGAAGGGAATATTAGATTTCAATTTCCATTAAAAAGGGCATGGAACACTTTCCAAGAAAGAAAATAAAATTTCCATATGAAACTATCATGAGAGCCACTTATGGATTGCCTACCAAAGATGGCAATACCTAGATCTATCCTCGCTTTTATGCCTAGCTAGGGGCGTTAAACGATAACGCTTGTTGGGAGGCAACCCAATTTTATTTTTTTATTCCTTGATTTTTGCTCCTGATTAGTAATAAATAAATTATTTAGCCTCTGTTTTGGTTGTGTTTTTTGTGTTTAATTAGTGTTTGTGCCAAGTAGAACCGTTGGGAAGACTTGAGGAAAGTCTTGTTGAACTTGCTGTCAAAAACAGAAACTTCAGCGCTCATGAGAACTGCTGTAATTTTTATTTGAAGAGTGCTATTTAGTTAATTATTTTTTCAGATGATTAATAGATAAATTCCTCACGTCCAGAAATTTATTTTAGAATTTTTGGGGTTCCAGATCTTGCGCTAGCTACAGATTACTACAGACTGTTCTGTTTTTGACAGATTCTGTTTTTGTGTGTTGTTTGCTTATTTTGATGAATCTATGGTTAGTAAAATAGTTTATAATCCATAGAGAAGTTGGAATACAGTAGGTTTAACACCAATATAAATAAAGAATGAGTTCATTACAGTACATTGAAGTGGTCTTTTGTTTTCTTTCGCTAACGGAGCTCACGAGTTTTCTACTTTAGGTTTTGTGTTGTGAAGTTTTCAAGTTTTGAGTGAATTCTTTTGATGGATTATGGAACAAGGAGTGGCAAGAGCCTAAGCTTGGGGATGCCCATGGCACCCCCAAGATAATCCAAGGACACCAAAAAGTCAAATCTTGGGGATGCCCGGAAGGCATCCCCTCTTTCGTCCACTTCCATCGGTAATTTACTTGGAGCTATATTTTTATTCACCAACATGATATGTATTTTGCTTGGAGCGTCTTGTACTATTTGTGTCTTTGTGTCTTAGTATGCCACAATCATCCTTTCTATACACACCTTTTGAGATAGCCATACATGAATTAAAATTTGATAGAACACTCTATATGCTTCACTTATATCTTTTGAGCTAAGTTGTTTTGCTCTATGTGCTTCACTTATTGTTGGGGAACGTAGCATAAATTCAAAATTTTCCTATGTGTCACCAAGATCTATCTATGGAGTCATCTAGCAACGAGGGAGGAGTGGATCTACATACCCTTGTAGATCGCGCGCGGAAGCGTTCAAGAGAACGGGGTTGATGGAGTCGTACTCGTCGTGATCCAAATCACCGATGATCCTAGCGCCGAACGGACGACACCTCCGCGTTCAACACACATACGGAGCAGCGACGTCTCCTCCTTCTTGATCCAGCAAGGGGGGAGGAGAGGTTGATGGAGATCCAACAGCACGATGGCGTGGTGGTGGAAGTAGCGGGATTCCAACAGGGCTTCGCCAAGCGCTGTGGGAGGAGGGAGATGTGTTATGGGAGGGAGAGGGAGGCGCCAGGGCTTAGGTATTGTTTGCCCTCCCTTCCCCCCACTATATATAGGGCCAAGGGAGAGGGGGGGCGCAGTCTTGGCCCTTCCTCCAAGGAAGGATGCGGCCAAGGGAGGAGTCCCTCCTCCCCAAGGCACCTCGGAGGTGCCTTCCCCCTTTAGGACTCTTCCTTTTCCTCTTCTCTTGGCGCATGGGCCTCTTGGGGCTGGTGCCCTTGGCCCATATAGGCCAAGGCGCACCCCCTACAGCCCATGTGCCCCCCCAAGGGCAGGTGGCCCCACCCGGTGGACCCTCGGGGCCCTTCCGGTGGTCCTGGTACAATACCGGTGACCCCGAAACTTGTCCCGATGGCCGAAATAGCACTCCCTATATATAATTCTTTACCTCCGGACCATTCCGGAACTCCTCGTGACGTCCGGGATCTCATCCGGTACTCCGAACAACTTTCGGGTTACCGCATACTAATATCTCTATAACCCTAGCGTCACCAAACCTTAAGTGTGTAGACCCTACGGGTTCGGGAGACATGCAGACATGACCAAGATGACTCTCCGGTCAATAACCAACAGCGGGATCTGGATACCCATGTTGGCTCCCACATGTTCCACGATGATCTCATCGGATGAACCACGATGTCAAGGATTTAATCAATCCCGTATACAATTCCCTTTGTCTATCGGTACTACACTTGCCCGAGATTCGATCGTCGGTATCCCGATACCTTGTTCAATCTCGTTACCGGCAAGTCTCTTTACTCGTTTCCTAACACATCATCCCGTAATCAACTCCTTGATCACATTGTGCACATTATGATGATGTCCTACCGAGTGGGCCCAGAGATACCTCTCCGTTTACACGGAGTGACAAATCCCAGTCTCGATTCATGCCAACCCAACAGACACTTTCGGAGATACCTGTAGTGTACCTTTATAGCCACCCAGTTACGTTGTGACGTTTGGCACACCCAAAGCACTCCTACGGTATCCGGGAGTTGCACAATCTCATGGTCTAAGGAAATGCTACTTGACATTAGAAAAGCTTTAGCATACGAACTACATGATCTTGTGCTAGGCTTAGGATTGGGTCTTGTCCATCACATCATTCTCCTAATGATGTGATCCCGTTATCAACAACATCCAATGTCCATGGTCAGGAAACCGTAACCATCTATTGATCAACGAGCTAGTCAACTAGAGGCTTACTAGGGACATGGTGTTGTCTATGTATCCACACATGTATCTGAGTTTCCTATCAATACAATTCTAGCATGGATAATAGATGATTATCATGAACAAGGAAATATAATAATAACTAATTTATTATTGCCTCTAGGGCATATTTCCAACAGTCTCCCACTTGCAATAGAGTCAATAATCCAGTTCACATCGCTATGTGACTAACAATCAAGGTCATATCCCCATGTGACTAACACCCAAAGAGTTTACTAGAGTCAATAATCTAGTTCACATTACCATGTGATTAACACTCGATGAGTTCTGGGTTTGATCATGTTATGCTTGTGAGAGATGTTATAGTCAACGGGTCTGAATCTTTCAGATCCGTGTGTGCTTTACAAATCTCTATGTCATCTTGTAGATGCAGCTACTACGCTATATTTGGAGCTATTCCAAATAACTGTTCTACTATACGAATCCAGTCTACTACTCAGAATAATCTGGATTAGTGTCAAAGATTGCATCAGCGTAACCCTTTACGACGAACTCTTTTACCACCTCCATAATCGAGAAAATTCCTTAGTCCACTAGTTACTAAGGATAACTTTGACCGCTGTCCTGTGATCCATTCTTAGATCACTCTTGTACCCCTTGACTGACTCATGGCAAGGCACATTTCAGGTGCGGTACACAGCATAGCATAGTGTAGAGCCTATGTCTTAAGCATAGGGGACGACCTTCGTCCTTTCTCTTTCTTCTGCCGTGGTCGAGCTTTAAGTCTTAACTTCATACCTTACAACTCAGGCAAGAACTCCTTCTTTGACTGATCCATCTTGAACACCTTCAAGATCATGTCAAGGTATGTGCTCATTTGAAAGTACCATTAAGCGTTTTGATCTATCCTTATAGATCTTGATGCTCAATGTTCAAGTAGCTTAATCCAGGCTTTCCATTGAAAAACACTTTCCAAATAACCCTATATGCTTTCCAGAAATTCTACGTCATTTCTGATCTACGATATGTCAACAACATATATTCATCAGAAATTCTATAGTGCTCCCACTTACTTCGTTGGAAATACAAGTTTCTCATAAACTTTGTATACACCCAAAATCTTTGATCATCTCATCAAAGCATACATTCCAACTCCGAGATGCTTACTCCAGTCCTCAGAAGGATTGCTGGGGCTTTGCATACTTATTAGCATCTTTCAGAATTGACAAAACCTTTCAGTTGTATCACATACAACCTTTCCTCAAGAAAATCGTCGAGGAAACAATGTTTTGACATCCTATCTGCAAGATTTCATAAATAATGCAGTAATCGCTAATATAATTCCAACAGACTCTTAGCATCGCTACGAGTGAGAAAGTCTCACCGTAGTCAACTCCTTGAACTTGTCGGGAAACTTCTTAACGACAAGTCGAGCTTTCTTAATGGTGACATTTACCATCATTGTCAGTCTTCCTTTTAAAATTCATCTGTACTCAATAGCCTCACGACCATCGAGTTGTTCTGTAAAAGTCTACACTTTGTTTCCATACATGGATCCTCTCTCGAATTTTATGGCCTCGAGCCATTTATCGGAATCCGGGCCCACCATCGCTTCTCCATAGCTCGTAGGTTCATTGTTGTCTAGCAACATGACTTCCAAGACAGGATTACGTACCACTCTGAAGTAGTACGCATCCTTGTCATCCCACGAGGTTTGGTAGTGACTTGATCTGAAGTTTCAGGATCACTATCATAAGCTACCACTTCAATTGGTGTAGGTGCCACAGGAACAACTTCCTGTGCCCTGCCACTCACTAGTTGAAGAGACGGTTCAATAACCTCATCAAGTCTCCACCATCCTCCCACTCAATTCTTTCGAGAGAAACTTTTCCTCGAGAAAGCACCCGATTCTAGAAACAATCCCTTATTGCTTTCGGATCTGAGACAGGAGGTATACCCAACTGTTTTTGGTGTCCTATGAAGATGCATTTATCCGCTTTGGGTTCGAGCTTATCAGCCTGAAACTTTTTCACATAAGCGTCGCAGCGCCAAACTTCTACGAAATGACAGCTTAGGTTTCTCTAAACCATAGTTCATACGGTGTCATCTCATCGGAATTACGTGGTGCCCTATTTAAAGTGAATGTGGTTGTCTTTAATGCCTAACCCATAAACTATCGTGGTGATTCGATAAGAGACATCATGGTATGCATCATATCCAATAGGGTGCAGTTATGATGTTCGGACACACCATCACACTATGGTGTTCTAGGCTGTATTAGTTGTGAAACAATTTCCACAATGTCTTAATTCTGTGCCAAACTCGTAATTCAGATATTCATCTCTATGATCATATCATAGATCTTTTATCCTCTTGTGACGGCGATCTTTCAACTTCACCCTGAAATTACTTGAACCTTTCAATAATTCAGACTCGTGATTCATCAAGTAAATATACTCAACATCTACTCAAATCATCTGTGAAGTAAGAACATAACGATATCCACTACCTGCCTCAGCACTCATTGGATTGCACACATCAAAATGTATTACTTCCAACAAGTTGCTTTCTAGTTCCATTTTACTGAAAACGAGGCTTTCAGTCATCTTGCCCATGTGGTATGATTTGCATGTCTCAAGTGATTCAAAATCAAGTGAGTCCAAACGGTCCATTTGCATGGAGTTTCTTCATGCATATACACCAATAGACATGGTTCGCATGTCTAAAACCTTTCAAAAACGAGTGAGCCCAAAGATCCATCAACATGGAGCTTCTTCATGCGTTTTATACCGATATGACTTAAGTGGCAGTGCCACAAGTAGGTGGTACTATCATTACTATATTTTGGCATGAAAATGTGTATCACTACGATCGAGATTCAATAAACCATTCATTTCAGGTGTAAGACCATTTGAAGGTATTATTCAAATAAACAGAGTAACCATTATTCTCCTTAAATGAATAACCGTATCGCGATAGACATAATCCAATCATGTCTATGCTCAACGCAAACACCAAATAACAATTATTTAGGTTTTAATACCAATCTCGATGGTAGAGGGAGCGTGCGATGCTTGATCATATCAACCCTGGAAACACTTCCAACACATATCGTGAGCTCACCTTTAGCTAGTCTCCGTTTATTCCGTAGCTTTTATTTCGAGTTACTAACACTTAGCAACCGAACCGGTATCTAATACCCTGGTGCTACTAGGAGTACTAGTAAAGTACACATCAACACAATGTATATCCAATATACTTCTATCGACCTTGCCAGCCTACTCATCTACCAAGTATCTAGGGTAATTCTGCTCCGGTGGCTGTTCCCCTTATTACAGAAGCACTTAGTCTCGGGTTTGGGTTCAACCTTGGGTTTCTTCACTAGAGCAGTAGCTGATTTGCCATTTCATGAAGTATCCCTTCTTGCCCTTGCTCTTCTTGAAACTAGTGGTTTCACCAACCATCAACAATTGATGCTCCTTCTTGATCTCTACTTTTGTGGTGTCAAACATCACGAATATCTCAAGGATCATCATATATGTCCCTGATATATTATAGTTCATCACGAAGCTCAAGCAGCTTGGTGGTAATGACTTCGGAGAACCATCACTATTTCATCTGGAAGATCAACTCCCACTTGATTCAAGCGATTGTTGTACTCAGACAACTGAGCACAAGTTCAACAATTGAGCTTTTCTCCCTTAGTTTGCAGGCTAAGAAAATCGTCGGAGGTCTTATACCTCTTGACGTGGGCACGAGCCTGAAATCCCAATTTCAGCCCTCCAAACATCTCATATGTTTCGCGACGTTTCAAAACCGTCTTTGGTGCCTCAACTCTAAACCGTTTAACTGAACTATCATGTAGTTATCAAAACGTGTATGTCAGATGTTCGCAACATCCACAGACAACGTTCGAGGTTCAGCACACTGAGCGGTGCATTAAGGACGTAAGCCTTCTAAGAAGCAATGAGGACAATCCTCAGTTTACGGACCTAGTCCGCATAATTGCTACTATCAACTTTCAACTAAATTTTCTCTAGGAACATATCTAAACAGTAGAACTGAAGCGCGAGCTACGACATAATTTGCGAAGACCTTTTGACTATGTTCAGGATAATTAAGTTCATCTTATGAACTCCCACTCAGATAGACATCCCTCTAGTCATCTAAGTGATTACATGATCCGAGTCAACTAGGCCGTGTCCGATCATCACGTGAGATGGACTAGTCAACATCGATGAACATCTTCATGTTGATCGTATCTTCTATACGACTCATGCTCGACCTTTCGGTCTCTTGTGTTCTGAGGCCATGTCTGTACATGCTAGGCTCATCAAGTCAACCTAAGTGTTTCGCGTGTGTAAATCTGTCTTACACCCGTTGTATGTGAACGTAAGAATCTATCACACCCGATCATCACGTGGTGCTTCGAAACGACGAACTTTCGCAACGGTGCACAGTTAGGGGGAACACCGTCTTGAAATTTTAGTGAGGGATCATCTTATTTACTACCGTCGTTCTAAGTAAACAAGATGTATAAGCATGATAAACATCACATGCAATCAAATAGTGACATGATATGGCCAATATCATATTGCTCCTTTTGATCTCCATCTTCGGGGCACCATGATCATCATCGTCACCGGCATGACACCATGATCTCCATCATCATGATCTCCATCATCGTGTCTTCATGAAGTTGTCTCGCCAACTATTACTTCTACTACTATGGCTAACGGTTAGCAATAAAGTAAAGTAATTACATGACGTTTATGTTGACACGCAGGTCATAAATAAATTAAGACAACTCCTATGGCTCCTGCCGGCTGTCATACTCATCGACATGCAAGTCGTGATTCCTATTACAAGAACATGATCATCTCATACATCACATATATCATTCATCACATCCTTTGGCCATATCACATCACATAGCATACCCTGCAAAAACAAGTTAGACGTCCTCTAATTGTTGTTTGCGTGTTTTACGTGGCTGCTATGGGTTTCTAGCAAGAACGTTTCTTACCTATGCAAAAACCACAACGTGATATGCCAATTGCTATTTACCCTTCATAAGGACCCTTTTCATCGAATCCGATCCGACTAAAGTGGGAGAGACAGACACCCGCTAGCCACCTTATGCAACTAGTGCATGTCAGTCGGTGGAACCAGTCTCACGTAAGAGTATGTGTAAGGTCGGTCCGGGCCGCTTCATCCCACAATGCCACCGAATCAAGATTGGACTAGTAACGGTAAGCATATTGAACAATATCAACACCCACAACTACTTTGTGTTCTACTCATGCATAGAAACTATGCATAGACCTAGCTCATGATGCCACTGTTGGGGAACGTAGCATAAATTCAAAATTTTCCTACGTGTCACCAAGATCTATCTATGGAGTCATCTAGCAACGAGGGAGGAGTGGATCCACATACCCTTGTAGATCGTGCGCGGAAGCGTTCAAGAGAACGGGGTTGATGGAGTCGTACTCGTCGTGATCCAAATCACCGATGATCCTAGTGCCGAACGGACGGCACCTCCGCGTTCAACACACATACGGAGCAGTGATGTCTCCTCCTTCTTGATCCAGCAAGGGGGGAGGAGAGGTTGATGGAGATCCAACAGCACGACGGCGTGGTGGTGGAAGTAGCGGGATTCCAACAGGGCTTCGCCAAGCGCTGTGGGAGGAGGGAGATGTGTCATGGGAGGGAGAGGGAGGCGCCAGGGCTTAGGTATTGTTTGCCCTCCCTTTCCCCCACTATATATAGGGCCAAGGGAGAGGGGGGGCGCAGTCTTGGCCCTTCCTCCAAGGAAGGATGCGGCCAAGGGAGGAGTCCCTCCTCCCCAAGGCACCTCGGAGGTGCCTTCCCCCTTTAGGACTCTTCCTTTTCCTCTTCTCTTGGTGCATGGGCCTCTTGGGGCTGGTGCCCTTGGCCCATATAGGCCAAGGCGCACCCCCTACAGCCCATGTGGCCCCCCGGGCAGGTGGCCCCACCCGGTGGACCCTCGGGACCCTTCCGGTGGTCCCGGTACAATACCGGTGACCCTGAAACTTGTCTCGATGGCCGAAATAGCACTCCCTATATATAATTCTTTACCTACGGACCATTCCGGAACTCCTCGTGACGCCCGGGATCTCATCCGGGACTCCGAACAACTTTTGGGTTACCGCATACTAATATCTCTATAACCCTAGCGTCACCGAACCTTAAGTGTGTAGACCCTACGGGTTCGGGAGACATGCAGACATGACCGAGATGACTCTCCGGTCAATAACCAACAGCGGGATCTGGATACCCATGTTGGCTCCCACATGTTCCACGATGATCTCATCGGATGAACCATGATGTCAAGGACTTAATCAATCCCGTATACAATTCCCTTTGTCTATCGGTACGACACTTGCCCGAGATTTGATCATCGGTATCCCGATACCTTGTTCAATCTCGTTACCGGCAAGTCTCTTTACTCGTTTCGTAACACATCATCCCGTAATCAACTCCTTGATCACATTGTGCACATTATGATGATGTCCTACCGAGTGGGCCCAGAGATACCTCTCCGTTTACACGGAGTGACAAATCCCAGTCTCGATTCATGCCAACCCAACAGACACTTTCGGAGATACCTATAGTGTACCTTTATAGCCACCTAGTTACGTTGTGACGTTTGGCACACCCAAAGCACTCCTACGGTATCCAGGAGTTGCACAATCTCATGGTCTAAGGAAATGATACTTGACATTAGAAAAGCTTTAGCATACGAACTACATGATCTTGTGCTAGGCTTAGGATTGGGTCTTGTCCATCACATCATTCTCCTAATGATGTGATCCCGTTATCAACGACATCCAATGTCCATGGTCAGGAAACCGTAACCATCTATTGATCAACGAGCTAGTCAACTAGAGGCTTACTAGGGACATGGTGTTGTCTATGTATCCACACATGTATCTGAGTTTCCTATCAATACAATTCTAGCATGGATAATAAACGATTATCATGAACAAGGAAATATAATAATAACTAATTTATTATTGCCTCTAGGGCATATTTCCAACACTTATATCTTTTGAGCTAAGTAGTTTTGCTCTATGTGTTTCACTTATATCTTTTCATCTATGTAGTTTTGCTCTATGTGCTTCACTTATATCTTTTGAGCGTTATAATTTTGCTCTATGAGCTTCACTTCGATCTTTTAGAGCACGGTGGTGGATTTGTTTTAAAGAAACTATTGATCTCTCATGCTTCACTTAAATAATTTTGAGAGTCTCAATAGCATGGTAATTTGCTTAATAATAATATGCTTGGTATTCAAGATTTGTGAAACTTTCTTTTGAGAGTGTTGAATACTAAGAAAAGATTGAAGCATGATAATTGTTTTGAGATATGGAGGTGATAATATTAAAGTCATGCTAGTTGAGTAGTTGTGAATTTAAAGAATACTTGTGTTAAAGTTTGCGATTCCCGTAGCATGCACGTATGGTGAACCGTTATGTGATGAAGTCGGAGCATGATTTATTTATTGATTGTCTTCCTTATGAGTGGTGGTCGGGGACGAGTGATGGTCTTTTCCTACCAATCTATCCCGCTAGGAGCATGCGCGTAATACTTTGCTTTGATAACTTCCAGATTTTTGCAATAAGTATATGAGTTCTTTATGACTAATGTTGAGTCCATGGATCATACGCACTCTCACCCTTCCACCTTTGCTAGCCTCTCTAATACCGCGCACCTTTTGCCGGTATCATACACCTACCATATACCTTCCTCAAAACAGCCACCATACCTACCTATTATGGCATTTCCATAGCCATTCCGAGATATATTGCCATGCAACTTTCCACCATCTAGTTCATCATGACACATTCATCATTGTCATATTGCTTAGCATGATCATGTAGTTGACATAGTATTTGTGGCAAAGCCACCGTTCATAATTTCTTCATACTTGTCACTCTTGATTCATTGCATATACCGGTACACCGCCGGAGGCATCCATATAGAGTCATACTTTGTTTTAGAATCGAGTTGTAATCATTGAGTTGTAAATAAATAAAAGTGTGATGATCATCATTTAATAGAGCATTGTCCCAATAAAAAAAGAAGAAAGGCCAAAAAAAGGACCAAAAAAAGAAAATAAGTAAAAAGGGGCAATGCTACTATCCTGTTACCACACTTGTGCTTCAAAGTAGCACCTTATCTTCATAGTAGAGTCTCTCTCATGTTATCACTTTCATATACTAGTGGGAATTTTACATTATAGAACTTGGCTTTTATATTCCAATGATGGGCTTCCTCAAATTGCCCTAGGTCTTCATGAGCAAGCAAGTTGGATGCACACCCACTTAGTTTCTTTTTGAGCTTTCATACATTTATAGCTCTAGTGCATCTGTTGCATGGCAATCCCTACGCACTCACATTGATATCTATTGATGGGCATCTCCATAGCCCGTTGATACACCTAGTTGATGTGAGACTATCTTCCCCTCCTTTTTGTCTTCTCCACAACCACCATTCTATTCCACCTATAGTGCTATATCCATGGCTCACGCTCATGTATTGTGTGAAGATTGAAAAAGTTTTGAAAAAGTTAGAGTATGAAACAATTGCTTGGCTTGTCATCGGGGTTGTGCATGATTTAAATACTTTGTGTGGTGAAGATGGAGCATAGCCAGACTATATGATTTTGTAGGGATAACTTTCTTTGGCCATGTTATTTTGAGAAGACATAATTGCTTTGTTAGTATGCTTGAAGTATTATTATTTTTATGTCAATATAAACTTTTGTCTTGAATCTTTCTAATCTGAATATTCATACCGCAATTAAGAAGATTTGCATTGAAATTATGCCAAGTAGCACTCCGCATCAAAAATTCTCTTTTTATCATTTACCTACTCGAGGACGAGCAGGAATTAAGCTTGGGGATGCCTGATACGTCTCCAACGTATCTATAATTTTTTATTGCTCCATGCTATATTATCTACTGTTTTGGACTATACTGGGCTTTATTTTCCACTTTTATATTATTTTTGGGACTAGCCTATTAACCGGAGGCCTAGCCCAGAATTGTTGTTTTTTGCCTATTTCAGTGTTTCGGAGAAACAAAATATCAAACGGAGTCCAAACAGAATAAAACCTTCGGGGACGTGATTTTCTCACCGAACATGATCCAGGAGACTTGTTTCCTACTCCAAGGAGTCAAAGAGGAGGTCACGAGGGTGGGCGGCACCCCCCCTAGGGCGTGCCCCCCTGCCTCGTGGGCCCCTCGGTGCTCCACCAACGTACTCCTTCCTCCTATATATACCTACGTACCCCCAAACGATCAGAACGGGAGCCAAAAACCTAATTCCACCGCCACAACTTTCTGTATCCAAGAGATCCCATCTTGGGGCCTGTTCCCGAGCTCCGCCGGAAGAGGGCCGTCATCACGGAGGGCTTCTACATCATCCTAGCCCCTCCGATGAAGTGTGAGTAGTTTACCTCAGACCTTCGGGTCCGTAGTTAGTAGCTAGATGGCTTCTTCTCTCTTTTTGGATCTCAATACAAAGTTCTCCCCCTCTCTTGTGGAGATCTATTCGATGTAATCTTGTTTTTGCGGTGTGTTTGTTGAGACCGATGAATTGTGGGTTTATGATCAAGTCTATCTATGAATAATATTTGAATCTTCTCTGAATTCTTTTATGTATGATTGGTTATCTTTGCAAGTCTCTTCGAATTATTCGTTTGGTTTGGCCAACTAGATTGGTAGTTCTTGCCATGGGAGAAGTGCTTAGCTTTGGGTTCGATCTTGTGATGTCCTTTCCCAGTGACAGAAGGGGCAGCAAGGCACGTATTGTATCGTTGCCATCGAGGATAACAAGGTGGGGTTTATTTCATATTGCATGAATTTATCTCTCTACATCATGTCATCTTGCTTAAGGCGTTACTCTGTTTTTAACTTAATACTCTAGATGCATGCTGGATAGCGGTCGACGAGTGGAGTAATAGTAGTAGATGCAGAATCGTTTCGGTCTACTTGTCATGGACGTGATGCCTATATACATGATCATGCCTAGATATTCTCATAACTATGCTCAATTCTGTCAATTGCTCAATAGTAATTTGTTCACCCACCGTAGAATACTTATGCTCTTGAGAGAAGCCACTAGTGAAACCTATGGCCCCCGGGTCTATTATCATCATATCAATCTCCATCACTTTAATCTTGCTTTGCTTTTTACTTTGCCTTTACTTTTTACTTTGCATCTTTATACCAAAAATACCAAAAATATTAGATCTATCAGATCTCACTCTTGTAAGTGACCGTGAAGGGATGGACAACCCCTAATCGCGTTGGTTGCGAGTAGCTATCCTTTTGTGCAGGTACGAGGGACTTGAGCGTGGCCTCCTACTGGATTGATACCTTGGTTCTCAAAAACTGAGGGAAATACTTACGCTACTCTACTGCATCATCCCTTCCTCTTCGGGGAAAACCAACGCAAGCTCAAGATGTAGCAATAGCCAGGCTGCTTACGACGCCAGCGCTGCTCTCCGGGCCAATGTCCAGGTAAGTAAACTTCCGACTGGCCTTGTTCTATTAGGATATGCTACTCGAAATATTTTCTTCCATACAATATCTTATTGTTTGTGTCGAATCTATACACCCACTGGGTTTTTTGTTGTCTTTGGTATTTGCGCTCTTCCACTCGGTCTGGGCAAGTAGGATCTGAACCGGTGGGGGCACTCTAAGTGCACCCACTGGGCGTAGTCCCCGAGACGGCAGTCGACTGTGGGCAGTCGACTGGGGTCTGAGTTCTTTTTTCTTTTATTTCTTCCACTCGACCCGGGCAGACCGGTCGAATGAGATCTGAACCAGTGGGGGCACGTCAAGTGCACCCACTGGGTGTAGTCCCTGAGACCGCGGTCGACTGCTGGCAGTTGGCCGGGGTCTGAATAGTTCTTTTCTCTTCTTCTTTTTTTACTTGACCCGGGCGGACCGGTCGAGTTGGGTCTGAATTAGTGGGGGCACGCCAAGTGCACCCGCTGGGTGTAGTCCCCGAGACCGCAGTCGACTGCGGGTAGTCCGCTGTGGTCTAAGTGAACTTTTAAGTTTTATTCACTTGAAAGTAAATAACCTTTGATCTTGTCGATTGACACATCTTTTACCTCCTGCAGAAATCTTGTTCTCTCATTTCTAAGTTTGCCGAGTTTGAGGAGAAGCAGAGGCAACTCAACCTCGACTTGGAGTTGGCCCAGCAAAATTTGAAGAAAGCCGAAGATGAAGCTGCTGGTATGGAAGGTAGCTGCCTGTCGACTGTTCATGTTGATCATCTTTTAAGATATTTCTTTGATCTCTTGTTTGATCCGATTGCTTCTTTTTGAGAGAAAATGAGGTTGGCTCTGGATAAGAAGGACTTGGACCTTGCAGCTGCACAGAAGGAAGCTCAAGACAAGACTGCCCTTGCAGACCAGAAGCTGGCTTCGGTCGGAGCATTGGAAGGGGAGGTGAACAAGCTGAAGTCCTGTCTCAATGAGTCTAACCAAGAAGTAAGTCATCTGAAGAAGGATAAGTTTGCCCTGAATGTAAGCTGGAGTCTGCGGTCCGCAAGAGAAATGACACGGAAGCCTATCTGAGAACTCTTGCAAGAAGCTCTATCTTATGCTGGAAGGTACTCCTTTTAATCCGACTGCTTTGCTGCTTGCAAGTTAATCATGTCCAGTCGACTCACTAACTCTTTGACTGCAGAATTCTGCCAAGACTTTGACGAGGAAACCGGAAGGATCAAGACTGTTCTAGACCCTATCGTTTATCCGGTTTGTGACGAGACTACCATGAACGTGCTCCGACTGGAATCCCATGTCGCCGGTGTCACAAGTTATCTCGCACGCCTGAAGGTGGCAGTTTCACGGATCGACTCATCACTCTGGCCAAGGGCGACGCTTCAAAGTGACCTAGAATATCTGATGGCTCGGCTCAACGAGATTCCTGGTCGAGTGCAAGAATGGAAGAAGTCTTCTGCCCCGTGTGGTGCTGACGTGGCGTTGTCCTTGGTCAGAGTCCACTTCAAGGAAGCTCGTGAAGACAAGCTGGCGGCGATCAAGGTCGCCAACACCAAAAGGCACGACTTCCAGTCCTTTATGGATACTTTCATCGCTGCTGCCACTCGGATCGCAGATGGAATCGACTTGGACGAATTCGTCGAACCCGCCAGCCCTCCTCCTAACGAGTCAACAAATTATGAGATTTAAACATGTCTTAAATTTGCCTCGGAATGCCGAGTGGTTGCTTTAACCATTAAACTCCTTCAGGCTTGATGCTCGAATATTTTTGATTTGTTGCTTGGAACTTTAGGATTTGTCTGAACTGCTTTTGAGTATACTTGTGATCGCTTTTGGGATCTGCTCCGTTGTATTTGTGGTGTAGCTCAGAGGAGAAGGTTGCAGTCGACCTGCGCCTCGCCGTCCTTGCGGACAAGGATGGAGCGCACATTGTATTTGTGGCGTAGCTCGGAGGAAAAGGTTGCAGCCGACCTGCGCCTCGTCGTCCGTGCGAACAAGGATGGAGCGTGCGTTGTATTTGTGGTGCAGCTCTTAGGGAAAGGATTTTACAAACTTAGGCGAGTACTGGACTGCAGCTAAGCACCCGAGTGGGAGGATTGCTCACCACTCGGTAGGATTTTACAAACTTAGGCGAGTACTGGACTGCAGCTAAGCCCCCGAGTGGGAGGATTGCTCACCACTCGGTAGGATTTTACAAACTTAGGAGAGTACTGGACTGCAGCAAGCCCCCGAGTGGGAGGATTGCTCACCACTCGGTAGGATTTTACAAACTTAGGCGAGTACTGGACTGCAACTAAGACCCCGAGTGGGAGGATTTCTCATCACTCGGTAGGATTTTACAAACTTAGGCAAGTACTGGACTGCAGCTAAGCCCTCGAGTGGGAGGGTTGCTCACCACTCGGTAGGATTTTACAAACTTAGGCGAGTACTGGACTGTAGCTAAGCCCCCGAGTGGGAGGATTGCTCACCACTTGGTAGGATTTTACAAACTTAGGCGAGTACTGGACTGCAGCTAAGCCCCTGAGTGAGAGGATT
>NC_041388.1:623649721-623688473 GCF_002162155.2 Triticum dicoccoides | reverse complement strand
GGTAGGATTTTACAAACTTAGGCGAGTACTGGACTGCACCTAAGCCCCCAAGTGGGAGGATTGCTCACCACTCGGTAAGATTTTACAAACTTAGGCGAGTACTGGACTGCAGCTAAGCCCCCGAGTGAGAGGATTGCTCACCACTCGGTAGGATTTTACAAACTTAGGCGAGTACTGGACTGCAGCTAAGCCCCCGAGTGGGAGGCTGGCTCACCACTCGGTAGGATTTTACAAACTTAGGCGAGTACTGTACTGCAGCTAAGCCCCCGAGTGGGAGGCTGGCTCACCACTCGGTAGGATTTTGAAAACTTAGGCGAAACGGGTTCGCAGCTAAGCCCCCGAGTGGGAGGCTGGCTCACCACTCGGGAGGTTGTTTGAAAACTTAGGCAAAACGGATTCACAGCTAAGCCACCCACTGGGGGTTTTCAGACGTAAACAAAAGCAACAACAATCATGCCAGAGGACTGTAAAGATCTTGTCTTTGATAAAAAAAATTACAAAGGTACTTCTTATTACACTTTATTCGAACAAGTACTTAAGTATAAAAGGGGCGGAGCAGCTCCGCATTCCAAGCTCGTGGCTCGTCTTTCTGATGCTCGACACTATAAAGACGGTATGCTCCATTGTGGAGATCTTGTGATGATGAAGGGGCCTTCCCAAGCAGGGGCGAGCTTGTGTGGCTTCTGTTGGTCCACTCGAAGAACCAAGTCTCCCTCTTGAAAGGCTCGACCCCTCACGTTTCTGGCGTGGAATCGACGCAAGTCTTGCTGATAAATGATCGACCGGATCAAGGACATCTCTCTTTCCTCCTCTAAGAGATCGACTGAATCTTGTCAGGCCTGTTCTGCTTCTTCTTCAGAGAAGAGCTTGACTCGGGGTGCGTTGTGGAGCAAGTCACTTGGTAGAATAGCTTCGGCTCCATAGACCAAAAAGAAAGGAGTTCGTCCAGTCGACCGATTAGGAGTTGTCCTCAAAACCCAAAGAACTGATGGAAGTTCATCGATCCAAGCGCCTGCTGCGTGTTTGAGATCACGCATCAGTAGGGGTTTCAGTCCTTTGAGAATTAGGCCATTTGCTCTTTTTGCTTGTCCATTCGATGCGGGTGAGAGACCGAAGCATAGTCGACTCGTGTGCCTTGAAAAGTGCAGAAAGATCTAAACTCATCAGAATCGAAGTTCGACCCGTTGTCAGTGATGATGTTGTGTGGAACTCCATATCTGAATGTCAATTCCCTGATAAAACTGACAGCGGTGCTGGCTTCAAGATTCTTGATAGGTTTAGCTTCAATCCATTTGGTAAACTTGTCGACTGCTACGAGCACATGAGTGAAGCCGCTCCTACCAGTTCTCAATGGTCCAACCATATCTAATCCCCAAACAGCAAAGGGCCAGACAAGGGGAATGGTCTTCAGGGTTGATGCTGGCTTGTGAGACATGTCAGAGTAAAACTGGCAGCCTTCACATCTGTCGACTATATCTTTCGCCATTTCATTTGCTCGTGGCCAATAAAATCCGGCTCGGTATGCTTTAGCCACGACGGCCCGAGAGGACGCATGGTGACCACAGGTCTCCAAGTGGATGTCTTTGAGGATCATTCGACCTTCTTCGGGCGTTATGCATTTCTGACTGTTGCCCTCTTATCACAGTAAATGCCTTGGATCGACGGACGATCTGTCGAGCCTCTTCTTCGTCCTCTGGGAGTTCCTTCCTAAGGATGTACGCAATGTATGGCATTGTCCAGTCGGGAGTAATGACCAGGACCTCCATGATTAGATCGACCACGGCTGGGACCTCGAGTTCAGTCGGATATGTGGCGCTCTTAGGCTGCGGGGGCTCTTCCATGAAAGGATCTTCCTGAACTGTCGGTGTGTGAATATGTTCCAAAAACACATTGCTGGGAATGGCTTCTCTCTTGGAACCTATCTTTGCCAAATCATCGGCTGCTTGATTTTTTAGACGGGGTATATGATGGAGCTTTAACCCCTCAAACATCTTTTCCAATTTCCTCACCACATTGCAGTAACCAGTCATAGCTGAGCTTCTAACGTCCCATTCTTTCATCACTTGATTGACCACCAAATCTGAGTCGTCGTAAACCATGAGGCGACGGACGCCGAGTGAAATGGTCATACGTAATCCATATAGGAGTGCTTCATATTCTGCTTCATTATTGGAGGAATCAAAGTGAATCTGGAGGACGTATCTGAGCTTGTCTCCTCGGGGGATACCAGTACCACCCCAGCACCGGAACCATTCAGCATCTTGGAACCATCAAAGAACATGGTCCAGTGCTCCGAGTGAACTTGAGTCGGCAGTTGCTGTTCAATCCATTCGGCGAGGAAATCTACTATTGCCTAGGACTTAATAGCTGTCTTTGCCTCAAACTTGATATCTAAGGGGAGAAGTTCAATCGCCCATTTTGCCACTCGACCAGTTGCATCTCTATTGTTCAGAATCTCTGATAATGGGGCGTCGCTGACAACTGTAATGGAGTTGTCAGAGAAGTAATGTGCAACCTTCTTCGTGGTCATATAAATCCCATAAACAAGCTTCTGATAATGTGGATATATTTGCTTTGATGGAGTCAAAACTTCAGATACATAGTATACTGGGCGCTAAACTTTGTAAGCTTTTCCTTCTTCTTCCCGCTCGACCGTAAGTACTGTACTGACGACTTGTCCAGTGGCTGCAATGTAAAGCAGTAAAGGCTCTTTGCTGATTGGAGCAGTAAGCACCGGCTGGGTGGAAAGAAGGGCTTTAAGCTCTCTGCGAATGTTGCATCAGCTTCAGGAGTCCACTTGAACTTATCTGACTTCTTCATCAGTCGGTAAAGGGGCAGTGCCTTTTCACCGAGGCGAGAAATGAATCGACTTAGGGCGGCCAAGCAACCAGTAAGCTTCTGGACATCGTGCACACGCACAGGGCGTTTCATCCGGAGTATGGCACCCACTTTCTCTGGGTTGGCGTCGATCCCTCGTTCAGAAACGAGAAAACCGGGTAATTTTCCGCCTGGAACTCCAAACGTGCACTTTGATGGATTAAGCTTGATATCATACCTTCTGAGGTTGGCAAAGGTTTCAGCAAGGTCAGCCAGTAGGTCGGAACCTTTATGTGACTTAACCACAATGTCATCCATGTATGCTTCCACATTTCGACTGATCTGAGTGAGCAAGCACTTCTGAGTCATCCGCATGAATGTGGCTCCAGCGTTCTTCAAACCGAATGGCATAGTGATATAACAGAAGCACCCAAATGGGGTGATGAAAGCTGCTTTTATCTCGTCGGGTCCGTACAGACGGATCTGGTGGTACCCGGAATAAGCGTCCAAAAAGGACAAATGCTCGCACCTAGCAGTCGAGCTGACTATTTGGTCGATGCGAGGGAGAGGAAAGTGATCCTTCGGGCAGGCCCAATTGATATGTTCGAAGTCGATGCACATGCGAAGTGAGTCGTCCTTCTTTGGGACCATGACAACATTAGCTAACCACTCGGAGTGGTAAATCTCACGGATAAACTCAGCTGCCAGAAGTCGAGCCACCTCTTCAGTGATTGCCTTCTTCTTCTGTACAGCGGACCATCGAAGATGTTCTTTGACTGGTTTCACTTTTGGGTCGACTCACAAACGATGCTCAGCCAGTCCCCTGGGAACACCTGGCATGTCCGAAGGTTTCCATGCAAAGATGTCCCAGTTCTCACGGAGGAACTGGATGAGCGCTTCTTCCTATTTGGAGTCGAGTGTTGTTGAAATGTGAGTCGGAGCAGCATTGGGATCCTTTAGGTGAATGTGAATCGACTTTGTTTCGCCAGACGACTAGAATGCTGAATCCGTGGCAGGCTTCTTGGCTCGCAACAAATCACTCGGATCTACATTTTTTTTATATTCTTGCAATTCCACTACGGCCATCTATGCATCGGCGATCTTTGAGCCCTTCTAGAAGCACTCTTCCGCCTTCTTCCGACTACCAGTGATAGTGATCACCCCTTTGGGACCAAGCATCTTCAATTTGAGGTACACGTAACATGGTCGAGCCATAAAACGTGCATAAGCTGGCCTGCCCAGAATAGCATGATAGGCACTCTGGAAATCCACAACTTCAAATGTCAACTTTTCTTTGCGGTAATTCTTGGAGTCACCGAACACCACATTGAGAGCGATCTGACCAAGTGATGCAGCCTTCTTGCCGGGAATGACTCCATGGAAACTCATATTTCTTTCACTAAGTCTGGACATCGGAATGCCCATTCCTTTCAACGTCTCTGCATACAGTATATTCAGGCCACTGCCACCATCCATCAGAACCTTAGTCAGTCGGGTGCCTTTGACTACTGGGTCGACCACCAATGCTTGCCTCCCAGGGGTGGCTATGTGCGCTGGGTGATCGGACTGGTCGAATGTAATGGCAGTCTGAGACCACTTCAAATAACTGGGTGTCATCGAAGCGACCATGTTCACTTCTTTGTTGATGACTTTCAATCGACTTTTACTCTCAACATCAGCGAAAATCATCAGAGTGGAATTCACGTGGGGATAACCATCATCGTCCTCTTCCTCGTCCTCAACCTTGTCTGCTTCTTTCTCCTTTTCCTTGGGTTGTTTCTCTCGGAATTGCTGGATTAGGAGTCGACACTGTCGAGTGGTATGCTTCGGGTAAATGAAATTACCCTCTTCATCTTTTTTGGTGTGAATGTGGCATGGTAAATCCAGCACATCATTTCCATCTTGATCTTTTACTTTCTTGGGGTTCCACGGCTCTTTGGGCTTCCCCTTGAACTTTCCTTGAGTCACGGCTAAGGCTTCACCAGGAGCGAATGGATCGGCTTTGCGCTTCTGCTTCCGACTGGAGTTTCCTCCTCCGGTTTCGTGGGCGACTGTTTTGTGCTTGCCACTCCGGAGTCAGTCTTCTTCTTCACCGTTGGCATACTTGGTGGCAATTTCCATCATCCGAGTCAGATTCATATCTCCTGTCCGACCGAATTTCAGATTCAACTCCCGATATTTGATGCCTTCTTTAAAGGCACAAATTGCCTGATGATCAAACACATTCTCCACTGTGTGGTGCAATGTGATCCATCTCTAGATATAAGCTCTCAAAGTTTCATTCGGTTTCTGAACGCAACATTGTAATTCAGTCAGCCCTGCCGGCCGTTTGCAAGTACCTTCAAATATTCTGACAAATACTCGGGCAAGATCTTCCCAAGTATAAATGCTATCAGGTGCTAACTGATTCAGTCACTCTCTGGCTGAGCCCTCCAACATCAAAGAAAGGTGTTTCATGGCCACGTCATCATTGCCACCATCGATCTGAACAGCCACTCGGTAATCTTCAAGCCAAGTATCAGGCTTGGACTCTCCAATGAACTTACTGACTCTAGTCGCCAACCTGAAGTTGGGAGGAATCACCGCAGCCCTGATGGCTCTGCTGAAGCACTCTGGACCTGAGACATGCACTCTGCTGCTGGTTGGAAAATCTCTATTGGGACCTTCTTTGTGAGCTCTGTTTCTGTCGACCAGACCCTGAACGAGAATAGATCTCGCGTCAAAGCCCGGTTCCCTGGGGTCGACTGGAATCCTTCGCCCACCACTGTGAGGGCGTCTGTCATCCTGTCGCCGAGGCACGTATGATCCACTCCTTGGGGGAGGCGTGGGCACTCGATGATGATCGTCGTGATCGAGTCGGTGATCATACTGCTCACGGCTTCTGTACTGATCTCGTCGATCTCCATGTCCCTCATGCCTCGGGGGCAATCTTGGGCTGTGAGCCGACTGGACTGTGTCTGCAACCACGGATCTACTGTGAATCCTATTCCGCGACTAAGATACTACTATGTTCTTCTCACCCGCGGCTCGGAGCAAGGCCCGGATCTGCACCAAACCTCGACCAGCTTCTGACTAGGAAGGTTGAATTGACTCCGCTATTCGGGCCGCAGCTGCGAGATTCTGGATTGGAGTTCGGTATACCTGAGTCGGAGGTGGAAAAAGTTGACGTTGACTGGACTCAGGAGCCCGCTGCCGAGCACGCTCGTCGAGTGCGCGCTGGAGGTTCTCCAGTCGAGTGCGCTTAGCCAAGTTGGCCAGACGCACCTCCTCCAAGGCTTGGGCCTCAGGGGTTTCTCCAACGATGGGAGTATGAAGTGCATCCATGTTCAGGCGGCGAAGTTCTTCTCTCCGCTGCGAAGAGAGGGGTTCGGGGCGGTACTCTTCATGAACACGTGACGGATCGCCGCCCCCATCACCTCCGTCTTCACGGGTGAAGCCAGGAGGACTGCGTGGTCCATTGACCATCAAAACTTCCGCCGCAGGGTCGCTGCTGTCGCACTCAGATGTAGTTTCTACGGAGCCAGTCGACAGATCGAACAGACCGTAGAGAGTTTCGTCGGGCTCAATTGCCGCGACCTGGGGGTGGCCGACTGGCGAGCCACCGCATGCCTCACCCACCGCTGAAGCCTCGATCGACCGGAACATTTGCTCCGGCAGGCTGCAGGGAGGGGGAGGCTACAGGAGCCGACCGATATTGGGTCGACGGCTGCCGCAGGAGGACGCCACGGACGCACGCGCGAAAGTGTGTTGCCCCGCGAACGGGGAGTGCATCAACGTCGAGTGGAGCCTCCTGAAGCCAAGCGGAGTCGTCGGCGACAAACACGAGCGCGCCGAGACGGATCTCGCAGCCCTCAGCCAAACCTCCGCCTGATACCATGATGAAGGGGATCGGAAAAATTGCAACTTCTCCAAAAAGTCGCTAAGACACCTGCCCCACGGTGGGCGCCAACTGTCGTGGTTCTAAGTCTGACAGTAGAATGGGGGGTAGGAATGTAGAGGCAAGATCCTAGCTGTGGAGGAGTTGTACACACGAGTTTTACGAGTTCAGGCCCTTCTCAGAGGAAGTAACAGCCCTACTTCTCGGAGCCCGGAGGCGGTCGACTGGATTATGTGTGTGTGTGTTACAGGGGGTGCGAACCCTTGTCCCTGAGGAGGGGGGTGGCTTATATACAGTTCGCCAGACCCCTTCCGCCCTCAGTTACAAAGGGTTTAAGGTACATAAAGATGGAGACGTTGCTGGTAACGCCTGTAATAAAAGTACATAATGACCATTAAGGCTATGACTTAAATCCTGACCGTTGCAGAGTGGAGTGGCTCTAGATCTTCTGGTAGTCGAGTGGTTGTCCGTACAGTCGAGTGTCTTCAAGACCGTCGAGTGGAACATGGCTTCATGGCCGAGTGGATGGTGATTTTTCTTCGACTGCTTCTGGTTCTTTTAGAGATGTCCTTGGGGAGGGTATCTTGGACAGATCCATGACCCTACCCTAGGTACATGGCTTCATCATTCCGCATGTGCAAAACTGTCTTGCACCCGTTGTATGTGAACGTAGAGCTTATCACACCCGATCATGACGTGGTGTCTCAGCACGACGAACTGCAGCAACGGTGCATACTCAGGAAGAACACTTATACCTTGAAATTTAGTGAGAGATCATCTTATAATGCTACCGCCGAACTAAGCAAAATAAGATGCATAAAGGATAAACAACACATGCAATCAATATAAGTGATATGATATGGCCATCATCATCTTGTGCCTTTGATCTCCATCTTCAAAGCACCGTCATGATCACCATCGTCACCGGGTTGACACCTTGATCTCCACCGTAGCATCGTTGTCGTCTTGCCAACTATTGCTTCTATGACTATCCCTACCGCTTAGTGATAAAGTAAAGCAATTACATGGCGATTGCATTTCATACAATAAAGCGACAACCATATGGCTTCTGCCAGTTGCCGATAACTGTGTTACAAAACATGATCATCTCATACAACAATGTATATAATCATGTCTTGACCATATCACATCACAACATGCCCTGCAAAAACAAGTTAGACGTCCTCTACTTTGTTGTTGCAAGTTTTACATGGCTACTACGAGCTTAGCAAGAACCGTTCTTACTACGCATCAAAACCCACAACGCGGTATAGTGCTTGCGTTTTGATCTTTAGAAAGAACCATGTTCATTGAATCCGATTCAACTAAAGTTGGAGAAACAGACACCCACTAGCCACCTGTGTGCGAAGCACGTCGGTAGAACCAGTCTCGCGTAAGCGTACGCGTAATGTCGGTCTGAGCCGCTTCATCCAACAATACCGCTGAATCAAGAATCAACTAGTCACGACAAGCAATATGTATATACCCACGCCCACAACTCCTTTGTGCTCTACTCGTGCATATAACATCTACGCATAGACCTGGCTCGGATGCCACTGTTGGGGAACGCAGTAATTTCAAAAAAAATCCTACGCACACGCAAGATCCACCTAGGTGATGCATAGCAACGAGAGGGGAAGAGTGTTGTCCACGTACCCTCGTACACCGTAAGCGGAAGTGTTATGACAACGCGGTTGATGTAGTCGTACGTCTTCACGATCCGACCGATCCTAGCACCGAAGGTATGGCACCTCACGATCTGCACACGTTTAGCTCGGTGACGTCCCACGAACTCTAGATCCATCTAAGTGTCTAGGGAGAGTTTCGTCAGCACGATGGCATGATGATGGTGATGATGAAGCTACCGGCGCAGGGCTTCGCCTAAGCACTGCAACGATATGACGGAGGTGGAAATCTTGGAGAGGGGCACCGCACATGGCTAAACAATCAACTTGTATGTCTATGGGGTGCCCCCCTCCCCCGTAAATAAAGGAGTGGAGGAGGAGAGGGCCGGCCCTCTCTATGGCGCTCCCTAGGAGGAGTCCTACTCCCACCGGGAGTAGGATTCCCTTCTTTCCCTAGTAGGAGTACAAGAGAAGGAAGGGGGGAGAGAAGGAAGGAAGGCGGGCCGGCCCCCCACCAATTCGGATTGGGATATGGGGGCACACCCTCCTCCTTGGCCTTCCTCTCTTCTATTCCACTAAGGCCTAATAAGGCCCATATACTCCCTAGGGGATTTCGGTAACACCCCGGTACTCCGGTAAATGCCCGAACAAACCCGGAACCATTCCGATGTCCAAACATAGGCTTCCAATATATCGATCTTTATGTCTCGACCATTCCGAGACTCCTCGTCGTGTCCGTGATCATATCCAGGACTCCGAACTACCTTCGGTACATCAAAACACATAAACTCATAATACCGATCGTCGTCGAACGTTAAGCGTGCGAACCCTACCGGTTCGAGAACTATGTAGACATGACCGAGAATCATCTCCGATCAATAACCAATAGCGGAACCTGGATGCTCATATTGGTTCCTACATATTCTACGAAGATCTTTATTGGTCAAACCGCATAACAACATACGTTGTTCCCTTTGTCATCGGTATATTACTTGACCGAGATTCGATCGTCGGTATCTCAATACCTAGTTCAATCTCATTATCGGCAAGTCTCTTTACTCGTTCCGTAATGCAACATCTCATAACTAACTCATTAGTCACATTGCTTGCAAGGCTTATAGTGATGTGCATTACCGAGAGGGCCCAGTGATACCTCTCCGATACACGGAGTGACAAATCCTAATCTTGATCTATGCCAACTTAACAAACACCATCGGAGATACCTGTAGAGCATCTTTATAGTCATCCAGTTACATTGTGACATTTGATAGCACACTAAGTGTTCCTCCGGTATTCGGGGTTGCATAATCTCATAGTCATAGGAACATGTATAAGTTATGGAGAAAGCAATAGCAGTAAACTAAACGATCAAAGTGCTAAACTAACGGATGGGTCAAGTCAGTCGCATCATTCTCTAATGATGTGATCCCGTTTATCAAATGACAACTCTTTGTCCATGGCTAGGAAACTTAACCATCTTTGATTAACGAGCTAGTCAGTAGAGGCATATTAATGACACTCTGTTTGTCTATGTATTCACACATGTACTAAGTTTTTGGTTAATATAATTCTAGCATGAATATAAACATTTATCATGATATAAGGAAATATAAATAACAACTTTATTATTGCCTCAGCATATTTCCTTCATTAAGTGCTAACTGCTGCCTGAATTGACCGGACAGAGGTGGTCGATTTCTTTACCATACTCTACTCCATCTCTCTACATGTCCTATTCAAGCTAGCTCGCCAGCTAGAAACGCCAAAACTAATGGTGTTTGGGCCTGGGCAGCAACGCCAGGCATCTTGGCGTTTCTATGTGGAACAAAAACGCGAGCTATCTTGGCATTTGAATGTGGAACTGAAACGCGAGCTATCTTGGCGTTTTTATATGGAAAAGAAATGCCACGAACTGTAGCGCTATTAAAAGAGTCAGATCGTGAAATACTTTTATGTCGAATTCACTTTGTGACAAAGAGAAAAGGTCATAACAGTGATTTTGGCCACATGACCATGTTTCGCCTGGGTTGTCCCATGTGTTCATCGTTGTGTCACTCGTTCCCAACCAAAGCAGGCCGCAGACTGAAAGAAGTTTGCCAAACACTCACCTAGGCAGGAGAACGTGCGTGGAGGGGTGTACCAGCCTTGTGCGGCCTATGCAGGGGTTTTGAGGCATTTTTTCTTTTTCTTTTTCTTGTCTTGTTTTCTTTTTTTGTTTCTTTTCGGGGTTTTCCTTTATATTTGTCTTTTTCGCTATCTTTTCCTTGATGTATTTTATTTGAAATGATGTAATTTTCTACTACCAAGAAACACACCGGTCAGAAACATGAACATGTGCCGATATTGTTTGTCAATGAAGATGGAGCCCTTTACTAAATCCATCAAACTCGAATGTATTACCGTTCACACACGGACAGGCACAAAATCCATATCAAACATCTGGATAAGTAGAATGGAGAGAACAAATTAATTAGAATGGATAGAACCAATTAATACTTTGATAGACAACAAAAGAAGTTGTGATAGAAGTACCGTTCACACACATATATAGTACTCCTTCCGTCCCAAAATAAGTGTCTCAACTTTGTACAAGAGACGGAGGGAGTACGAAATTGTGTGCTTCTCACTTATTATATGCACCTAGCTTGTGGTGTATTCGATGCTACTCTTTGAGGTGGAGTTGCTCTTAATTAAATATAAGTTTTCCAATTAATTATGTGTGATGCGCAAAATCCGTATCACAGCCAGAAAGTGCATATCGTCCGTCTGTGATAATTGTATTACCGCTTTCTGGCTGTGTACATGAACAGGCACAAAATCCATATCACAGACGGACAGTATGCACTTTCTCTGATGCATTGTTCACTAACATGTCATGCATTCCACACCATTATCCTGCGTGAAATGAATATGAAACAATTACAGTAAGTGTGCGTTCGTAACACAATGGTTTTTTTTTTACTGATGAATTTGAAGCTTTCACATTACGCGATTGGTTGAATGATGAGATTGCTGTAGTCATGTTCCTCGGCATGCTGGTGGACCAACTTTCAGGTTCATGTTGATCATTACTGTATAAATAGTAATCATCCATTACTCAGGATTAAAATACAGCGGTGCACAAATTATCATGCTTAATTTTTTGAGAGAATTCTTTATTTAATACCGTGTCTAAATTTTATGCACTATTTGACATCGACAAATATATTTATTTTTCTATCTAACAACGAGTCTAAATTTTACGTCTTTTATAACACTTATTATGTCCATTTTAAGCCTAAATGACACATGAAAAGACCCTTTTGCCTTCATATGGTATGTTTGTATGCGCGCCTGTGTGATGTTGCGTGTGTGTGCGCGCGCGCGTGCGTGTGTGCTACTGTTATGTGTGTGCGCGCGTGTGTGTGCTGCTGCGTGTGTGTGTGCTACTGCGTATGTACGTGTGTGTGTGCGCGCGCACTGCAGTGTGCCCGTGTGCAGCATGCGTCCGTGCTGTTGTGTGTGTTGCGTGCGTGTGTGTGTGTGTGCTGCTACTGCATGCGTGTGTGCTGCTGCTGCGTGTGTGTGCTACATGTGTGTGTGCTGCTGTGTGTGCGCGTGCGTGTGTATGTGCTGTTTTGTCCTTGCACTGATGCTGCGTTTGTGTTCTACTACACCGCACACACATATATCACATGAGGGGCAAAAGGGTCTTTTCAGGTATCATTTAGGCTTAAAATGAATAAAAATGTCATAAAAGGCACAAAAATTAGACTCGTTGTTAAATAGGGAAGAAATAATTTTTCAGTGTCAAATAAGAAAACAAAATTTAAGATAATATTAAATAAGGAATTGTTTCTGATTTTTTTTGCTTTTGATACCTTTGTACTGTATCGTTTCTCTAAGAAATTATGTTTTCAGGTTGGAAAGATGGAAGTTCAACTGAAGATTGTCCATTTTTTTATAGTCTTGATGGCTCTGCCAACTCAGTGTCTATTTACGTTGATATATTTTGTTGTGGAGAAACATGGTTGTTTCTTCACTTTACATCCGTTTATTTTGTTAAATATAGAGAAGGCACTTCTACGGTATCAGCTCACCGAATACTACAGTTTCAGTTTTCAAACCTGTGATATTCTGTTATTTCTCCTCTTGCTTATGTTTCAGTGTTGTAATCCAATTATATAGATCAGTCCTGCCCATTCTTACACGCCTACACTATCAGCTTTGCTAGCAGCCAACAATGCCAATTTTAAAATATATTTCAGTTTACCTTGTGCTCCGTGGTTAAGAAACGAAATGACTTGTAATTAGCCTAATAATATCATGGTTACAAACAGAAATAGAAAAGCATATATATATAATATGGACCATCGAAGGGATTGCAGCCAGTTTTTTTTTATGTTTCCTAACTATTCTTATTCCTGGCTTCTTTTGTTTTCTGGTGCAAAATATGATACCCTCCAAGCATGCGTCGGTGCAAAATATGAAAACATCTTTCGAATAAGTCACGGGCGCGGTATGCGCCGCGCGTCTTCGGCGCTAGTGTTTACTACGTGTGCAGGGGTCTGCGTGCCTTGGCCGACCTATGCGAGAGTTTGAGGCTTTCCTTATTCTTTATGCCTTTATTGTTCTTTTTCCATTTTATTTTTTTGTTCATTTTTCTTTTATGGTTTTTTAACATATTTTTTATTTTTCACTTTTTCTCGATGTATAGTTTTGGAAATATTCTATTTTTCTTAATACCTAGAAACTCACCGGTGATCAGAGTTTTAAATAGTTGGATATAGCCCGCTGTAGCAGTTTGAGCACGCTGCCGCTAACTGGATTTATGTAAAATTGTTTAATAAAATTATGAAATAGCCGCTATGGCTGATTTGAAGAGCCGGACACTATTTTGCATGGTTCAGTATTTAAAACTACTAGTAGAATGCCCGTGCATTGCTATGGGCTAGAATGCATATAAATAAATCGAACAATTGGTTAGGTCATCTCTAAGGTCAAAACCCATTTCTTCCTCATAGGTCTGGCATGTTCGGACATCAAATGGTCCTCAAGTGAGGTCCGTCTGGGCAGTCTGGGGGATAAACATGGTTTGTCCAGACTATTCGACATGTTATGTCCAACACGCGGTCCCCTAAAAACCTCAGCCCACAATGCACCCTTCCCTTTTCCTAGTGGACCCTTCCCTTCCCACTAGCGGGACGTTTCTTGCTGGAGCCCTTTCCTTTTAAATCAACACCTTCACCATGGTGCCCTCTCCCCTTCACATCAGACTTTCCAACGGACCGCCAAAGAGGAGTCCCCCGTCAACCTACCCGCTCTCTGCCTTGATCCCATTACCCAATGTTCGTGTCGATCCACCACTGCCATAAGGAAGACGAGACATGCGCTGCCCGTGACGCTCCCAAGCCAAGAAGGCAGATCTGATGTCGCCTGAGCCATTGTCATGGTGCAACATCAATAGTTGAATGTCATGCATTATCACGAAACAAAATATGTTGTGCTTTAATGGGCATGCAACTGATATGCCACTGTGTCTAATATTCAATCTTGAACGAACCGGTCAATGCATTTACCGTTCTATCCTAACTAAAAAATTGTACGACTTGATGCAAAAATAGAAGAGCTCGCTCATGCAATTTGCTGCAAAGCCATCTCTATTGAAATCCAATTTACCACATTTTTTTAAGTAGGGAAATTGTTCTGCCCGACAGCCGTAACTGAACATACCAATCTCAACCCCATCCCGCTCACTATCAACCCTCATTCTTTGGAGCAATTTCGCTAACTCGTGTTTTAAGTGAGCCGGTGATCGACCCCACCGTGGCAGGCAGCAGCAAGGGACAAGGGCGGCAACCACATTCTTATCTTAGTGCTAACGAACGAAACGAACTACGGACTCCCCTTTAATGATAGAGATAATATCATGAAGTACCAAATACATCATATTGCTATTTAAATTATAATGCATGACGTTTTACCTAAAAAATTACTTGTCTTTGTGCAGAAACATATTGGACTACAAACTGGACAAAATTATTTTCAATCATATCAGAGATATCTGTGGGAAATGAATTAATTAAGAGTCAATAAATAAAATGTGTGCTAGCATCATCCAGCATGGCATGCACCTTACTACCCCGATCCTTTTGATCACCATTAGCCTTTTATGCATAGTAGACACATCCAAACCCCATCGTCAGGCTTCCCAATCAATTGGTCGCGCGACGGGCTACAGATGTCTTGGGCTGCATCAGGGCAGGTGCGCATGCAGTGGGAAGCAGACGAGGAAGTCGGTGGCCGTGCTGCTGCTTCCACTCATCACGACTCTTTGTAAATATAAATAAATATCCTTTGTCAGCAATGCCAAAACATGGTCAGGCTTCCCCATATCGTGATAGATAGCAGGGCAGGTTGCACAGTTCATACACTTATGAAATCATGACACTAAATAAATATTTATTTCGTTTAATTCTTTTGTTTTCTTGATGCAATAAAAAATATAGTAGGGTCATGCCTTACTGTTTTTAGGGTAAAAAGAACATAAAGTCAATCTATTAATCAGCATAATCAGTCTTGGAACTAATACTACATAGGTTCTCACTCCGGCTTATTTAGTATTTGCGCTTTCTCATTTTCTAACCCGACAATAAGTCTCCGATTTATGGATGGTGTAAAACATGGGAAATAATAATTTAATAACACCATGTCGGCCCTTTTTATTTAGCATTAAAACATTGCACTGCAGAATGAACACTACAAACATCCCTTGAATACAAGAAGTTCCTTACCTTTTTTACCTATTTCCACTCTCAGCTCAATCCAATTATCATAGGCCTGTTGACATATTCCATTAGCGGCATACGATTCATCATTTCATTTTACCTGAAATGCTTTCTCATCCTCACAAGACTTTTAAATCATTCATCTGTTCTCATCAAGGGATTCTAGATTTTTGAAAAGTAAATCGGCTTCCATCTTGAAAATCTAGAAAACGGAAGATGGATCAGTATGAAACTTGATGAAATTCAAACAGAAAATAACAAGATGTCACTTTAAAATAACACTGTGATCGTCAATGTGACCCTTTTCATGGAATGCTTCGCTGGTTTCAGCCATTGTGCCCATATTGGAACACACTTGCTTCCTTTGGGCTTTCATTTAATTAATCTCTTCAATGAAAAAGGCTCCATTTCATTCAAAAACATGGTCTCATGTTCCATGTTCCATAGTATTATCTTCCCCCGCGAGTCATGATCTAAAACATCGGAATAGTTTTAAGATAAGATGCCAGATAAAAAACCATAATAATAATATAACACGAGAAAGGGAATACAGTCACCTGCGCAAAATTATTACAAACTTCTCAATTTCTTCAACTGAATTTGCTTGATTCAACTACAAAATCATTGAGCATCCACTGTCTAGACCATTCCTCTTATGAGCCTACAATAATTAATCAAAAAGTAAGAAACATACTAATGAAGGAAAGGGAGATATGAACATTTGGAAGTTTGTTTCTTTTTTCTTGCAGTAATTGCTTCTCTTTATTGAGTCAAATGATTCAGATGAATTAGCATCTTGTGCCCTTGCCCGGACGTCATCACCCACAAGTTCTGGAACCTCTATTATGAAGTACTTATGTGGACTAATGAACCTATATATTTACCATGAAGAACACCATTAGAGTAGCAGAGATGTCACTACCAGCCATGCTCTAGAATATACTCCCTCCGTCCCATAATATAAGAGCATTTTTTACATTGGTGTAGTGTCAAAAACGCTCTTATATTATGGGACGGAGGGAGTATGAATCACCGATGCCGATGTGGCGCGCCACCTCAAATACCAGCATCTTGATGTTCCCTGTTTTACAAACATGAAAATCATATGGAGACAAAGAAAAAATTCAAAACATGCTAGAGAAAGAAGTAGTTTCACGTGTAGCAATACTAAAGAAGCCTTTTGCGGTTCCTCTAACAAAACAAAGAACTGAGCTTTGATTGTAGCTGCATTTAAGATACATGATAGTCCACAATCTACATTTTACCTTTGATTGTAGCAATACTAAAGAAGCCTTTTGAGGTCTTTTGCTCCTTTTTCTCTCCAACAGTATGGATTATTTGTTACCACTACTCATAGCTAGTTACACCTCATGATCTTGCATTCCATCCCGGCCATGATCACTTTACCTTTATATTGGATTTTCTGGTGCTAGTACACCATACCAAGACACATAATATATACATCTTCGTATGTGGCCCAAAATTGGCACATGGAAATAAAATATGAATATTTTGAGAGACAAATAACTCAATTTGATAACAAAGAAAGTGCCAGATTTATTATGAACTAACAACACAAGCACTCTAGCATACCATGGCGACTTTCTGCCTCCTCAAGCTCAAAGGTAAGTTAATTTTGTCATGTGGAAACGTAGCAAACACGACTATTTCATTCAAGTTTCAACAGAAGTTTAGTGGATACTGGAAAGAGCTAACTCTGGCAGCAAAAGGAAATTCCGCATTAGGTTAGTAGGTGCTAAGAAATCAGGGATCAGTTTATGTACACCAATAAAGCTAGCAATTAGCAGTATTAAAGTTTGCAGTACGCAATTGTGTCATGAATGGGGAGAAGGAACACGTTTCAGTAAACAAATCGTCCTTCTAACTCAACGTAGAAGTTTCTATGATGGTGTAGAGTTAATCACCTCATGAATAGACAATTCAAGAAAAATTATGTGGTAACATAAGTAATCAATTCCAGAACTGCAATGTTAGAGGGCAGATTTTCACATTGGGTAGGCTTTGCCGGCCTAGGCTCGGACTGGTGCAGCGTCTACAACTGGCAGGCGCTTGTCGCGCCAAGAACAATGGAGAATCAAACCTGCTGAGGTCCCCAACGTCTTCGATGCGAGTAGAAGTTGGGAGGTCGACCCTGCGGATGCCTACTTAGCTTCAGCTTTCACCGCCTTGCGGGGCTTCTTCCAGGCACACCAGGTCATGGTGACGCGGCCACGGGGAGCACCAGGAACACGACCATGAAGAGGGTCCAACCGATCTGCCGCTGCCGCCGATGCCGGTGAGTTCAGAGGTTGGGAGGTAGAGCGTGATGGCCACTGCGAGTGTAGCCGCGAACCCCTTAGCATGGCCTCATCCTCGGCCGCGTCAGTGCCAGTAACTCGCTCCTCAGGGTCGAACACCATGGCGATGATGCAGACGGCGACGCACACAATGGCGCGCATGAGTGCATGACGATGAACGAGGCCATCTCATGAAGGAGTAGCGCGGATAGGGAGGGCCGGTGCGGGTGGCGGGGGGACCGCAATCGTTGACTGCGAGGGGGAAGACATTTTCTTTGCCCTAGATCGTGGGTGTGTGGAGGACTGGAGGGCCGCACAAGGAGAGAAACCGAGAAAAGAACAAGTGCGTGCTGGTCTAGCGACAATTGTGGATCGTGAGGTGTGCATGCCGTGGTAGAGTTGTCTCGTTTTATGTTTTTTTCTTCTGTATAAACCGGAGGTGTGGAAGGGACGTACATACGGTGAAAGAAAATCGGTGGCACGGTGAGACAATCGATCAAAGAGGGAGACAAACGAATGAGACGACGTACGGTCCAAGCATAGATTATTTGTTTCTGAAAATCTGTTATTTGTGTCCTAAAATATTTTTTTGCAGAAATTTCAAAAACAAATGGTATTAATGAAAGGATCGGTTGATTTGAATAAATTAGGGAAGTTAGATCCGTGATTTTTGTATGTTAGGAAAGTACTTATTTGTAATAAAACAGTGAAGAGAAAAATAATCGATAGAAAAGAAAACCAGTGTGGGAGGGATGGTGGGAGGTGGGAGTAAATAAAACAGAACGAAAATAAAACCGAAGTACCAGGCTACCGCTTCATTAAAAATAGAGATGCTCTAAAAACACAGAACTATCATTAGTATAATGTATGTCAATGAAGACCAAGCCCTCTACTAACTTTTAGCCACTTAGGGTGTGAAACCTGTCGATGGTGGTGGAGGGTTTAAGGGCCAATTAACGAGTATAAGATGTTCTATTTTTTTTTTTGAATCGGATGTATGTAGATACATTTTAGTGTGTTTATTCACTCATTTTAATCTATATGTATTCTATATTGAATGAAATATCTTTTTTTTTGCGGTTGATACTGAATGAAATATCTGAAAACAGCTTATATTTGTGAATGGAGGGAGCAACATATATCACCCAAAGAAGGCAAATACATAAACTTGGGAAAATAGCAAATACATGTGAGCAGTGACTTATTTAAATAGCAGCAACTCCGCGCCACCAACAGTAGCACTGCGCGCGCGCACACACACCCCCACGGCAGCTGAGGACTGAGGAGCGAACTATCCCGTACATATGTGTGCTCACACATCAGACCAAGTGACCTTGAACTCTCCAATGTTCCCGTTGAGGCCCAGCGCCTTCCAAACGGCCGGCGAGGCGTCCACGTCGTTGTTTGGGCACGGCGGCTCGAAGTTGTGCTCCTTGTCGCAGCCGTACATTGAGTCGCATTCGTCGACGACCTTGGCCGTCACGGACCGCCCGTTCCCGTTGATACGGATCATCTTGTTGCATCTGTTCGTGCCGTCCAGACGCAACCATCCTGTGGACAGCGCCACCACCAGCTCGCTATCCTTATGGTAGCGGTTGTCGCAGAATGATTTGCCGCCGCCGTCTCCACCTTCCGCGAAGCTGTTTATAGTCAGGATCGCTGGCGTCTCGGCCGACACGGGGGGCGAGCACTTGTACTGCGGGTACCGGTGGCCGTTGACGCAGCAGGTGGAGCCGTGCTCCGGGTTGCAGTTGCCGGATTGGCCCGGCAGGTATCCGCTGACGTGGCAGCTGCCGCCGCTGGTCGCCGTCGGCATGTCCGCGGACGCGGAGACGGCATGGACGTGGAGGTGTGACAGGACCTGCACGAGAACAAGCACAGCTAGTAGCTTCATGTTGGCCATGTCTGTCAGGCTGCTTGCAAATCAGCTGCAATTATATTTGTGGCTGTGAGAATATTGGTTGATCCATCGTCTTTATATAGAGCCCGACGAACAGCAATTGCTATGCAATGTTTGTTTAACTGGGGATGTTAACTTGGCCTCGTTTCCTCGGTATTGTAACCGAGAGATGGTTAGTTGGGCGGTTAAACCGTAGTGCATCCATCACAGTTTCTGTTTGCGTGTGCGGTAAATACTTTTAAACAGCCGCTTCTTCCTTGTTTTAGTGAATGAAATTTTGTCACAGAGCTTCCATCGATAATTTGATAGTCGAGGTGCAGACATTTCTGAACATCCGAGCGAATGAGACTCCAAGGTAAGTTTCCTACTTTCTTGGGCACGGCGGCTAACTAGTTCACTGTCCGTATCAGGTGTGCCGTTTCCTACTTTCTTACCGTATATATCTGTGGATGGAACCGACAAAGCGGCGAGATTAAGGCCTCGCTTGGCAGGTTCGAGAAAAATATACAGACGGATTAAAACTGTGCACGACAGTTACCCCTTATCTAATTTCCGTCGTCATTTGTTCCGAGGTACCCGACGTGCAAGCGCTTTATAATTTCATAATCTTTGTGATGTGAAACTTGTCCGCCGCCATGTCCAGCGCCACCGGCACAATACCGACACCCTCACCGCCAGATCCACAAACAATGGTCATCTCCGGATGCAACACTAGTCTGCCGTCACCAATGCACCAGCTAGGCTTTCATGGCAAAACGGACAAAAATAATCCAAAGACACAACAAATTTTAAAAATAAACTCTGGACAAAAGTATTTCACAAATCTAACCCCTTTCGAGTAGCGCCCAACGCGTTAGGTACTACATTGTGTAGCATAGCGCATACGCGTTGGGCGCTATCTGAAAGAGTTATTTCTGTGAAATAATTTCGTTGAGAGTTTATTTTTTAATTTACTTTCGGCTTTGGGTTATTTTTGTCCATTTTGCCAGCTTTCATGACGGCAACGCCTCACAAGGTTGCGGGTGAGGTGGAATATATATGGGGCTGGAGCCAACGAGAAAGTCTGATAGACGGTGGTAGACTAGCATAATGGTGAAGTCGCTGCGGCAGCGGACACGCAAAGGAGTGAGGCCATCGCAGGCTTTATGGTGTCTCTCTAACAAAAACATTACTATTAAACAGTATTTTCTAGTGGCTTTGTGATTTTAAATTGTAGACGTGATCTATTTTTTTAAGTAACCTTTGCTAGGCTTTATTGATCAATGTTCAATATTACAAGTAAAATGTTTTGATCGTGGGAAAGACCCAGTCAAATGTGTCTACCCTGATCTAGTAAAAGAGCGTGCCTAGCTAGAGTATGCGGTTCAAAGTTTGAGTTCCTTGACCCGTGAACAAATTTACATGAAATAAAAGAACTTTCCCACTACCTGATGTCCTGGAACTGTTGTGGTAAAGTATTATAAGTTATCCCCCTCGTGTCGCCCCCGCGGGCGACCCAGGGGGAACCCTAGCCGCCGTCCTCTCGTCCCTCCTCCCGCCTCCACCTCCCCTCGCCGCCGTCCGCAGCGCCGCCGGGCAAAGCTTGGCTGGCTGGGCGGCGGCGGGGCGTATCTCGCTCTTGTCTATCTCGGCTGGCGCGGGGCAGCCAGATCGGACGGGGCGCCGGACTAGCGCGGGGTTGGGCGGCGTGGCGCGGCAGGTTTCTTGGCGACGTCGTGTGGCGCGGCGGCGGCGGAGGCCTGCTCGCGGCGTGGTGACGGCTGCGTGGTGGAAAGATCGGTGATCGCGGGCGCTGCCGGGTTCAGATCGGATCCAATCTGGGTCTTGGGCTTGAACGCCATCAGCCGCCGCGGGGTGGTGGTGGTCGTCGCTGACCACGCCGGATCGCTGGATTTGGCGCTTGGAGATCTACGATGGAGTCTTCTCGATCCTCCTTCATGGTGGGTTGGACCCCATGGCTCTTTCATCTCTGCAGGTTCCGGTTCGTGGTCCAGCCGGATCCGGAGCCGATGGAGTTTTGGTGGTATAGGATGGGGACCGGAGGAAACTTTGATCGGCTTGTTCGGTCCGGCATCGGCGACGTCTCTCGACGTTGTTACCCTTCATGGAGGCGATGTCGAGGTCTCTCCTATCCATCTCCGAACCCCTCCCGGACGAAAGTCCAAAATTCAGTCTGGATTGGGCGGCGGCGGCGTCCTTCGCGTCGTACCCTCCATGGAGGCGCCGTCTTGGGAGGTTCTGATGTTCGGCGGAGAGATGCTGTGGGTGATGGACTCCGGTAGCTCCAGCAGTGGCGATGGTGTGGAGGTTGCCAGGAGGTGCGGCGTTGTTTCTACCGCGTCGATGACGACGAGTATTGGCGGCATGGTGCAGCTGGATATCGACGACAGATGCGGCTAGATGGACGAGCGCAGGGCGGCGGCGCTGTCTGGCGTCATGGTGGCGTCGACAGCTGACCTAGCAAGGTCTTTGCGTCGGTACCTGCTCTGGAGATGGTTAGGTGGATGACGGCTGCGGTAGCCTCGATGAGTGCGCCGGACCGGTGTGTGACCCATTCCCGGTAAGTGGCTGGGATGGGGCAACCGGCATTAGATGTTAGGTTTTTGTGCGATGTCTGTTTGGTATTAGGCTCGGACATTCGGCACCCCTACATCAAGGGAATAGGAGTAGCGACAGGTGTCACGAAGATGGTGGCTTCAGGCTTACTGCTGTAATGATTTGTAAGGTCTCTGAGAATAATTAATAAAATGGCTGCATGCATCGCTCAGATGCAGAGGCCGGGGGTAATCCTCCTTTTCTAAAAAAAATACCTGATGTCCTTGATCACCCCACTGTAGCTTCCTCATGTAGCTTCATGAATATGATTTACTAATGTCTTGCAATCTGAAGCAATATGTAGGTGTTGTAGTCCAAGGTCTTCCACAAGAGATAGGGCTTCTCCCATGCTATTCATCATGATTATGGAGCCATTACAGCGGATGTTTGAGCTTGCAGCAGAGTGGGGGCTTCTTGCACCGCTGGCAAGCATGGGCATGAACCATCGCCTATCGATGTTTGCGGGCGATGTAATGATCTTTGTCAAGCCAAATGAAGATGACCAACACACTTGCGTTGTTTTGCTTCACATATTTGGGGAGACTTTGGGCTTATGAGTCAACATCAACAAGAGCGCCGCTTTTCCAATCCGCTGCTCGGCTGAGGACATGGAGAGAGTGGGGCAGGTCCTTGGTTGTCCCCAAGGCAATTTTCCGTCCAAATACCTCGGATTACCACTCACTCTACGCAAACAATCGGTGACACAACTTGTGGGCCAGGTGCGGATCAACTAGCGAGGGCATTACCAAGATGGAACGCCACGAAGATGCCCCAGAGTGGGCATATACTATTGGTTCAGTCGGTGCTTTACGCTCTCCCGTTGCATGGCATGCTAGCACTCAATATCATGCAGAAGACTATTGCGGCCATGAACAAGATCTGCCGTGGGTTTCTTTGGTGTACCAGACCACAGACCTCCGGCGGGCAATGCACTATACCGTGGGATTCAGTTTGTACCCCCAAAGTGGGCAGGTGCCCTAGGCACTCTGAACTTGAAATGGCTCAATATAGAGATGCCGGCCAGATGGCCGTGGTTGCAGCACACCGATCCTACAAGACCATGAGCGGAGTTCCAGATCAATGTGTATGAGGATTAAAGGAAACTTGTGAGGGTGCTGGCTCGATGCACAGTTGAGGATGGAAACAATGCCCTATTTTGGGACGACATATGCCTCCATGGCCGAAGGATAAAATAGGTGGCACCAAGCATATATGCTCGTATCAACTCCCGGGTGCTCTCTAGTTGCACTGTGAGCCAGGCATTGACGGACGGCGGTTGGTCTACCGGTGTTGGGCCGGAATTAACAACCCCCATGTTACAAGAGTACCTCAACTTGTGGACTAAGACAACGCGGGTGCAGCTGAACCCCGACGCTCACGACTCCATAGCATGGTCCTCGGAAAAGCACGGGTGTTTCTCAAAGAGGACAGCATACGCAGCAAGGTTCTAGGGCAGTGAGGTGGCCCCGACGGCTGAGTTCACTTGGAGATCCAGGGCTCCACTTTGATGTCGTCTTTTTGCATGGCCTGCCCTATAGAACATGTGTTGGATGTCTGACCGTTGGCTAGGTGCGGGCTGGACCACCAAGAGCAATGCCAGTTCTACAACCAAGAGGAAGAAACCATAAACCATATACTCCTCAATTGCGTGTTTGCGGGGGAAGTTTGGACAGTAGTATGTGGTACGGTGGGCAAGCCTGAGTGGGCACCGAGGAGGGCTGAGATCATTTCGCAATGGTGCACCGAGATAAGGGTGGAACGGGAGGAGCCAAGAAGAATGCTAGGACAATCTTAACCCTCGTGGTCTGGGAGGTCTGGAAGCACTACAACGCCATTGTGTTTGATGGCGCGACCCCATCCAGCCATGTTATTCTCAAAATTGTGTTGGAAATATGCCCTAGAGGCAATAATAAATTGATTATTATTATATTTCCTTGTTCATGATAATCGTTTATTATCCATGCTAGAATTGTATTGATAGGAAACTCAGATACATGTGTGGATACATAGACAACACCATGTCCCTAGTAAGCCTCTAGTTGACTAGCTCGTTAATCAATAGATGGTTACGGTTTCCTGACCATGGACATTGGATGTCGTTGATAACGGGATCACATCATTAGGAGAATGATGTGATGGACAAGAACCAATCCTAAGCCTAGCACAAGATCATGTAGTTTGTATGCTAAAGCTTTTCTAATGTCAAGTATCACTTCCTTAGACCATGAGATTGTGCAACTCCCGGATACCGTAGGAGTGCTTTGGGTGTGCCAAACGTCACAACGTAACTGGGTGGCTATAAAGGTACACTACGGGTATCTCTGAAAGTGTCTGTTGGGTTGGCACGAATCGAGATTGGGATTTTGTCACTCCGTGTAAACGGAGAGGTATCTCTGGGCCCACTCGGTAGGACGTCATCATAATGTGCACAATGTGACCAAGGGGTTGATCACGGGATGATGTGTTACGAAACGAGTAAAGAGACTTGCCGGTGACGAGATTGAACAAGGTATCGGTATACCGACGATCGAATCTCGGGCAAGTACCATACCGCTAGACAAAGGGAATTGTATACGGGATTGATTGAGTCCTTGACATCGTGGTTCATCCGATGAGATCATCGTGGAACATGTGGGAGCCAACATGGGTATCCAGATCCCGCTGTTGGTTATTGACCGGAGAACATCTCGGTCATGACTACATGTCTCCCGAACCCGTAGGGTCTACACACTTAAGGTTCGATGATGCTAGGGTTATAAAGGAAGTTTGTATGTGGTTACCGAATGTTGTTCGGAGTCCCGGATGAGATCCCGGACGTCACGAGGAGTTCCGGAATGGTCCGGAGGTAAAGATTTATATATAGGAAGTCCTGTTTCGGCCATCGGGACAAGTTTCGGGGTCATCGGTATTGTACCGGGACCACCGGAAGGGTCCCGGGGGCCCACCGGGTGGGGCCACCTGCCCTGGGGGGCCACATGGGCTGTAGGGGGTGCGCCTTGGCCTACATGGGCCAAGGGCACCAGCCCCTAGAGGCCCATGCGCCAAGATATAGAAAAAAGGGGAGAGTCCTAAAGGGGGAAGGCACCTCCGAGGTGCCTTGGGGAGGATGGACTCCTCCCCCCCTCTTAGCCGCACCCCTTCCTTGGAGGAAGGGGCAAGGCTGCGCCTCCCCCCTCTCCCCTGCCCCTATGTATAGTGGAGGGGAGGGAGGGCATCCATACCTGAGCCCTTGGCGCCTCCCTCCCTCCCGTGACACCTCCTCCTCTCCCGTAGGTGCTTGGCGAAGCCCTGCAGGATTGCCACGCTCCTCCATCATCACCACGCCGTTGTGCTGCTGCTGGATGGAGTCTTCCTCAACCTCTCCCTCTCTCCTTGCTGGATCAAGGCGTGGGAGACATCGTCGAGCTGTACGTGTGTTGAACGCGGAGGTGCCGTCCGTTCGGCACTAGGATCATCGGTGATCTGAATCACGACGAGTACGACTCCATCAACCCCGTTCACTTGAACGCTTCCGCTTAGCGATCTACAAGGGTATGTAGATGCACTCTCCTTCCCCTCGTTGCTAGTCTCTCCATAGATAGATCTTGGTGACACGTAGGAAAATTTTGAATTTCTGCTACGTTCCCCAACAATGGCATCATGAGCTAGGTCTATTGCGTAGATTCTTTGCACGAGTAGAACACAAAGTAGTTGTGGGCGTCGATATTGTTCAATATGCTTGCCGTTACTAGTCTTATCTTGATTCGGCGGCATCGTGGGATGAAGCGGCCTGGACCAACCTTACACGTACGCTTACGTGAGACCGGTTCCACCGACAAACATGCACTAGTTGCATAAGGTGGCTGGCGGGTGTCTGTCTCTCCCACTTTAGTCGGATCGGATTCGATGAAAAGGGTCCTTATGAAGGGTAAATAGCAATTGGCATATCACGTTGTGGTTCATGCGTAGGTAAGAAACGTTCTTGCTAGAAACCCATAGCAGCCACGTAAAACATGCAAACAACAATTAGAGGACGTCTAACTTGTTTTTGCAGGGTATGCTATGTGATGTGATATGGCAAAAAAGGATGTGATGTATGAGATTGATCATGTTCTTGTAATAGGAATCACGACTTGCATGTCGATGAGTATGACAACCGACAGGAGCCATAGGAGTTGTCTTTATTTATTTGTGACCTGCGTGTCAACTTAAACGTCATGTAATTACTTTACTTTATTGCTAACCGTTAGCCATAGTAGTAGAAGTAATAGTTGGCGAGGCAACTTCATGAAGACACGATGATGGAGATCATGATGATGGAGATCATGGTGTCATGCCGGTGACGATGATGATCATGGAGCCCCGAAGATGGAGATCAAAAGGAGCAAAGTGATGATGGCCATATCATGTCACTATTTGATTGCATGTGATGTTTATCATGTTTATACATCTTATTTGCTTAGAACGACGGTAGTAAATAAGATGATCCCTTACAACAATTTCAAGAAGTGTTCTCCCCTAACTGTGCACCGTTGCGACAGTTCGTGTTCCGAAGCACCACGTGATGATCGGGTGTTAGATTCTAACGTTCACATACAACGGGTGTAAGACAGATTTACACACGCGAAACACTTAGGGTTAACTTGACGAGCCTAGCATGTACAGACATGGCCTCGGAACACGGAGACCGAAAGGTCGAACATGAGTCGTATAGAAGATACGATCAACATGAAGATGTTCACCGATGATGACTAGTCCGTCTCACGTGATGATCGGACACGGCCTAGTTTGACTCGGATCATGTAATCACTTAGATGACTAGAGGGATGTCTATCTGAGTGGGAGTTCATAAGATGAACTTAATTATCCTGAACATAGTCAAAAGGTTTTTGCAAATTATGTCGTAGCTCACGCTATAGTTCTATTGTTTAGATATGTTCCTAGAGAAAAATTAGTTGAAAGTTGATAGTAGCAATTATGCGGACTAGGTCCGTAAACTGAGGATTGTCCTCATTGCTTCATAGAAGGCTTATGTCCTTAATGCACCGCTCAGTGTGCTGAACCTTGAACGTTGTCTGTGGTTGTTGCGAACATCTGACATACACGTTTTGATAACTACGTGATAGTTCAGTTAAACGGTTTAGAGTTGAGGCACCAAAGACGTTTTTTGAAACATCGCGAAACATATGAGATGTTTTGAGGGCTGAAATTGGGATTTCAGGCTCGTGCCCATGTCAAGAGGTATAAGACCTCCGATGACTTTCTTAACCTGCAAACTAAGGAGAAAAGCTCAATTGTTGAGCTTGTGCTCAGATTGTCTGAGTACAACAATCATTTGAATCGAGTGGGAGTTGATCTTCCAGATAAGACAGTGATGGTTCTCCAAAGTCATTGCCACCAAGCTGTTAGAGCTTCGTGATGAACTATAACATATCAGGGATAGATATGATGATCCTTGAGGTATTCGCGATGTTTGACACCGCGAAAGTAGAAATCAAGAAGGAGCATCAATTGTTGATGGTTGGTGAAACCACTAGTTTCAAGAAGGGCAAGGGAACAAAGGGATACTTCATGAAACGGCAATTCAGCTGCTGCTCTGGTGAAGAAACCCAAGGTAAAACCCAAACCCGAGACTAAGTGCTTCTGTAATAAGGGGAACAACCACTAGAGCAGAATTACCCTAGATACTTGGTAGATAAGAAGGCTGGCAAGGTCGATAGAAGTATATTGGATATACATTGTGTTAATGTGTACTTTGCTAGTACTCCTAGTAGCACCAGGGTATTAGATACCGGTTCGGTTGCTAAGTGTTAGTAACTCGAAACAAAAGGCTACAGAATAAACGGAGACTAGCTAAAGGTGAGCTGACGATATGTGTTGGAAGTTTTTCCAAGCTTGATATGATCAAGCATCGCACGCTCCCTCTACCAAAGAGATTGGTGTTAAACCTAAATAATTGTTATTTGGTGTTTGCGTTGAGCATAGACATGATTGGATTACGTCTATCGCAATACGGTTATTCATTTAAGGAGAATAATGGTTACTCTGCTTATTTGAATAATACCTTCAATGGTCTTACACCTAAAATGAATGGTTTATTAAATCTCGATCGTAGTGATACACATGTTCATGCCAAAAGATAGTAATGATAGTACCACCTACTTGTGGCACTGCCACGTAAGTCATATCGGTATAAAACGCATGAAGAAGCTCCATATTGATGGATCTTTGGGCTCACTTGTTTTTGAAAAGTTTGAGACATGCGAACCATGTCTATTGGTGTATATGCATGAAGAAACTCCATGCAAATGGACCGTTTTGACTCACTTGATTTTGAATCACTTGGGACATGCAAATCATACCACATGGGCAAGATGACTGAAAAGCCTCGTTTTCAGTAAGATGGAACAAGATAGCAACTTGTTGGAAGTAACACATTTTGATGTGTGCAGTCCAATGAGTGCTGAGGCATGCAGTGAATATCGTTATGTTCTTACTTCACAGATGATTCGAGTAGATGTTGAGTATATTTACTTGATGAATCACGAGTCTGAATTATTGAAAGGTTCAAGTAATTTCAGTGTGAAGTTGAAAGATCATCGTGACAAGAGGATAAAAGATCTATGATATGATCATAGAGATGAATATCTGAATCACGAGTTTGGCACAGAATTAAGACATTGTGGAAATAGTTTCACAACTGATACAGCCTGGAACACCATAGTGTGATGGTGTGTCCAAACGTCATAGTTGCACCCTATTGGATATGGTGCATACCATGATGTCTCTTGTCGAGTTACCACTATCGTTCATGGGTTAGGCATTAGAGACAACCACATTCACTTTAAATAGGGCACCACATAATTTCATTGAGACGACACCGTATGAACTATGGTTTGGAGAAACCTAAGTTGCCGTTTCTTGAAAGTTTGGGGCTGCGACGCTTATGTGAAAAGGTTTCAGGTTGATAAGCTCGAACCTAAAGCAGATAAAATGCATCTTCATAGGACACCCAAAAACAGTTGGGTATACCTCCTAATTCAGATCCGAAAGCAATAGGGATTGTTTCTTGAATCGGGTCCTTTTTCGAGGAAAGGTTTCTCTCGAAAAGTTGAGTGGGAGGATGGTGGAGACTTGATGAGGTTATTGAACCGTCACTTCAACAAGTGTGTAGCAGGGCACAGGAAGTTGTTCCTGTGGCACGTACACCAACTGAAGTGGAAGCTTATGATAGTGATCATGAAACTTCGGATCGAGTCACTACCAAACCTCGTGGGATGACAAGGATGCGTACTACTTCAGAGTGGTACGTAATCCTGTCTTGGAAGTCATGCTGCTAGACAACAATGAACCTACGAGCTATGGAGAAGCGATGGTGGGCCCGGATTCCGATAAATGGCTCAAGGCCATAAAAACCGAGAGAGGATCCATGTATGAAAACAAAGTGTAGACTTTGGAAGAACTACTTGATGGTCGTAAGGCTGTTAGGTACATATGGATTTTGAAAGGAAGACAGACAATGATGGTAAGTGTCACCATTGAGAAAGCTCGACTTGTCGTTAAGATGTTTTTCGACAAGTTCAAGGAGTTGACTACGATGAGACTTTCTCACTCGTAGCGATGCTAAGAGTCTGTTGGAATTATATTAGCAATTACTGCATTATTTATGAAATCTTGCAGATAGGATGTCAAAACATTGTTTCCTCGACGATTCTTGAGGAAAGGTTGTATGTGATACAACCGGAAGGTTTTGTCTATCCTGAAATATGCTAATAAGTATGCAAAGCTCCAGCAATCCTTCTGAGGACTGGAGTGAGCATCTCGGAGTTGGAATGTATGCTTTGATGATGATCAAAGAGTTTGGGTGTATACAAAGTTTATGAGAAACTTGTATTTCCAAAGAAGTGAGTGGGAGCACTATAGAATTTCTGATGAGTATATGTTGTTGACATATTAATGATCAGAAATGACGTAGAATTTCTGGAAAGCATATAGGGTTATTTGGAAAGTGTTTTCAATGGAAAACCTGGATTAAGCTACTTGAACATTGAGCATCAAGATCTATAAGGATAGATCAAAACGCTTAATAGTGCTTTCAAATGAGCACATGCCTTGACGTGATCTTGAAGGTGTTCAAGATGGATCAGTCAAAGAAGGAGTTCTTGCCTGAGTTGTAAGGTATGAAGTTAAGACTTAAAGCTCGACCATGGCAGAATAGAGAGAAAGGAACGAAGGTCGTCCCCTATGCTTAAGACATAGGCTCTACAGTATGCTATGCTGTGTACCGCACCTGAAGTGTGCTTTACCATGAGTCAGTCAAGGGGTACAAGAGTGATCCAAGAATGGATCACAGGACAGCGGTCAAAGTTATCCTTAGTAACTAGTGGACTAAGGAATTTTCTCAATTATGGAGGTGGTAAAAGAGTTCGTCGTAAAGGGTTACGTCGATGCAAGCTTAACACCTATCCGGATAGCTCTGAGTAGAGATACCGGATACGTATAATGGAGCAACAATTTAGAATAGCTCCAAGTAGAACAGTTATTTGGAATAGCTCCAAATAGAACGTGGTAGCTGCATATAGGAGATGACATAGAGATTTGTAAAGCACACACGGATCTGAAAGGCTCAGACCCGTTGACTATAACCTCTCTCACAAGCATAACATGATCAAACCCAGAACTCATCGAGTGTTAATCACATGGTAAATGTGAACTAGATTATTGACTCTAGTAAACTCTTTGGGTGTTAGTCACATGGGGATGTGACCTTGAGTGTTAATCACATATCGATGTGAACTAGATTATTGACTCTAGTGCAAGTGGGAGACTGTTGGAAATATGCCCTAGAGGCAATAATAAATTGATTATTATTATATTTCCTTGTTCATGATAATCGTTTATTATCCATGCTAGAATTGTATTGATAGGAAACTCAGATACATGTGTGGATACATAGACAACACCATGTCCCTAGTAAGCCTCTAGTTGACTAGCTCGTTAATCAATAGATGGTTACGGTTTCCTGACCATGGACATTGGATGTCGTTGATAACGGGATCACATCATTAGGAGAATGATGTGATGGACAAGACCCAATCCTAAGCCTAGCACAAGATCATGTAGTTCGTATGCTAAAGCTTTTCTAATGTCAAGTATCACTTTCTTAGACCATGAGATTGTGCAACTCCCGGATACCATAGGAGTGCTTTGGGTGTGCCAAACGTCACAACGTAACTGGGTGGCTATAAAGGTACACTACGGGTATCTCTGAAAGTGTCTGTTGGGTTGGCACGAATCGAGATTGGGATTTTGTCACTCCGTGTAAACGGAGAGGTATCTCTGGGCCCACTCGGTAGGACGTCATCATAATGTGCACAATGTGACCAAGGGGTTGATCACGGGATGATGTGTTACGGAACGAGTAAAGAGACTTGCCGGTAACGAGATTGAACAAGGTATCGGTATACCGACGATCGAATCTCGGGCAAGTACCATACCGCTAGACAAAGGGAATTGTATACGGGATTGATTGAGTCCTTGACATCGTGGTTCATCCGATGAGATCATCGTGGAACATGTGGGAGCCAACATGGGTATCCAGATCCCGCTGTTGGTTATTGACCGGAGAACATCTCGGTCATGACTACATGTCTCCCGAACCCGTAGGGTCTACACACTTAAGGTTCGATGACGCTAGGGTTATAAAGGAAGTTTGTATGTGGTTACCGAATGTTGTTCGGAGTCTCGGATGAGATCCCGGACGTCACGAGGAGTTCCGGAATGGTCCGGAGGTAAAGATTTATATATAGGAAGTCCTGTTTCGGCCATCGGGACAAGTTTCGGGGTCATCGGTATTGTACCGGGACCACCGGAAGGGTCATGGGGGCCCACCGGGTGGGGCCACCTGCCCCGGGGGGCCACATGGGCTGTAGGGGGTGCGCCTTGGCCTACATGGGCCAAGGGCACCAGCCCCTAGAGGCCCATGCGCCAAGATATAGAAAAAAGGGGAGAGTCCTAAAGGGGGAAGGCACCTCCGAGGTGCCTTGGGGAGGATGGACTCCTCCCCCCCTCTTAGCCGCACCCCTTCCTTGGAGGAAGGGGCAAGGCTGCGCCTCCCCCCTCTCCCCTGCCCCTATGTATAGTGGAGGGGAGGGAGGGCATCCATACCTGAGCCCTTGGCGCCTCCCTCCCTCCCGTGACACCTCCTCCTCTCCCGTAGGTGCTTGGCGAAGCCCTGCAGGATTGCCACGCTCCTCCATCACCACCACGCCGTTGTGCTGCTGCTGAATGGAGTCTTCCTCAACCTCTCGCTCTCTCCTTGCTGGATCAAGGCGTGGGAGACATCGTCGAGCTGTACGTGTGTTGAACGCGGAGGTGCCGTCCGTTCGGCACTAGGATCATCGGTGATCTGAATCACGACGAGTACGACTCCATCAACCCCGTTCACTTGAACGCTTCCGCTTAGCGATCTACAAGGGTATGTAGATGCACTCTCCTTCCCCTCGTTGCTAGTCTCTCCATAGATAGATCTTGATGACACGTAGGAAAATTTTGAATTTCTGCTACGTTCCCCAACAAATTGAGGCCGAGGGAAAAGCGTGGAAGCAAGAGGGGATGCTCAAGGGGGACGTTAGCACCTTCCTCGGAGAGTTAGCAGAGTGGGCTATGACGAGTAGTTAGCTTTGTTGTTGTGTGTGGTGTGGAGTTGGTGTTCATGTTGTAATATGTAACATCAACGTGGAGGGGCTCTTTACCCCCACTCCCTTCTTTAATATATAGTACACACACTCGTGCGTATTCGAGAAAAAGGTAGGCCTTCACGACATGCCACCGCTTCAAGAAATGTAGGATTTTTCATCCCTAAGGATGGCAATGGGTCGGGTTTGGATTGGGTTGAACAATATCAAATCCATATTCATATCCATGAAGACAGTTTTTGCCCATCCATGAAAAAATCAATGGGTAAAAAATTGTGTCCATGTCCAAATCTGATGGATATCCATACCCACGGGATATCCATTGGGTCCTGTCGAGACATATAAATAAGACATAACACAATGTTAACATAAACTCTTCCATTCTTACCCCATGGCAGGCTAGGCTTCACTTATGGTAAATCAACATCCATTAACAACCTAAGATCATTTAGTATTTTTCTAATAGATGAGAATGACGAGTTATTTAAGAAGGAGATAAAATTAAGGGAAGGGGTGTTGGAGTATGTTACGGAGGGGATTGAATGTCAACTAATAAAAGTTATGATGGGGATTGTGTAATTTCTTATGCATGTTTTAGATAAAAAAAAAGTGTAAAATTGTCGTGGGACATGTGACCGTGGGGCAGGGATAGCAGATTTTCCCCATTAAGGCATACTATCGGGTCGGATTTGGGTATATCCATGGGTACAAGATTATATCCATGCCCTACCCACGAACAATGGGTCGGGTTTGGGTGCCGCCCATGGACACAAAAGCATATCCAAACCCTATCCATTCGGGTCGGATATCCATGGATATCCATGTCCATGGATAAAATTGCCATCCTTAATCATCCCCTTATAACATAAACAGAAGAGCCCATATACATTCACTGTTCGCCTCGACATACAGTAGCTGCTATACCTACACAACCTTGGCTCGATATAGCCGTGTCCACATTGATCTTGTACTTCACAGGTGGCAGAGGTTTCCATTTCTTCACACTTTGATGCCCAAAATATTGCTCAGCTCTGCAATAAAATTTGTCACCATTAGATGAGTCTTCACTCTCATTGATCCCTTGGTGGATGAGCTTCCTTTTCGCCTTCCAAATGACCCAAAGTGTCACTGTCATTTTTATAAACACATCATGTGGTAATGACTCTATCATAGTGAATAGCCAGGACTTTGCATTTGGTTCTTCGTTCGCTATCAGCTGGTCCAGATGGTCGTGATCCACCATCGCCCAAACACATCGTGCCAGAGTGCAATCGACCAAGCTATGCCTCTATGAATCTTCCACTCTGCAGACAGTGCACTCACTAGTAGTCGACATATTCCGATGCATCTGCACGTCCTCCGTAGGTAGGGATCTCCTATTTGGTGTGTTGGGCGCTGGCAGAACGAGCCAGCGCAGACCCTCATTCCCTTGCGCCCCCTTCTAGGCCGGCCCATGTGCGGGGCGTCGTGTTTTCCATCGAAATAGTTCCAAACTAAAACAAATTTGTGGATTTTAAAAAAATTGTTTGAGAAAACATAAAATGAATGCGGATTCAAAAAACTCTTTGTGATTATAAAAAATGCTCGCATATTCAAAAAATGTTCACGATTTTGAAAAATATGTTTAGAAAATGAAAAAAATATTCATGTATTCAAAAATGTTTATGAATATGAAGAAATATTTATGAATTAAAAATGTTCCTCAAGTTTTGTAAAATGTTCACACACAAAAATGCATGAAATAAAGAATTTCATCGAGTCAAAAATGTTTGGTGGTTCAAAACAAAATCATGAATTCAGAAAAATGTTCATGAATTCCAAAATTTGTTCCCTAATTTGAAAAAATGTTTTTCAATTCAAAAACATTTGCCGATTCAAAAATCATTGGAGTTCTAGAAAACTTCAAAATTTCATAAAAATGTTTGTGATTTCATAAAAAAGTGTCCACGAATTTATAAAACAAATGTTTACAAATTTGAAGAAAAGGATCGTGATTTCAAAAATGTCCCCAGTTTCAAAAAAATAAGTAATATAAATAAAAGTGAAAATAAAAAAGAATAAACGAACATTGAAAAAAGAACGAAAATGAAAAAGAAAGAACGGATATGAAAAAGCAGCAAAAAAGGGAAGAAAAAACACACCAAAATAGCAGTGTGGGGAGGCCCAATGTGTACATAGCAGCAGCGGAGGGTACGTGCTTCTAACTAGCGACATATGCACCAAATAGGATTCTCCCTCCGATGGTTGTTAGGAGACACTGGTGGCGGTGCTGCCCCCCGGCCCTAGGTTCTAAACCCAGGACGTACCTTTTTCTGCTAACTACTATCTATTTTATTTTATTTTTGAGCGAAGACTACTATCTAGTACTCCCTGCGTCTCATAATATAAAAGCGTTTTTAACACTACATTAGTATTAAAAACACTCTTATATTATGAGACGGAGGGAGTGTTTTTAACACTACATTAGTGTTAAAAACACTCTTATATTATGAGACGGAGGGAGTAGGATTCTGAAGAAAAAATATAGTTTGTATGCATGCGCAATGCGGTCCTTAACATTATGGAGTGATGTTGCCCCAGGAAAATGAGTCATAGAGTACCTTAAGAAATGATTCAAGACAAATGAACATTAGGCATGAAACAGAAACAAAATACTTGGAATTAGCATAAGGAAGATTCTCATGTTCATATGTCGGTAAATATCACATGCAAGGAATATGCAGTTTAAACAAATTTGGGGCACCTATTGCTATGTTTCATGTAACTTTTACTATAGCTTTCCAAAAGGAAAATGCTTAGTCAGTGATGCCATGTATGTGTGTAATGCATTGTTTTGATTTATTTACTTTTTATTATTTGTATTCTAATTTTTCCTTTTGTCAGACTTAATAGTAGGGAAGTAGTTCACTTCTTTATCCAGCCACAAGGCATGTACAGGTGCCAATGTGAACTTTGCTGAAATGATTCGCCTGGCTCCAAGGGATGTGAGTATGTGAAATTATTGATTCGGTTGGCTCCAACCAGCTGAAATAGACATGCACTAGGGTGGGTCGATGACTCAGTGTTCTGGAATAATCCAGTCATCCAGATAACATTGACCCTGTATTGATTCATGTATGTTTCAAGGGGAAATAGATCCCCATCTTCCATTGCCAACCCTAGCCACAACCCCCAAGGGTCTCCTCCATGCCGCCACATTGGTCCCCCTCCTCTCCTCTACCTAACAGCCTTGTCGGTGGCAAGAGGGGTGGGGACCCATCTATTTCTCTTGTCGTTTTTTAGGTTTGTTTTCTCTGGTGGCATTGATGAAGTGATGGCGACATTAATGTGTTTGAATAAGGCATCTCCAACCTCTCCCTACCTCAACGACGACTGGTTCGACATCGGTGAAGAGTTTGTGAGAATTTGTCTCACTAGATATGTTGGGTTTGTTTGGATCTTGGTAGTTAGTGTGTCAATCAAGGAGAGCAATGGTTGGGTATTGATGCAACGAATTTGACATCTTCTTCCAAGTTGTTCTACAGCATGGTCTGGTTTCTCCAACGCTCATGACCGGTAGGATGGACTGCAAACATGTACTACGTGGCTTGATGCTCCAATTGATGTTTATTCACCGGCTTCTAGATCTCGTTTCAAGCGGTGAGTAGTTATTGCGGTCTTTAAATGCCTAGTGTCGCGAGGGCATTTGCAGGTGCCTTTTCTCTTTATTATTGGTTTGGTATGGTTTCCAATCTTCGAGGGGTGGCAATCAATCAGAGGAAGAACAAGTCTAGTATGACTTCCATTGTAATTTCATTTTTAACAACTCGTTCTGCTACCAGGTGTCTTATCATTGTACTAGTCATTTTTCTTGATAATTTCATATGTAAGATGTCTTTGGGTGTCTTTCTAATAAAAACACAAATGTTTCTAGTCGTTTGTTTTCTATTTCGCTAAGCACGCTGGTTCTCGCTCGGCATAATACGTGTTCTTTTCTTTTACATTCTATTTTTAGTTCTTCTTTCTTTCTTTTTCCTTTGTTTCTTCATGGTTTCTTCTTGCTTTTCTATTTTATTTGCTTTTTCATCGATTTTCTTCGTTTCTTTCAGCGGTTGTCGCCGGTTTTTCATTTTCCCCCTCTATTTTTCTTTGTTTCTTTCTCGGTTTTCTTTGTTTCCATTCTTTTAAATTGGTTTCTTCATGTTTGTCATTTTTTTCTTTTCAGCTTTTATTGGGATATCTTCATTTTATTTGTTTTCAGTCATTCATAGGTTTCTTTTTGGTTCAACACATGTTAAGTTTTTTTCCAGTACACATTTAACATTTTTCATATACACTTGAAACTTTATTTATATACATGGTTATCATTTTCAAATAAATGATTAACATTTTTGAGAATTTTATGTCTACATTTTCCTGTACACATTGTAAATTTTTGGTATATATCTAATAGATTTTCCTAAACAAGTTTAGCATTATTGAAATACAAGTTTAACATTTTTAAATACACGATAAACTTTTTCTATACAAATTTTCAATATTTTTAAATGCTCAGTTAACATTTTCTAAATACAAGAATAACAATTTTAATACATGGTTCACATTTTTTCTATACACATTAAAATTTTCCAAATGCTTGATTAACATTTTTTTATATGTAGGATTGACATTTCTAATACATGTTCAACATTTTTTCTATAGACATTTAACATTTGTTAAATGTTTGATTAACATTTTTCAACTAATTGTTTAACATTTTTTAAATTCTTTACTAAATTATTTTAAATACATGATAAAACTTCCACACACATTTTATATTTTCGTATACATAGAAACATTTTCTTTATACCCTAGAGGCAATAATACATAAAAACATTTTCTTTGGTTAACATTTTTTCAGAAATGTCTTTAAAGTATTTTTTTAATATAATTTATTTAGAATATTTGGAAGTATAAAAATGAGAAAAAAAACAATGTTGTGGCCTACAACACACTGGGCCGGCCCATCTCGCACTGCCCTTGTAGGAAATATGCCTTAGAGGCAATAATAAAGCTGTTATTATATTTCCTTATATCATAATAAATGTTTATTATTTATGCTAGAATTGTACTAATTGGAAACTTGATACATGTGTGAATACATAGACAAAACAAAGTGTCCCTAGTATGCCTCTACTTGACTAGCTCGTTAATCAAAGATGGTTAAGTTTCCTGACAATAGACATGTGTTGTCATTTGATGAACGGGATCACATCATTGACCCATCCGTTAGCTTAGCATAATGATCGTTAAGTTTTATTGCTATTGCTTTCTTCATGACTTATATGTGTTCCTTTGACTATGAGATTATGCAACTCCCGAATATCGGAGGAACACCTTGTGTGCTATCAAACGTCACAACGTAACTGGGTGATGATAAAGATGCTCTACGGGTGTCTCCGAAGGTGTTTGTTGGGTTGGCATACATCGAGATTAGGATTTGTCACTCCGAGTATCGGAGAGGTATCTCTGGGCCCTCTCGGTAATGCACATCATGATAAGCCCTGCAAGCAATGTGACTAATGACTTGGTTGCGGGATGATGTAATACGGAACGAGTAAAGAGACTTGCTGGTAACGAGATTGAACTAGGTATGAAGATACCGACGATCGAATCTCGGGCAAGTAACATACCGATGACAAAGGGAATAGCGTATGTTGTCATTGCAATTTGATCAATAAAGATATTCGTAGAATATGTAGGAACCGATATGAGCATCCAGCTTCCGCTGTTGGTTATTGATCGGAGATGAGTCTCGGTCATGTCTACATAGTTCTCGAACTCGTAGGGTCCGCATGCTTTATGAGTTATGTGTTTTGGTGACCGAAGATTGTTCGGAGTCCCGGATGAGATCACGGGCATGACGAGAAGCCTCGAAATGGTCGAGAGGTAAAGATTGATATATTGGACGATAGTATTCGGACACTGGAATGGTTTTGGAGCGTTTCAGATATTTTTCGGAGTACCGAGGGGTTAACGGAACCCCTTAGAAAAGTAATGGGCCAACATGGGCCATAGGGAAGAGAGAGGGGAGCCCGCAAGGGATGCCCCCCCCCGCCATGGGCAGTCCGAATTGGACAAGGGAAGGGGGTGCGGGCCCCCTTTCCTTCTCCCTCTCCCTCTCCTTCCCCCTTTCCCCCTCCAAAAGAAGGAAGGGGTGACTAGGACTAGGAATCCAAG
>NC_041388.1:623619491-623649481 GCF_002162155.2 Triticum dicoccoides | reverse complement strand
AGGGACGGCCTCCTCCCTCTCCTCCTTTATATACGGGGGCAGGGGGCACCCCAAAGAACATCAATTGTTTTCTTAGCCGTGTGTGGTGCCCCCTCCACAATTTACTCCTCCGGTCATATTGTCGTAGTGCTTAGGCAAAGCCCTGCGCAGATCACATCATCATCACCGTCACCATGTCGTCGTGCTGACGAAATTCTCCCTCGACACTTTGCTGGATCAGGAGTTTAAGGGACGTCATCGAGCTGAATGTGTGCAGAACTCGGAGGTGCCGTACGTTCGGTGCTCGATCGGTTGAATCGCGAAGACGTTCGACTACATCAACCGCGTTAAGCTAACGCTTGTGCTTTGGGTCTACAATGATATGCGGACACACTCTCCCTCTCTCGTTGTTATGCATCTCCTAGATAGATTTTGCATGATCGTAGGAATTTTTTTGACATTACATGCCACGTTCCCCAACAATCCTTGACGCGAGGGTTCCCTTCGTCTCGCTATAAGCGAGACATAGGGGCGCCTCCTATACAACCCTGGTATCGCCGGCTCCCCGATCTGGCGCTCACGCGCCCCCGCTCTAGTGCGGCCCGTCTACTATGTCCTCGCTTAGGTTTTTCTTTTGGGTTTTGTTTCATTTGACCTGATGGCTGACGACGAGTACACGCTGAATATGAAAAATAAAAAATGATAAATTTGAACAAAGTTCAAAATATTGAAAAATTTAAAAAATATACAAATAAGAAATAACTTCACCATATTTGAAAGAAGAAATTAAAAATTGGGGAAAGTTTGCATAAATTGAAAATAATTCACAAAATTTGAAGAAAAAGGTCACAAATTGTAAGAATGCTCATAATTTCTTTAAAAAACCAACATTATTTAAAAAAACTTATGGAATTGAAAAAAGTTCACACAAAATTTGAAAAAGTACACGAATTTGGAAAATGGTTTTTGAATTTTAAAAAAGTTCACAAATTTGTGAAAATTTAAATTTAAAATAAGTTCACACGGTTAAGGAAAGTAAAGTGAAAAAGAATACTATAACTAAAATTGTAATGAATAAAAAACAGGAAAAAGACAACAAGCACAGATGACCCAGTCCAGAAAAACCAAAGTGAAAAAGAAAAATCGGGTTGGTAAGCTCCCAAAATCGGTTGAGCTTCCAAAAGCCGAGACGAAGTGCCGCTCGGTGGCTAAGGCCAACTCCACCGCGCGACCCTATCCTATCTGCCCCCGTTCATTTGGAGTAAAACAGACGAATAGCGCGGCCCAGCGCACGGCCTTAAATGGATAAATGTCCGGATTCCGTCTGTTTTCGACCCATTCCCGGTCCAAATTTGTGCTTGGTTTGGGGTGAAACGGACGCACGCCCTTGTGCCCCCCTTGGCCCGCGTGTCGGGGACACTAGCAGTCCCTCCGCTCCCAACGCTTCCACCCTCTCTCTCTCGCTCCGCCCCGCCGCCGGCGCCGCCGCTATTCTCCGGTCGCCTCCTCACCGCGCAGCCTCCTGCCGTCCCTACCAAACCACTTCTCGACATGGCCGCCACCACGCCCGTGCTGTGGCCGTAGTTTTGGCCGTCGATCGCAGGTTTGACCGTCGCCGTCTTTGCCGGCCGCAGAGGGGACAGGACCGCCGGCGACGCACCACGGTGTCCTCAGCAGCTTCCGACGAGAGCTCCACAGTGGCCAGTAGCCGGCCGACAACCACCCCTGCTGCGTCGAGATGATCATCGCGGCCTCTTCGCCACCACGCCCGCAAGGTGTTCGGCATTTTGCCCACAAAGGTATGGACAGTGGAGACGAGTTTTTCTTCCATCACTTCCTTTGTTCATCGGACGATTCATCGTCGGATGATGAAGATATTGTGGTCGCTGCACTGGTCGTTCACGACCACATTCAACGGCAGCTTCCTCGGTACAGGGGGTCACTCCCTGGCCATGCTCCCAACCTGAACCGCAACAGGGAGAGAGGCCACGCCCTGCTCTATGCTGATTACTTTGCCAACACCCCTCTCTTCAAGCCGGATAAATTCCGTCACCGTTTTCGAATGGCTAGGCATGTGTTCAATCGTATCCGAGAGGGAGTGGTTGCTCATGACCCATACTTCGAGTGCAAGACGGATGCCCTTGGCAAGCTTGGATTCTCCTCTTACCAGAAATGCACCGCGGCCATCCGCATGCTTGCATATGGAATTCCAGGTGATCTGGTGGATGAGTATGTGCGTATGAGTGAGACAACATGTCTGATGTCAATGTACAAGTTTTGCCAGGCTGTGATCGAGGTGTTTGGCCCAGAGTACTTGAGGCAGCCAACTGCCGCTGATACAGAGAGATTGTTGGTGACCAACGCAGCTAGAGGCTTTCCAGGCATGCTTGGCAGCATAGATTGCATGCACTGGGAGTGGAAGAATTGTCCATTTGCTTGGCAGGGCCAGTACAAAGGGCATGTCAAGGCGTGCACTGTCATATTAGAAGCGGTGGCATCACAGGATCTTTGGATATGGCTGCTATTTGTTCCGATATGTCGCATGTTATTGATGATGCCACTTCTGCTATGCATGATACTTATGATCAAACTGCTCCTATACCTGATACTACTGTGCCCCTTAGTGAATTTCTTGATGAACAAATTGCTAGGGCTAGAGAAAGAGAAATTATTGAATCTGAATACGATGATGAAAATATGCCTGTTATTCCTGAGGGTTATTTATTTGATCAAGATGCTTCTTTAGCTATTTTAGCTTGCAGAGATAGATATGAGCTTAAGAGGTTATTAGTTAAATGAAACAAAGAATCACTAAGAGATAGAATGAGACCCGACCTTGCTTTTGTTACTTCACCTATATGTGTTCCTGATAAAGATTATGAATTCTCTGTTGATCCTGATATAATTACTTTGGTTGAATCTGATCCGTTTTATGGCTATGAATCTGAAACTGTTGTGGCACATCTTACTAAGTTAAATGATATAGCTGCCCTGTTCACTAATAATGAGAGATCACGTTACCTCTATTTACTCAAAATATTTCCGTTCTCATTAAAGGGCGATACTAAGATATGGTTTAATTCTCTTGATCCTGGTTGTGTGCGTAGTCCCCAGGATATGATTTATTACTTCTCTGCTGAATATTTCCCTGCTCATAAGAAACAAGCTGCTTTGAGGGAAATATATAACTTTGTGCAAACTAAAGAAGAGAGTCTCCCACAAGCTTGGGGGGGGCTTCTCAAGTTACTTAATGCTTTGCCTGATCATCCTCTTAAGAAACCTGAAATACTTGATATCTTTTATAATGGACTAACCGATGCTTCCAGAGATTACCTGGATAGTTGTGCTGGTTCTCTTTTTAGGAAAAGAACACCGGATGAAGCTGAAATTCTATTGAATAATATGTTGACAAATGAAAATAATTGGGCACCTCCTGAGCCAGCTCCTGCTCCAATTACTGAGCCTATTCCTAAACCAACTCTGAAGAAGAGAGGTGTTCTATTTCTCAGTCCCGAAGATATGCAAGAGGCAAAGAAATCTATGAAATAAAAAGGTATTAAAGCTGAAGACGTTAAGAATTTACCTCCTATTGAAGAAATACATGGTCTTAATTCACCGCCTGTTGAAGAAACATATGATCTTAATTCTTTATTTACTGAAGAACCTCCTGATCCCGATATCCCGACACGGGTAGTAAAGGTAAATTCTCTATATAGATATGATAAAGCTGAAGTCCCTCCTACTAAAATTGCTAGTCAGTGCTTGGATGAGTTTGATAACTTTATGTTTAAGCAAGACGACTTCAATGCTTATTTTGGTAGACAATTAAAAGAAAATGCTTATATGATTAGACGCTTGGGTGATTATATGGCTGATATTAAAGGTGAACTTAAACTTGTTAGCAAACATGCTTCTATGATTACCACTCAAGTAGAACAAGTACTTAAGGCTCAAAAAGAAGTGCTTGATGAAATGAATAGTAAGAAAAATGATTATGCTGTTAGAGTGGCTACTAGAACTGGTAGAATGACTCAGGAACCTTTGTATCCTGAAGGCCACCCTAAGAGAATCGAGCAAGATTCTCAGAGAAATAATAGTGATGTTCCTAGTTCTTCTAAAAAGAAGAAAAAGAAAAATGATAGAACTGTGCAAACTTCTAGTGAACCTATTGCTGAACCACCTGATAATCCAAATGATATTTCTATGTCTGATGCTGAAACACAATTTGGTAATGAACATGAACCTAGTAAAAATATTAATGATGATGTTCATGATGATGCTCAACCTAGTAATGACAATGATGTAGAAGTTGAACCTGTTGTTGATCTTGATAACCCATAATCAAAGAATCAACGTTATGATAAAAGAGACTTTGTTGCTAGGAAACATGGTAAAGAAAGAGAACCTTGGGTTCAGAAACTCATGCCTTTTCCTCCGAAACCATCCAAGAAAAAGGATGATGAGGATTTTGAGTGCTTTGCTGAAATGATTAGGCCTATCTTTTTGCGTATGAGATTAATTGATGTGCTCAAAACAAATCCTTATGCTAAATATATGAAAGATATCATTACTAATAAAAGAAAGATACCGGAAGCTGAGATTTCCATCATGCTTGCTAATTATACTTTTAAGGGTGGAATACCAAAGAAACTTGGAGACCCCGGAGTACCTACTATACCTTGCTCCATCAAAAGAAATTATATTAAAATTGCTTTATGTGATCTTGGAGCCGGTGTTAGTGTTATGCCTCTCTCTTTATATCGTAGACTTGACTTGAATAATCTGACACCTACTGAAATATCTTTGCAAATGGCTGATAAATCAACTGCTATACCTGTCGGTATTTGTGAGGATGTGCCTGTTGTGGTTGCAAACGTTACTATTTTAACAGACTTTGTTATACTTGATATTCTCGAGGATGATAGTATGTCTATTTTTCTTGGAAGACCTTTTCTTAATACTGCAGGGGCTGTTATTGATTGCAACAAAGACAATGTCACTTTTCATGTTAATGGTAATGAGCATACGGTACACTTTCTGAGGAAACAACCTCAAGTTCATAGTATCAATTCTATTGGGAAAATTCCATCGATTATATTTGGAGGTTTTGAATTTCCTCTCCATACTGTCAAGAAGAAATATGATATTCTTATTATAGGGGATGTGCATATCCCGTTGAGGTAACTTAGTGTTATTCGAAATTTCTCCGGTTTCATGATTATCGGAATGGGTTTGTTAACAAGACTTGATCAACCTTGTTAGTGGATTCTTTTTGATGAGCATGAGATGGATGAAACTAGAGGCACAACCCTCTGTACCCCACTTTTACTTTCTGTTATTTATATTAAATAAAGTAAAAATAGTATTTTTCTGTCTGTTTCCTGACTTATCCGTGCAATATAAAAATATCCCAAAAATAAAAGTCCTCAGAATGTCATGCCAATTTAATATGATTTTTTCAGGAATATTTGAGGATTTACTGTGCAAAAATTACCGCGGGAGGAGCTGCCACCTGGCCACGAGGGTGGTGGGCGCGCCCCCCTCTAGGGCGCGCTCCCCTACCTCGTGGGCCCACGGTGGCCCTCCTCCACTTATCCCAGCACCCATCTTCTTCCTCTATCTCACACAAACCCGAAAAACCAACTCAAGCACGAGTTCCAGCCACTTTGCTGTGATTTTCGATCTCCTTGCTCAAAGCACCTCTTGCAAAACTGCTTGGGGAGATTGTTCCTTGGTATGTGACTCCTCCATTGGTCCAATTAGTTTTCGTTCTAGTGCTTTATTCATTGCAAATTTGTGCTGCATAGGTGACCATGTTCTTGAGCTTTCATGTCAAATTTATATGGTTCCAAGTAGTTCTAATGCTTGATATAGGCTCTAGGCACTTGTAGGAGTAGTTGCTATCAGTTTTATTGAATTTGGTTTACTTTTATTTTGAAGTTACTAAAAATTTCAGATTGTTTCAGAAAAATGATGAGGAGATTATTGAGGGGCTCATCAAGCCAAAACTCAAAGGAAAAGGCACCTAAGCCTAAGTATAATTTGCCACGCACCGCGGAGATTCGGGCGTGTGAATGGCCTTCTGAGGATTTCTTGAGAGCAGCCGGTATCTATGAAGATTTTCATGAATTGGCTCACAATGCAGGCCTCACCGCTTTCCTCCACGACCAATGCGATCAGTATCTCTTACTCACAAATACCTTTATGCAAAACTTTTATTTTCATCCTAGGAACTCACCACCTATGGTGGAATTTCATTTATATGATGAGCCTAAGGAGATGTCACTTTATGATTTCTGTCGGATTTGTTTAGTCCCTTTTGAGGGCAAGACAGAAGAACCACATCATGGTGATGTGGCTGGGTTTATTGATAATATCACTATAGGAGAAACCAGGAAGGTTTCCGACGCACGAATCACTAGCATACATTTCCCTCTTTTGCATTACTTTGCATTATTTGCTAGTCATTGTTTAATTGGACGCGGAAATTCTGGAGACCTTAGTACCCCTGGTTTAATTATTCTGCTCCAAGGTTTATACAGTGATACCACTTTTAGTTTGGGCGGTATTATTGCTAGATGGTTAAATATGAACCGTACTAAGGGCCCCATCTTTGGAGGCATTTATGCCACACGCCTAGCAGCACATTTTAACATACCTATTAGGCATGCTGAGAAGGAAGAAAAAGTGCTATCCCGTGTTTATCTAGATCATAAAAGTATGGTGGCACATGATTTTATTGTTAAAAATAGGGCAGGGGAGCTTAGATATCAATTGTTCTTTAATAATATCATCCTGAGACTATTACCTTGTCTGCTCCTTCTTTGTTTGATTTGACTGTAGGCACGTACCTTATTCCGTTGACAGCTATTCACGCCTACCGGAACCCTGCACCAGTCGAGGAGTCAGAACAGGAACCACAAGATGAGCCTCCGCGACAATCTGTTTATTCTTGGGATCTAGAGATGACTGTCAGCCAGTGGCAGTCAGAGTCTTCTTCTTCATCATAGTATGATCCCAACTATTCCTCTTCATCACAGTACGACCCCAACAACTATTATTATGGATATCCGCCAGGCCAGCCGTGGCCATAGACCAACTTAGGCCAAAAGACTAAGCTTGGGGAGTACGTATTTCTCACCGACATTACATTTATGTTCACACACACTCATTACTAGATGTCGGTGCTCATACTTTTTCATTGTAATATCCATGCTAATTTATTTTCTTTTTCCTGCTTTCTTCTTGTGTGCTTGTTAAACCTTAAGAAAAACAAAAAAGATTAGCAGTAGTTTATTTTTCTGCTGTAGTAGTAATAATTAAAAAGAAAACCCAAAAATATTTCCCGTTCTTCTTTTTCTTGTTGGGAGCTTTCCGTGTAAATAGTTTTATTTCTTTTCTTTCTTTGGGGTCGGTAGGAGAAGACCATAACTAAATTGTTGAAGTGGCTCTTATATGCATTATTGTTGAATTAACCAAAGAGCCCATATTGCCTTGTCTTCTCCTCTTTATTGAATGCTCGCAGATTTCAGCTTAGTCCAATGCACGTGCACTCTTATTATTATTCACACAGTTCGGTCGTGCAAGTGAAAGGCAATTATGATGATATATGATGGACTGACTGAGATGAGAAAAACTGGTATGAACTCGACCTCTTTTGTTTTTGTAAATATGATGAGCCCGTCGTTCTTGATTCTGTTTATTATGAATAAACATGTTTGCAATGACAATTAGAGATCATAGTTGTTTGTGCCATGCTTGATTAGCTATGAGTTATAATGATTTACCTTGTGTGTCAATATGCTATTAAGATGGTTATGATGTGGTATGATTGGGTGGTATCCTCCTTTGAATGATTTAAGTGACTTGACTTGGCACATGTTCACGCATGTAGTTGAAACAAAATCAACATAGCCTTCACGATATTTATATTCATGGTGAATTATATCCTACTCATGCTTGCATCCAATGTTTATTAATTTTAATGCATGTACATGGCTGTTGTCGCTTTCTAGTTGGTCGCTTCCCAGTCTTTTGCTAGCCTTCACTTGTACTAAGCGGGAATATTGCTTGTGCATCCAATCCCTTAAACCCCAAAGTTATTCCAGATGAGTCCACCATACCTTCCTATATGCGGTATCTACCTGTCGTTCCAAGTAAATTTGCATGTGTCAAACTCGAAACCTTCAAATAAACATTGTGTTTTGTATGCTCGAATAGCTCATGTATGAACAAAGGTTGTCCTTATATTCCGTGTTAGGCGGGTTATTCTCAAGAGAGTGGACTGCGCTCCTCACTCACGAGAAAATGGCTGGTCATCGGGATGCCCAGTCCCATGCTTTATGCAAACTAAATCAAAATTAATTGCAAACAAAACTCCCCCTGGGACCTGATGTATGTTGGAGGCACTCGTTGTTTCGAGCAAGCCATGGATTGATGCTTGTTAGTGGAGGGGGAGTATAAACTTTACCATTCTGTTTGGAAACCGCCTATAATGTGTTTAGCATGGAAAATATCGTCATCTCTTAGTTGTTACGTTGACAATGAAAGTATACCGCTCAAAATACAATTTATCTCTATTTCAAAACCGAGCTCTGGCACCTCTACAAATCACTGCTTCCCTCTGTGAAGGGCCTATCCATTTACTTTTATGTTGAGTCATCACCCTCTTATTAAAAAGCACTAGCTGGAGAGCGCAGCCATCATTTGCATTCATTACTGTTAATTTATATTGGGTATGACTATGATTGGATCTCTTTTACCATGAATTACAATGTCTAGTCAGTCCTTGATCTTTAAAGGTGCTCTGCATTTATGTTTTGCGGTCTCAGGAAGAGCTAGCGAGATACCATCTTGTTATATCATATTATGATTATTTTGAGAAAGTGTTGTCATCCGAGATTTATTATTATGACTTGCTAGTTGATTATGCTATTAATATGAGTAATTGTGAGACCTGATAATTATTGCAAATGTGGTTAGTTATGATCTATGCTGAAAACTTGAATGCTGGCTTGACATAGTTACAACAACAAGAGCAAACAGAGTTTCTAAAAGTTTTTCTTTCTTTCTTTCAGTTTGTTAACTGAATTGCTTGAGGACAAGCAAGGGTTTAAGCTTGGGGGAGTTGATACGTCTCTGTTGTATCTACTTTTCTAAACACTTTTGCCCTTATTTTGGACTCTATCTTGTATGATTTGAATGGAACTAACCTGGACTGACGTTGTTTTTAGCAGAATTACCATGGTGTTGTTTTATGTGCAGAAAACAAATATTCTCGGAATGACCTGAAACTCCACGGGAGGTCTTAGCAAAAATAATAAAAAATCCTCGCCAAATATGAAGACCAGGGGGCCCACACCCTTCTCACGAGGGTGGGGGGCGCCCCTCCCCCTAGGGCGCGCCCCCTACCTCGTGGGCCCCCTGGAGACCCTCCGACGCCAACTCCAACTCTATATATTTGCTTTCGGAGAGAAAAAACCAGAGAGAAGAAATCATCGCGTTTTACGATACGGAGCCGCCGCCAAGCCCTAAAACTTCTCGGGAGGGCTGATCTGGAGTCCGTTCGGGGCTTCGGAGAGGGGAATTCATCGCCGTCGTCATCATCAACCATCCTCCATCACCAATTTCAGGATGCTCACCACCGTGCGTGAGTAATTCCATCGTAGGCTTGCTGGACGGTGATGGGTTGGATGAGATTTATCATGTAATCAAGTTAGTTTTGTTAGGGTTTGATCCCTAGTATCCACTATGTTCTGAGATTGATTTTGCTATGACTTTGCTATGCTTAATGCTTGTCACTAGGGCCCGAGTGCCATGATTTCAGATCTGAACCTATTATGTTTTCATGAATATACGAGAGTTCTAGATCCTATCTTGCAAGTCTATAGTCACCTACTATATGTTATGATCCGGCAACCCCGAAGTGACAATAATCGGGACCACTCCTGGTGATGACCATAGTTTGAGGAGTTCATGTATTCACTATGTGCTAATGCTTTGTTCCGGTTCTCTATTAAAAGGAGGCCTTAATATCCCTTAGTTTCTAATAGGACCCCGCTGCCACGGGAGGGTAGGACGAAAGATATCATGCAAGTTCTTTTCCATAAGCACGCATGACTATATACGGAATACATGCCTACACATTGATGAATTGGAGCTAGCTCTGTGTCACCCTATATTATGACTGTTACATGATGAACCGCATTCGGCATAATTATCCATCACTGATCTGGTGCCTACGAGTTTTCCATATACTGGTATATGCTTATTTACTTTTCCATTGCTACTGTTACAATCACTACAAAATACCAAAAATATTACTTTTTGCTGTCTTTACTTTTGTTGCCGCTACCACCACTATCCTATTACTTTGCTACTAAACACTTTGCTGCAGATACTAAGTTTCCATGCGTGGTTGAATTGACAACTCAGCTGCTAATACTTGAGAATATTCTTTGGTTCCCCTTGTGTCGAATCAATAAATTTGGGTTGAATACTCTATCCTCGAAAGCTGTTGCGATCCCCTATACTTGTGGGTTATCACGCCTCCGCCTCCCGCCCCCGGCCTCTCCTCCTCCCGCGCCCCTCCGCCTCCGCGCCCTCCGCCTCGACCCGCCGCCATCGCCCTCCGGCCCGTGCCCGCTCCCGCGCCCTTCGCCTCCCGCCCTCGCGCCCTCCGCCTCCGCCTCCCACCCCCCGGCCACTGCCCTCCGCCCATCGTGCACAAGCTGCTCGACATATGCCCGCAACGGCAACGGCGTTCATGGGGAATATTCCATTATAAGGGTTGGGTTTGAGGGTTCTAATCTTTGCCCCTATTTTTCAACCCGTAAAAGTGCACAAAAAGACCATTTTTGGACCCTTAAAACGCTAGTGAGGGTTTGAGGATTTGAGGGTTCTACTAGACATGCTCTTAAGGATGATGCCGGCCAAGAGGTATCGGCAATGATGTACATACTCCCTCCTTCCATATATATATAGGGTCTAATACATTTTTTGAGGTTGCCCTTGACTATTGATATAAGATTAATAATATATGAAATATATTAAGTGAAAATTATATCATTGAAAACTCCTTCCACGTACGAATTTGATGGTGTGTGCTTTATGTAACTTGCATATCATATATTATTGCTCTAACATGTGAACAAAGTTAGTCCCTAAAAATGCATTAGAGCCTATATACATGAAAGGAGGCAGTAGCTAAAGCCCCAAAGGCGGCCATGCACCCCCGGATGCAACCAAGCCCAAAGCTTTGCCAGCCCACCGAAGCAAAGCAACCAACACCAGTTTCCACTGTTAGGCTGGTCGTAATGATAGTATCATAACTAGTATCATGCATGCCAACTAAGCAATTTTGATAAGGTGTCATAGCATTAAATGAAGAAAAAATGATGAAGTATCATATTATAATACCGTATCATAATAAATGCTATGCTACTTTGTGTCATACATGACAATAAATAGAATATTACATGATACTGATATATGATACTATACACTAGGAGGTAGTATTATACACTAGTATCATATGCATGATACTATTATATGATACCCCCATTACAACCAACCTTATAGACCGCACGAGCACCCAGACAGTGCTTCCAATGTAGAGACCACGCCACGCCGCACTGCCGTCACCGGCGGGGCCGACAAACCGGAGCTAGTGTTGGTGCCCAAGGGGGCGGTCAAGCCAAAACAATGCCTCCAGAGAGGGTTTGATAAACCTGGCGGAGATAGCCGGTAAGAGTAGGAGAAAGAACATGTATATGAGACCCACTTAAATTTTCAAATTACAAACAAGTTTGTATATAAATTTTGAAAAAAATATACTACTACTTTAATTATTCGAGTTTACAATAGGCGTTCCCTGACTGGATTTTATTTCTATCACCGCCTTCGGCCTTAGTATACGCCTGGCGTACTCCCTGGCCCCATCCTTGTCCACGACCATGATCACGAAGCTAGCCAGCCCGACCCGCCGGACCTCCTTGATGCACCTGTCGACGAGCGCCACCGCCTCCTTCACCGTCATGCCGGGGCGGTAGTGGTTCTCCATGACCGTCGTGCAGAGGCCCGCCCCGCACCCAGCGGCGCGGTACTGCTCCACCCGCTCCGGCGGCGCAGTGCCGCCAACGGCGTACATCGTCGGGCCCTCGACCTTGTCGTAGCCGGCGATCACCGCGTTCGCGGACTGAGCGCAGCCGATCACCGCCTCCCGGGCGGCGTCAGCAGCCGCGGCGGCGCTGTGGATCTTGCTCGCGCTGGCCCTCACCTCATCCCTTAACCGCAGGCTGCGAAGCACAAAAGCATGGAGGACTCAGGCGAGGATCGCAAAGACTGATGGAAGACTCAGGCGAAGGAGCGCGAGAATTGATTGATGTCGATCGTGGTGAATTACGTACCAGTCTCCGGGGACGCCGGACACGCCGAGAAGCAGTTTGGAGCCGAGGCTCGTGACCCTGTCGTTGTCGGGGTTGATGAACACGACGCTTCTTCCCGCGGCGGAGGTGCCGGCGGCCACCACCGCGAAGCCGCCGCCCACCATGCCGAACACGCTGTCCATGATCGTCTCCCTCGTGTTGCTGTTGTGCAGCACGTTCGGTCGGTACTTCTCCGTGCGTATCACGTAGCTACAGCTGTGCTCGCACGGTGTTCCTAGGTTACGAGAGAGGACTAGGGGGATCTACTATAAGTAGATCGGATCGAAGCCGACGACGAGTTGGGGTCAGAGCCGCAAACTAGACCGGAATTCGGAAAGGAAAAGGTTTTTTTTTTAAACCGGATGCAGGTGTTATCCATGAAGGCAGCGTATCGGTGCGTGTTATCATCCGGTTTTTAAAATTGCCATATAAGTGGTTAGCTCGGCCATGTTATTTGGTTAGCAAAATGTTTTTCTCCTATGATATAAGTGGTTGGCTCGTCATGTTAATGACAATTGTGATACATTGTCAAAAGCAAGAGTGGCAAAAGTGAAATGTCAAATTTTAGTGTGACATAAGCAAAATTTAGAGTGGCAAAAACAAAAATTTCCCAAAAAAACATGTTCAAAGAGGATATAGAAAAGGGAGCAATTACTTAAAATTGTTCTGCCACCTACATAATGTCTTATCTTGCAAAAGAACCTAAAATATTGTCCATCCTTTCCTATGCAACTCTCAAAAAAAAAAAGTCTAAGCCATAGGAAGTTTGCCCACTTTACTTGTGAAAATAGGGCTGGCGTATAGGCCGGGTAAAAGGGCGACAGCCTACTATACATTATACTACTCCCTCGGTTTCTATACACAATTATGTGAGCAATTTCAATACAAACTACATACGAATATATATAAACATATTTTAGAGTGTAGATTCACTCATTTTGCTCCGTATATAATCCATATTGGAATCTCTAAACAGACTTATATTTAGGAACAGAGGAAGTAGTATATAAACACTAAAAAATTACTCAAATGATAAGTGTCACACGTGTGGTATGAAGCACTCGGGCCCTGGCTTTTTTACAACTAAAGCTACCATCCAAAATAATACAAACCCAAAAAATAAAGTTGCCATCCTTTGAAGTATGAAAGTTGTCATACTTTGACAACTAAAATTGTCATCCTCACGTCACTAAGCTTGCGATTAAAAAAACGTTCGGAATTGCCATCCGTTCGTGCCACACATATGGCATTTACCAGGATTCAAAAATTATACATTACATCTAAAAAATTAAATATAGAAATAAGCCTCGGTTTGCAGGAGCGCAAGTTCACACCATATAATACCAATTCATACCATGTGAAGGCAAATCAATCTGACTAACCTTGAGTTTAGATATGCTAATCTCTCTTTACGGTGGATGTCTTAGTTTCATAGTGAATTTTTTTGATAACTAGATTTCAATGTTTAAACCAATGCATAATTTTTTTCATTTGAGAAATGGATAAGTACCAAATCAAACCAAGTGAATCTAGACGATCATGTCATATAATCAAATCATACACAAAAGTACAATCAACAACATTTTTAATTCTTTGATGACTCTATTACTGAACCCAACTTTCAAATCACATTTGATATGCGCTAGAAATTTCTACGAATATGGTGCCTAATATATATTAGAAACCACTATTGAAATTTGTCAGTGTGTATATGATTTAGAAATCTCTACCATGCCATTCAATAATATTAAACAATATGGAAACAAACACATAGATATGCAAATATATGTATACACATTATACAAACTATGCAATAGTAAAAAAATAAATTTCAATACCATTTTAAACAAGAAACAGATTTTTTGGTACATCATACAATTCAAATTTTGCAGAAAAAAATTCAATGATATAAATTACAACTGTATAACAATGAATAATATAACCAATATTTGGAAACATTGTTATGTGGCTAAGCAATAGAACACTATATTAATTAATATTTTAATATGGTTCATTTAGTTTAAAATAAGTATAGAAGTTCAGTATAAAAAAATTGGTTTGCATCTTGTGCGCCTTGTCCCACTAAGCCACCACGCGCGCACACCCTATGATACACTAAGTCTAGTAACGGGCAGACCCATTGTCATTTCTGTTTAGTTTTTTTTCTTCTGTGTTTTCACTTGGGTTCTCTACGTTTCCTTTTGTTTCATTTTCCTATTTTTTTTCTTTTCTTAAATGCGTGAACCTTTTCAACTCGATGAATTTTTTGCAAAATTGATGATTTTCTTTTTCAAACTTGATCTACCTTTCGTTAAAATCAATGGAACTTTTTTCAAATTGGTTCTCTATCTTTTTCTAAATTCGATGAACATTTTACAAAAAATGATTTACTTTTTTCAAAATCGATATTAAAAAATTCAACTTTTGTGAACTTTTCTTCAAATTCAATGAACTTGTTTTCCAATTCATGAACTATTTTTTAAGTTTGAAATTATTTTCAAAATCCATGAAAATTTTGAAGTCATGGACTTATTCTTTTTTGCGAAAAATTTCATATTTTTTTCAAAGTCAAAGGTTGACCGGTCATCTGGTCAACCCCAATCGAGCGACTGGGTGGAAATTAGTCATGTAATCGAGCGCTGACCTTCTAATGGGCCGGCCCATGAGTAGGGGCGCGTTAGCGCCTGTTCCTCCAAGTGGCGCCTGGCGCCACTTAGGAGCTCCCAAGTAGAAGCACACGAGAGGCCGGACCACCGACAAACACATGAAAAGCCAACGGCGACCTAACCTGAGAATGGTTTATAAACTGCACCATGACTGAACTGAACCTGCACGAATATTTGTATCAGCCCAACCGAAACTAAACCCATACAATATTTTCATCGGCCCAACCAAAACCAAACCACTCAATCTTTACACCCAAGCGGAACTAAACCTAATGCCCATCAGTGGGTTAAAACCATTTACTAAAATAGGTAGAAACCCATTCGCTCCAATGGGTCAACGCTGCGGGCAAGTATCACCTCGGGTTGAGGTGATGACGTTGGGAGGGGTTGCAGGAGATGCCGGGAGGCGGGCATCGTTGGGGCTGGCACTGAGCGAGAGGCGAGTCGCCCGGATCCAACCGATGTAGTGATTGTAGAAGTCGGGGGAGGGAGGGCCGACCGGCAGTGGCGTGAGCCCATCCATCATGGGGGACGATGCAAGAGGCCCATCCAAGAGCAACAGACCTGGGGAGAGGATAGAGCAATCGACGCGCGAGCCATGTCTGGGCTCGTTAGCCGCTGAGGTAGCCGAAGCACGGAGACCAGGGCGTCGCCCGCCGCCTACACAACGACATGGCGCGGTTGTGAGAGTTGGCTTCCCCATGCGCTTACCACAGGGAAGAGTCGGAGGAGACCGGATCCGGGCGTGGCGGTCGCATGTGAGGCCGGATTTGGGCGCAGTGGTCGCGGATGTTGCCGGAGCAGGCTGATCCGAGCAGCATCCACCGCGTGCTCACACGCCGTCAGCCGCGGTCGTGAGAGCCATGGCCTATCGCCTTGTGGTTGCTTTAAGGGCTATCTAGGGAGAGTACCTACGAATCAGTTTCCCAATCGGGTGAGAACCGTAGGTTTAACTAAGATGGAATCAGACCTGTTTGTGCCCGTAACTGACCATACCCAACTGTTTCGTACAAGAAACCAACTTAATCCAACATGTTGTCCTTTGTCGAACTGGACCAATTACCACCGGACTTCGCTGCAACAACTCCACATGACGTCACAGGAGAGCACCCTTTGTCCTCTCGCTTTGGACTGAGGAGCGCCGATCCTGTTCCATTCTCTTTCTCCAACTTTATAATGATGTGTTTATTGTTTCTCCTCCATCCTAATCTATAATACCTAAATAGTTGATCCCCACTATCCTATTTCTCTTGACATGCAGCCTATCCACCTCACCATTGTGCCACATCAGCTTTTTCAAATTATGTTCCTTTTCTTTCTTTTTAAGACCCTCGGACTGGATTTCCTGCGGCTGGGCTGTACAAAGCCTCTTCTCTGCAAAAGGCAGATTGATTAGGCTGTAGTATCCACACACAGTCACATCCATTCATTGTCTTTCCCACGGCTGTTCTGTTCCACTTCCTCAACGCCATGTCCACTATTGCTCAGCCATAAGCCCATAACTGCACAAGAAACTGAAGATGGAATTTGTAGCAGTCCACGATCGTGACTCCTATTCATATAAAGACATGCCTCCACTTTGCTTTCCCACACTTGCGCCCTCCTGGCGAAATCCCTATCTCAGATTCATCTTGGCCTCTAGCCTTGGCGCTGCTGCAAGTTCTGCTGCTTGGTCTCCCATCAAAAGGCTCCTTTGATCTCGCGTCCACAGACCATGCTGAAGGCAGCGGGAAACCACCAGTTAGGCGCCTGCTGCCATCTATTACCCTTATTTTTTTCTGCTAACGAAGTTCGTCTTCGTCTTTTTGGGTGTATCTAAATGTGTGTAGTATATAAGCTTTTGTAGGCGAGCAGTTCAGTACATTTATACATCAGCTCTGAAAACTGGGAATGAAATTTTTTTGGGGTGCTTCTGCACATGCTGCTACTGAGCCTCTCATACGGGTAATCGGTTTGTCTAACAATTTTGCATTTTTGTTTCATGCAGCATATCAAGTCTATTGCCCTTAAATGAATTAGCGAACTTACTACTTCTGTTAACAAGTATTTATAATATGTAAAAGACATGTTTTTATCCTGATTATGTGATTATACAGAACCGTTTTGCAGGCTTTGATAGTCATATGTCATCCTACCTTTTTGTGGACAAGTTTTTATCGTGATTATGTAGATTATACAGTACCATTTTGCCGGCTTTCATAGTCGTTTGTCCTGCTACCCTTTTTTATATGAAGTTCCATATACTAAAGAAGAGGCTGACATCATTTTGTGTATGTCAACAACCTACATCAAACAATGTGCCATACCTACAGTGACATGGCCTTTCCCCCCCACCTACAGTCAGTGAAAATGAACAGATTTAATGATTGTTGGTACTTGGTAAATTGGAAATATTTGTACCCAAAAACCCCAACAACACATAATTGGCCATAAGTTTGCATTTACATTGTTTGGGTTTTATACTTAGAAGTTGAAGTAAATACCAAATCTTTCAGTATATTTTAGGGTCTAATCTTTTTAATTAGTGAGAGATTTTCGGATCTATTTGAGCATTCTACCCAAAACATATTATTGATCCAAGTATCATGTCTCCTTCATTTTAGATACAAGTATCATGTCTCCTTGATACATATTGAATTAATGTCGCTCATGTATAGCTAACCATGTCCCGCAGCAACGCGCGGGGTATTGTATAGTATTGTCAATGCTCCACCACCACCATCGGCCATCACCCCTCGTATAGGAAACAATGGCCCTTTTGCTATGATGACTACCACACCACCCATAAATCTTAACCCCAATATTTTCACCCATAATCCCAATCACTCCAGCCAGATCTCCTCAATATTTACTCCTCTATCTGCATTGCATATAGACATGGGCACCATTGTGTTAGCCTCTACTACACCATTACACAATAGCACGTCCATGATTGCTCTCGACCTCGATTCCCATCATCAGGTCCACTGAGTGTAAGATTGTACATAAATGATGATGACCCCAAAACAATCGCCACATGAGAAATAGCAACAAGTGAATAACTACAATACAAATACATTTTCTGTTATTCGACTTGTTATTTGCAATCAGGGTTGAATTTTGAGAGAACCAAACAAGATAAGTGGTTTACTAACATAAGTTTTACTTTAGATAAAAGTTGTTCGCCAGTTACCATCAATGGAAACTTGAATGTGCTATAGGTTTTTCCTCACCACACAATAGAACAACATTCAAGGTTTCAACCATACACCAAATACATGATGAAGGTGTGACTTAAAATATAACAACGATGACTGAATAAGCACTGCCAAGAACATCATCACCTCCACTATTCTTCAAGGAAATTACATGATCATACTTGGGATCCACGACACCCAGCCCCCCCAGTTTTGAAGATGCCATCTGCGATGCGTTCAATTAGCTTTGCACAATAGCTAAGCTGATCTACTGGATCCTCCTTCCCTGCAGAGAGATCCATCAATCAATACTACCATCGTGTAAAAAACATCTCTACTCAATATGATCTTTTAAGCATCAACCATGGGTAAGTTTGATACACATAGGATTTTTGTACTCTCCACAAAAAATTGTAAGGCATCACCCAATGTTTTCCCATACCATAATAGAAATATGTCACACTAAAGTTTCTTGAACCTGACAACACCGAAGAGCATCCAAACTAATATTCCAGACTCTCCATCTTGAGAAACATTTTCATACACAGTCCTTAAGCCTAACCATTGTACTCTTTTAATACCTACCAGCACACTTTGAAATCTATAGAAGTTAGAACCATAAGATTTTTTTTCAATAGTGATATGAAGTTAAGGGAGATTATATGTAGTCTAGGAAATATAGTGGAAAAACTATGACCAAAGAATCATTAACTACTGATCTTCCCAGAATCTAGTCTTGCCACAATCCCAACTTTGACCATCCAACAATCCTAATCTAGGCTTTAACCTCCATACACTTGTGCCAAAAGTGAGAATTTTCCATTTTGACTTTCACTTGTCCCAGGGTATGATGTGTGAGGTATTTCTTAGTAAGGAAATGTTGGCACATGCCATCTAAATTAGAAAGTTTCTACAACTACTTAGAAAGTAAAGGAATGTCCAGATGTAAAATGCCCAACCCTCCTTGGTCCTCGGGCAAAAAAACATAGGATAATTAACCAAGTGATATTTCCTTTTCAACTTGTCACGATCCCATAGAAATCCAGCATTGTGTATATCTGTATTTCATCTTGAGACCCTTAGATATCTTGTAAACAGATATCACATTCACAATGACACTAGGAAGGGAGGAATTAATTGAAGTTTTTGTACCACCAATGGACATTGGCTTTCCTTGCCAAGAACCTAATCTACTTACCACATTTTCCACACAGCTCTCCAATAGTTAAGTATAACCATTTTCTCATAGGAAGTTTGCCCATTCTGAATATTCTCAAATTCAATAAATCTACAGTTCGTCAGATCACATAGTAAATTCCCCTTAATGGACATTATGTTCAATGATGAGATTGTTAAAATAGGCATAATAGGAAGTTGAGAGTTTTGTCTTGCCCAATATCACGTCAATCAACGGAAGAATTAACCTAGTTAGCAATCCTTGCCTAAGTTCTCTTCGAATCGAGATTCAAAGAGCAGCTAATGGTATCCATATGTGTGTTGTGTGTGGGTGGGGGGAGGAAAATGGCAGGTGGTTATTGGTTCATTACAAGATGCATTTCCTCTCAGATTTACCACCTCCTACAACAAAACACTAAAGTTTCATGAACTTAGCAATCAGACTAATTTGTGTGGATGTCAATTTAGAGAAGCATTTTTTACACACAGTCCATAAGTATAACCATTATTCTGTTTTAACTTCTATTGGTGCTCTCCAAAATATTGAGAGATTTAAAATCACATGTAATAACTTTTAAAACAATAACATAATAGAAGCTAGTGTAAGAGTTATCCTTAGAGAACCATTGATCTTCCTAGAATCAAGTTTGCCAGTATTCCCAACTCTGACCCAACACCATAGCCCCTAACAAAATTGTGTGTTTCCCACTCCCATTTTCACTATCCTAGAGTCTAATGTATGAGGTATTTTGTAGTAAGGAATTGTTGTCACATACACCTCTGTTAAACAATTTCTAAAGCTACTTAGAAAATAAAGCCATGTTCATTATGTCCAAATCTAAAATGCCAACCCTCCTTAGTCCTTGGGAAGATAGACCATGGGCCGATTTAATATTTCATTTTCAACATGTCAGCTCTCCACATAAATGCAGCCTTGTATGTAATGATTTTTTCCTGGCACCATGAGGTATCTTGTAAAAAGGGAGCACCTTCAAAGGGACATTATAAAGGGAGGAAGTAATTCAACTGTTCCGCCACCAATGGATAGTGTCTTCCCTTGCCTAACACCTAATATTTTTTCGCATGGGGGGCTAATACCTAATCTACTTTCCACCTTTTCCTTGCAGCCCTCCATTACGTAAGTATAATAACTTTCTCATCTTAAGGTATACATAAGTATTTTGTAGGAAGTCTGTGACTTTTGAAATCCTCAAATTCAAAAAATCTATAGTTAAGTTGCTCACACAACAAATCCCACTTTATCAAAAATTAATTTCACTGTTGGCATTCTCTAAAAATAGGGATAGTAGGAAGCTAATTTTGCACAATATCACCTCAATAAGTTGAGGAGTTATCCTAGTTAAAATACTTGCCTCAGTGCTCCTCCAATCAAGATTGAAAGATCGACTAATGTTATTGCTTCATTACTCCCATAGAAGAGACACACTCTCTCAGATTTAGCACCTTTGTGCAACAAAACACAAAAGTTTCACGAATCTGACAATAGCCAAACTAATCGTGGGGATTTTTATTTAGAGACATTTTTTCCATGATCCTTAAGCAGAACCATTAATCTCTTTTAATTCTTACTTCCACCCTCTAAAACCTAAGAGATAAAAAATAACATGCAAACACTTTTTTAACAGTGATATAGGGATCTAAGAAGATTGTGTATAGTATGGGAAGATAGTGTAAAAATGGTCATCAAAGAACCATAAATCTTCCCAAAATTTAGTTTGCCACTATTCTCAACTTTGACCCTACAAACAAAACCAAATCAAGACTTTAACCTGGATTAACCTTTATAAAAAGTGTGGGTTTCCCACTCCAGTTTTTAGCTATTCTAGAGTATGATGTGTTGGGTTATCATCTAAGGAATGTCGCCACATACCATCTACATGGAACATTTTCTACCAACACTTAGAAAGTAAAATGGTTTTCATGATGTCTAGATCTCTAATGCCCGACCCTCCTAGGTTGTTGGGCACACACACCATGGATTGATTAACCAAGTGATAATCTATATTCAACTTGCAAAAATCGAGTCATGTACATATGAATCTATTTAGAGAGAGAACATACCAAAAAAATTCTAACGCCCTAAGGTATCATGCAAAAAAACATGTTCAAAGAGGACATGGAAAAGGTAGCAATTACTTAAAATTATTCTGCCACCTACATAATGTCTTCTCTTGCAAACGAATCTAATATATTGTCCACCCTTTCCTATGCAACTCTCAAAAAATTAGGTCTAATCCAATCTTCTATAGGAAGTTCGCACCCAATTTACTTGTGAAAATCGAAAGTAAATTCCACTTTTGTAAAAATTTATTTTAAGTGGGACTGACAAAAAATCAACTAATTCTCAATCCATTTGCAAATTTGCTCATACACATAAACAAATGTTCAGTGTGTTACTAAAAAAATGTTCATCTAGTCTCCACTACTATTAAACAAGCAGGCTGTGGTAGAAACATTGAATATCATCCCTTCCTTATCTTAGATCTGATGGCCAAAATGTTGTAATTAGCAATTAAAGCATTGTAATTAGCATTCCATCAAATAAACATTGTATCAGTCAATCAGATCATCATAATTAGCATTCCAAAAACAAACATTGTACTAATTAAGTAAAGCACTGTAAATACGAAATCCAAAAAACAAACATCGTAATTCTGAATGTTTCCAAACAGTTGACCTAATCCCTAGATCTTCGCCCATGTCTCCGCCAACACCTCCCCCCATCCCGTGGGGCCCACACAAATCGCCCTCGCACCTGACACTGCCCATGCCATTGACGACCAGCACACCTGTCGTCAACCACTGCTGACCACAGTGCCACCCCCACCCTCACTGCCGCCACCAATTGATGTTGGCCAACGCACTACCTCGCCCACCCGCGAAGCACCATTGACATTGACCGCAATTGCCATTGTTGCCATTGCATCATCTGCCGATCCACTGCTAGAGAGAGGAAGAGTGGCGACAGGCACGTGGGGGGAGGGGGGAGGGGTGGGAGGGGAGAGATCCCATGATAAGTGAGGCACATATGTCAAGTTGGGTATTGGGATGCGGGATGGGGTTATTGGGGTCTGCGAAAGCTACCATCTCCAAATAACCTGAAAGCAGGTATTTGGGTAGCCCTAATAACCATTACAAAAAACAGCGCTACAACAAACGCTGTAAAACAGAGCATGCACAAAAAACTTTAGCGCATGTGCTAAAAGCGATATCACGGGCTGCAAATTTTGGGCTGCGAGCACGCACAAAAGCGATATCCCTGGGTGCAAATTTTGGGCCGCGGCTTGTGCACGCTACAAAAATCTGGGCTGCTGCAAGTGGGTTGCCGGATTGGGCGTCATGTTTTTGTGCATCTGGAAAGCCTCTTTGTCGCTACCGCGCGCAAAAAGACTATTTTGGCACTGTAAAAGAATTATACTGCACTGAGGCGAAGCGCGTCTGTTGGAGATGCTCTTAGCTGAGTCAGTTATCCTTTGCCTATAAGTATGGGTGTGATTAGGTCTAAGTCGATTAAGACTTAACTAAGTCTAAGTCAAGTGACATATGTAAGAAACAAAAAATAAAACTAAAATGAAAATTTTGCACGGATCTACACGTAAGATCTCGCAGATATAGCATCGAATGAGACTTGGTTAAGTCTCAATCGACTGAGATTTAGCAATCCCGTATAAGTACTTAGAGGGCGTTGCCAAAAAAAGATGATTTAGAGGGCGTCAATTGCCCTGAATCAAAAGGGAGCGGGACGATAATCTCGATCAAACACACAAGCGATGTGATCTTCATGGAGAATGGGGTTGAGGGCTAACCCATGTGATTTTAACACTTCGAGTGCCATCTTGATAAGAAAATAGGCAGTTTTCCGATTAAATTAATCCATGAATAAATCATGAGCATGACACTGACAGTATTGATAACACACTGGTTACGATCTAACAGAGCATGTACTACGCATATAGTAGAAACATCTATGCATATCGTTAGTACTGCTACAACAGAAAGAAACATGAGAGGGATGAATGATGTATACCCTCTAATTGGCCATGCGGCGGCGGTGGCGGCGGCAGTAGCCGCGGCATCCTCGGCGGCCTTCTTGTCGGCCTCGGCCTTCTCAGCGGCGGCACGGTCGGCATCGGTCGACATGGTGACGACGAAGGTGATGTGGACGTAGATGAACAGAAGCGAGCAGTCGTGTAGTCGCTACCCAAAAACCTAATCGCCCCTCTCCCGTACAGGATTCGGAGAGGCTGGGTTTCGGAGGCCTGCTCTCCCGTCAACCGTGTACGTGGTGAACGGGACGGAGTCGCCGGCGGCAGCAGCAGCAGAGGAATGACACGGTCATGGAGGCGGAGATGCGTTCTGTTTCTGTGGCGGCTATGGTTGGCAGCGCCCCACATATATATGTGCGGCTGCGCGTGGAGAGACGTGGGCTGAACCCACGTCCAAGTCGGTAGCCCACGATCCGACGTCTCAGATCGTGGCCCCACCTGTCAAAGACTCTCCGTTCCTGACCGGCAAAAAGAAGCGCATAGGAGTGAGCTCGGCTCGGCTCAATCCCGCAACCCGCGGCGAGTCGTGACGAGGCGTGGCATGGCGAGGCGAGCGGAGGAGGAGGAGTGCGTGAGGGCCTCATCTCTTCTCAAGCTCCAATAGCATGAGGAAGAGAATCCCTTATAAACCACTCCAACTCCCCTTCCACTTCCGGGGTGGGACTAAACTTCCCACCACCTTGTCATGCCACCTACATGGGCCCTTAGAGATCAAATCTGAAATTGTCATATGGGCTCTAGGCCCATCTCATATTTCAACAATCCCCCACCAGATCTCAGGGGCCCAGTTTGTCCTTTGTTCCAAACGCTGTTTTGATATACCAGCATCTCAGTGGAGACCGATTAAGGTTGAGCTCCACCTAGACCAAGTAGTTACACTCTTTCACAACTGAACAATGAACTATGCCTTGAATTGTCAGTTTGGCGTCAAGAAGTTTCACCACAAGTCTCACCGATACGAGGCTCCCGAAGGCTGACCCCTTGGGTGGAGCATATTAGTCACACTCCTGGCCTGTTCATGAGCTTGCTAGAGATCACCCCAATCTCATAGACTGTGACCAGCAGTCGGGCTCATATAGGTGTGTTCCTCCAAAGATCGCTCTGTAGGATAGCATCTTGCTTATGCATATAAGCCTTGGAACACATTAAGACAGTAGTCATCCTTCCATACAGTTTCCGAGAGTATTGCATCTCCAACGGAGTGGGTTAGTAAAGTTACTCTCCTCAGTTCACCACTGGCTTGTTTTCCCAGGTCCTACTTCACGGGATCTCTGATCACATAGGTTGGGTTACTACCATGGCAACTCATGTGGGTCTCATACCCATCTCCCTTGATGTGTTATCTATCACAACACGTGATAGCCCTTTAGTAAAGGGATCTGCCAGATTCTTAGCCGTTTGAATATAATCCAACGCTATCACTCCGGAGTTCCTCAATTTTCTGACAGCTTTCAATCTCATTCTTATGTGTTTGTTGGACTTCATGTTGTCCTTTGAACTCTTCACCTTGACAATAACTGTTTGATTGTCACAGTTCATAAGGATGGCTGGAACCGGCTTCTCAACCACTAGCAAGTCATCAACAGATCTCGAAGCCATTCTGCTTCGCCACCCGATGTGTCTAATGCTGTTAATTCTGCTTCCATTGTCGATCTTGTTAAGATCGTTTGCTTGCAAGACTTCCAGGAAACAGCACCATCTCCAATAGTAAATATATACCCAGTTGTGGCCTTCATCTCATCAGCATCAGAGATCCAATTCGCATCATTATACCCTTCAAGCACCGACGGGTATCCGGTATAGTGAAGTCCATAGTTCATAGTACCTTTCAGATAGCGCATAACTCTCTCAAGAGCACGCCAATGTACATCACCCGGTTTGGAAACAAATCGGCTCAGTTTGCTAATAGCAAATGCGATGTTAGGCCTCGTTGCGCTCGCTAGATACTGTAGTGAACCAACAATCTGAGAGTATCTCAATTGATCTATAGCTGTGCCTTTAGACTTTCGAATCAGCACACTAGAATCATATGGTGTTTGAGATGGTTTGCAGTCCGAATATCCAAAACGACTCAATACCTTCTCAACATAATGGGATTGCAAAAGTGTAATCCCACCCTCATCATCTCTCAATAGCTTGATGTTTAAGATAACATCAGCCACTCCAAGGTCCTTCATCTCAAAGTTCTGGGATAGGAAAGACTTAACCTCCTCGATCAACTTGAAATTAGTCCCAAATATCAGTATGTCATCAACAGACAAACACAGTATAACTCCTTCGCCCCCACCATAGCGATAGTATACACATTTGTCAGCCTCATTAACAACAAAGCCAACAGATGTCAACGTTCCATTAAACTTGTCATGCCATTGCTTAGGCGCTTGTCTCAGGCCATACAAAGATTTCACCAACTTACACACCTTTCCTTCCTGACCATCCATCACAAAGCCATCAGGCTGTTGCATATAGATTTCCTCCTTTAGCTCTCCGTTCATGAAAGCCGTCTTAACATCCATCTGATGAATGAGAAGACCATGCGAGGCCGCCAACGAGAGTAATACTCGAATGGTGGTCAGTCTGGCCACAGGTGAATAAGTGTCGAAGAAATCTTCTTCTTCTTTCTGGGCGTAGCCCTTGGCCACAAGCCTAGACTTGTACTTTTCTATCGTACCATCGGGCCTAAGCTTCTTCTTGAACACCCACTTTCATTCCAATGGTTTGCAACCATAAGGACGTTCAGTAAGCTCCCAAGTCCCGTTAGCCATGATGGAATCCATCTCGCTACGGACCGCATCCTTCCAGTAGTCAGCTTCTGGAGATGCGTACGCTTTTGAAATAGAAGTGGGATTATCCTCCACGAGGTATATGAAGAAATCATCACCAAAGGTCTTTACAGTCCTTTGTGTCTTGCCCCTACCAAGGGATTCCTCATTATCCTCCTCAGGATTTTCATCATGTGTTTGATTATAATATTCCATCGGAATGGCAGGTTCAGGAGTCTTCTCAGATTCCTGTCTAGAAGTGCTTTGTACATCTCTCATGGGAAAAATGTCCTCAAAGAATGTAGCATCTTTAGACTCCATAATTGTACCGACTTTCATGTCAGGTACCTCTGATTTCACTACTAGAAATCTATAGCCAACACTATTCATAGCGTAGCCCAAATTAAGACAGTCCACAGTCTTTGGTCCAAGCTTACGCTTTTTGGGGATCGGCACATTAACTTTCGCCAAGCAGCCCCAGGTCCGTAACTATGAGAGTGTTGTCCTTCTCTTGGTCCACTTCTCATAAGGAGTGATCTCGTTATCCTTTGTCGGAACTTTATTCAGGACATGACAGGATGTCATTATAGCCTCCCCCACCATGCCTTGGATAAACCCGACGTATCTAACATGGCATTAACCAAATCAGTTAGAGTACGGTTTTTCCGCTCGGCAACCCTGTTTGACTGGGGTGAGTAAGGAGGCGTCCTCTCATGAATAATGTCGTGTTCCGCACAAAAGGCATCAAACTCTTTCGAGAATTACTCTCCACCACGATCTGACCGGACTCGTTTAATTTTCTTTTCAAGTTGATTCTCAACTTCTGCCTTATAGATTTTGAAGTAGTGTAGAGCCTCATCTTTAGTATTTAACAGATACACATAGCAATATCTAGTGGAATCATCTATCAAATTCATGAAATATTTCTTTCCACCTTTAGTCAACACACCATTCATCTCACAAAGATCAGAATATATGAGTTCCAGTGGCGCCAAGTGTCTCTCCTCTGCTGCCTTGTGAGGCTTGCGAGGTTGCTTAGATTGCACACATGAATGGCACTTAGAACCTTTGGCTAAAGTGAAACTCAGGATTAAATTCGATTTTGCTAGCCGCGTCATAACACCGAAACCAATGTGACAAAGACGTGAATGTCATACTTCAGATTCATTAACACTCAAATGAATATTGTTCACGACTTTATTACATAGATCTGTAAGAGAAAGGCGGAACATGCCTCCGCATTCATAACCCTTTTCAACAAATAGTCCATATTTCATAACAACTAATTTATTAGACTCGAATACCAACTTAAACCCTTCTCTACATAGAAGGGAGCCACTAACGAGGTTCTTCTTGATGGCGGGGACATACTACACGTTCTTCAGCTGCACGATCCTTCTCGAAGTAAACTTCAGATCGACCGTGCCAACACCAAGAACAGAAGCACTCGCGCCATTCCCCATCAGTACGGACCCGTGACCTGTGGTCTGGTAAGAAGAAAATAATGAAATGTCAGCACACACATGAACACCTGCACCTGTGTCGACACACCAATCAGTGGACAGCCAAACTAAAAATACAGCAAATAAATTACCGTACCCAGATGCACCACCCTCATTGTTGCTCACAATCATATTGACAGACTTGGAGTCCTGTCCTTGCTTCTTATACTTCTTCGGGCACTTGTTGGCCCAATGTTCAAGCGAACCACAAGTAAAGCAGCCCTCATCCTTCTTGTTCTTCTTGAAGGTCTTCTTACCCTTCTTCTTAAAGTCGGCACTCTATTGGACACCGTTCTTTCCCTTGGGCTTGTGGGAATTGGAGTTCTTCTGATGCACCATGTTGGCCACAGAAGATCCTTCGACCCCTTTTCCGTGCGAGTCCTTTGCCCTTGAATTCTGCTCAACACTTAGATGGCCAATGACATCCTCCACAGAGAATTCACGCCTCTGATGTTTCAGAGTGGTGGCAAAGTTCCTCTAGGAATTGGGAAGCTTAGCGATTATGCAGCCCGCGACAAACTTGCCCGGTAACTCGCACTTAAGAAGCTCAAGCTCCTTAACAATGCATATTATCTCATGAGCCTGCTCCAATACAGGACGGTTTTCAACCATCTTGTAATCATGGAACTGCTCTATAATATACATCTCGCTCCCTGCATCGGCAGCCCCGAACTTAGATTCGAGCGCCTCCCACAAGTCCTTGGCAGACCGCACATGCAAATATGCGTCAACCAGCTTATCTCCAATCACGCTCAGAACTGCCCCGAGGAACACGACAGTGGCCTCCTTCACTAGTAGAAAACAGGGCTATGGTCCAGGCCAGCTCAGCCCATTAGTCCCGGTTTAGTGTAGAACCGGGACCAATGTGGGCATTGGTCCCGGTTCGTGAGCCCAGGGGGCCGGCCGGGCCACGTGGGCCATTGGTCCCAGTTCGTCTGGACCTTTTGGTCCCGGTTGGTGGGACGATGCTATGTGGGTGAAATGATGATACCATGCCAACTTTCAACCTTTTCAGAGTTCATTTTGAAATGCTTTCCAATTTCAGAGTCATTTAGCTCAAAGAATGAATTAATAGCAAACAGAATGAACTACAAAACTTTTATGAAAATAAAAACAATCAATTAAAATATTATGTTATGATCAACTAAAATAAAACTATAATATTCTTCAATAGCAAAAAGAATATAATTTGTGTGACCTAAAATCAAACTATAAGTATTTAATTGTAAGTATAAATAAAAAATAAATAGCAAAGAAGAAAAAAAATTCTAATTTTATAGTAAAGTTATTCATAAACTAGTGATTCACACAAATTTTTAAAAATTCAAATTTAAACTATTTAAAATTTAAAACTAATGGCACTAACAGAAAGTTTATAATTTTTGTGACCTAAAAGCAAAAAGAAATCACTAAAAAACTGTAAGTATTTAGTTGTAAGTAGAAATAAAAAATAAATAGAAAAAAATTCTAATTTTATAGTAAAGTTATTCATAAACTAGTGATTCACACAAATTTTTAAAAATTCAAATTTAAACTATTTAAAATTTAAAACTAATGGCACTAACAGAAAGTTTATAATTTTTGTGACCTAAAAGCAAAAAGAAATCACTAAAAAACTGTAAGTATTTAGTTGTAAGTAGAAATAAAAAATAAATAGAAAAAAATGTAGAAATAAAAAAGAAAAAACAAAAAAAATGCCACCTACTGGGCCTCCACGGCCTGAATACGACTAGAAACCCTACATGGGCCAGGATTCAGGCCCGCAGAAGGCCCAATAGGCCCACAGGCAAAGCAGTGTCGAATTAGGCCCATAGGCCTGCAGTTTAGAGGAGTTCGAGAGGGAGGAGGCAGCAGAGCTTATAAACTGGTGTTGGGCGCTGTCAACTAGCGATGTGGGACTAAACTTTTGGGCGCGAGGCAGCACAAGGGTATTGGTCCCGGTTGGTGGCACCAACCGGGACTAAAGGTGGCATTGGTCCCGGTTGGTGGCACCAGCCGTGACCATTGCCCCCCTTTAGTCCCGGTTGGTGCCACCAACCGGGACCAATGGGCTTCGCTTCCCGCCCTTTGGGCTGCCGAAAAGAGGCCATTGGTCTCGGTTCATGGCAACAACCGGGACTAATGCCCACCTTTAGTCCCGGTTGCTGCCACGAACCGAGACTAAAGCCTCTTCTATATAAGGCCACACTTTGGAATTTTTCATTCTCATCTTGCAGTTGCCATCCCTGACGCTGCCA
>NC_041388.1:623567959-623618947 GCF_002162155.2 Triticum dicoccoides | reverse complement strand
TCTTCCTCTTTTTTTTATCGGGAACGAGGGTCGTCGAGGGTCGCCGAGCGGTAGAGGAAGAAGAGGATAAAATAGAAGAGGAAGAAAAAAAGGAGAGGGGTCGACGGTCGCCTAGGGGTCGAGGGTCGAGAGGGGGTCTAGGGTCGCCGAGAGGGGAGAGGAAGACGAGGAGAAATAAATAAGAAGAAGAAAAAAGAAGAAAAAGAAGAGGAGAAGAAGAAAGGAATAGAGGAGAAGAAGAGAAAAATAGAATATATATTCTATTTTCTCTTTTCTCCTCTATTCCTTTCTTCTTCTCCTCTTTTTTTTCTTCTTTTTTTTCTTCGACACGTGGGGGGGGGGTCGAGAACGCTGGACATTCATGAGAGAGGCGAGGAAGAAGGGGAAGAAGAGGAGAGGAAGAAGAGGAAGTCTTCTCCTCTATTCTTTCTTCTCTTCTTTTTTCTTCTTCTTCTTCCTCTTTATTTTATCGGGAACGAGGGTCGTCGAGAGGGTCGCCGAGCGGTAGAGGAGAAACCCTAAATAGAAAGTATCGTCGGTGTGAGATACATGTACCGTCAGTGTCGGACACTACATCCACATCCCATAAGTGGCGCGGGTTTCGACGCCCACGTCACTTGTGGGACGTGGATGTAGTGTCCGACACCGAAGGCCACATGTATCTCACACCCACGATACTTGCTAGCTATTTAGGGTTTCCTCTACCGAAAAGAAGAGGAGAAATAAATAAGAAGAAGAGGAGGGTCGAGGGGTCGAGGGTCGTCGAGGGGTCGAGGATCGCCGAGGGGTCGAGAGAGGTTTCCTAGTGTCAAAGTATTGAAGAAATCCATGCCTTCATCATTAGCCGGAAGTAACCAGGGCATGTTGGTACGAAGTTCTGCAAAGTTGTTTTGGAATGGAGTCCCGGATAGAATAATCCGCCTTTTGGTACCAATTCAGCAAAGGCCTTCCAAATAGCAATATTCGGAAGGCTCTTGCTGAACTTTGTACCAAAAGGCGGATTATCCTATCTGGGAGTCCGTTCCAGAACAACTTTGAAGAGCTTCGTACCATCATGCACATGTTACTTTCGCCTAATGATGAAGACATGGTTTTGTTGAATCCTGAGACACTATGCAACCTCCCGACCCCTCGGCGATCCTCTCAAACATGAGAGGAAGAAGAGGATCGTCGAGGGGTCGAGGGTTCCAGGGTCGTCGAGGGGTCGAGGATCGCCGAGGGGTCGAGAGAGGTTTCCTAGTGTCAAAGTATTGAAGAAAGCCATGCCTTCATCATTAGCCAGAAGTAACCAGGGCATGTTGGTACGAAGTTCTGCAAAGTTGTTTTGGAATGGAGTCCCGGATAGAATAATCCGCCTTTTGGTACCAATTCAGCAAAGGCCTTCCAAATAGCAATATTCGGAAGGCTCTTGTTGAACTTTGTACCAAAAGGCGGATTATCCTATCTGGGAGTCCGTTCCAGAACAACTTTGAAGAGCTTCGTACCATCATGCACATGTTACTTTCGCCTAATGATGAAGACATGGTTTTGTTGAATCCCTTGACACTAGGCAACCTCCCGACCCCTCGGCGATCCTATCGAACATGAGAGGAAGAAGAGGATAAAAAAAGAAGATGAAGAAGAAAAAAAAGAGGAGAAGAAAGAATAGAGGAGATCTTCTCCTCTATTCTTTCTTCTCCTCTTCTTCTCCTCTATTCTTTCTTCTCCTCTTTTTTTTCTTCTTCTTCCTCTTTTTTTTATCGGGAACGAGGGTCGTCGAGGGACATAGATGTAGTGTCGTCGTTGTCGATATATACCCCCTCCCGATAGCTTACTATGATTAGGTAGCTAGTTCTACGTTTGGCACTAATATATCCATCTGTCATGTTTGAATAATAATTGCCATGTTGTAAATATTTGTAGAAACTATGGACACCGCCCTAGACGAAGCAACAAAAGAAGCATTGTTGAGGGACATAATCACAGAAGGAAGTGATGCCATCTTGTTGTTTCTCAACGAAACCGATGGTCTGGAAGGAGAGGGTGAACAAGCTGGCTACGGTGACCTAATGCTGGTGCAAGAAGAAGAACATGAGGACGGCTCCAGTGACCCAATGCCGGTGCAAGAAGGAGACCGTGATGACGGCTCCGGTGACCGAACCGAGTCCGTCCAGGTATATATATTAGTTAAGCCTATGCTGACTAGCTGATTGATGCATTCATTGTTTTGGTATGTACACATATTAATTAAGTCTTTGTTCTTTTTTCTAGCCCTCCGGATCGAGCACAACTTCGGTAAAGAGACGAGGCCCGAAGAAAAAGTTGAGCTCGGATGAAAAGTTTGAGATCATAGCAATCGCGCCCGACGGCCAACCTATTGAACCCCTCCGCACAAAGAGCGCATTTGTTGCTCAGTGCGGGGTTCTGGTTAGGGACAAGATCCCGATAAGCATCCAGCAATGGTTTAAGCCGGCTACAGAAGACCCTGAGGTGTCTTATGTCAATGATATGTAGAAAAATGATCTTTGGACTGAGCTAAAGTCAAATTTCACCCTACCGCCTGAGGATAATCCAGAGAACCCAGTTAAAGAGAAATTAATCAAGTCTTTTGCTCTGAAGAGGATGGCAGAACTATTCAGGAGGTGGAAGAAAGAGCTGAATAAGTAAATAACAAGACATCAGAATTCAAGGGCAGATATGAGAATATCAGAGATCACTGGCCCGCATTTGTGGCCTACAAGACATCGGAAAAGAGTCAGAAGATGTCAGCGACAAACAAGCAAAATGCTGCAAAGAAGAAGCTTCACCATCGCATGGGGTCAGGTGGCTACCTCGTAGCCCGGCCTAAGTGGTCCAAGACTGAGAATGATCTGGTTCATAAAGGGATCGAACCAGAGACAATTAACTGGCCAGACCGTTGCCGGACTTGGTTCTTCGGGGCTGGCGGAACACTGGACCCTGTTGTTGGAAATATGCCCTAGAGGCAATAATAAATTGATTATTATTATATTTCCTTGTTCATGATAATCGTTTATTATCCATGCTAGAATTGTATTGATAGGAAACTCAGATACATGTGTGGATACATAGACAACACCATGTCCCTAGTAAGCCTCTAGTTGACTAGCTCGTTAATCAATAGATGGTTACGGTTTCCTGACCATGGACATTGGATGTCATTGATAACGGGATCACATCATTAGGAGAATGATGTGATGGATAAGACCCAATCCTAAGCCTAGCACAAGATCATGTAGTTCGTATGCTAAAGCTTTTCTAATGTCAAGTATCATTTCCTTAGACCATGAGATTGTGCAACTCTCGGATACCGTAGGAGTGCTTTGGGTGTGCCAAACGTCACAACGTAACTGGGTGGCTATAAAGGTACACTACGGGTATCTCTGAAAGTGTCTGTTGGGTTGGCACGAATCGAGATTGGGATTTGTCACTCCGTGTAAACGGAGAGGTATCTCTGGGCCCACTCGGTAGGACATCATCATAATGTGCACAATGTGACCAAGGGGTTGATCACGGGATGATGTGTTACGGAACGAGTAAAGAGACTTGCCGGTAACGAGATTGAACAAGGTATCGGTATACCGACGATCGAATCTCGGGCAAGTACCATACCGCTAGACAAAGGGAATTGTATACGGGATCGATTGAGTCCTTGACATCGTGGTTCATCCGATGAGATCATCGTGGAACATGTGGGAGCCAACATGGGTATCCAGATCCCGCTGTTGGTTATTGACCGGAGAACGTCTCGGTCATGTCTGCATGTCTCCCGAACCCGTAGGGTCTACACACTTAAGGTTCGATGACGCTGGGGTTATAAAGGAAGCTTGTATGTGGTTACCGAATGTTGTTCCGAGTCCCGGATGAGATCCCGGATGTCACGAGGAGTTACGGAATGGTCCGGAGGTAAAGATTTATATATAGGAAGTCCTGTTTCGGCCATCGGGACAAGTTTCGGGGTCATCGGTATTGTACCGGGACCATCGGAAGGGTCCCGGGGGCCCACCGGGTGGGGCCACCTGCCCCGGGGGGGCACATGGGCTGTAGGGGGTGCGCCTTGGCCTACATGGGCCAAGGGCACCAGCCCCAAGAGGCCCATGCGCCTAGGGAACCCTAGAGGGAAGAGTCCTCAAGGGGGAAGGCACCTCCGAGGTGCCTTGGGGAGGATGGACTCCTCCCCCCCTCTTAACCGCACCCCTTCCTTGGAGGAAGGGGCAAGGCTGCGCCTCCCCCCTCTCCCCTGCCCCTATATATAGTGGAGGGGAGGGAGGGCATCCATACCTGAGCCCCTGGCGCCTCCCTCCCTCCCGTGACACCTCCTCCTCTCCCGTAGGTGCTTGGCGAAGCCCTGCAGGATTGCCACGCTCCTCCATCACCACCACGCCGTTGTGCTGCTGCTGGATGGAGTCTTCCTCAACCTCTTCCTCTTTCCTTGCTGGATCAAGGCGTGGGAGACATCGTCGAGATGTACGTGTGTTGAACGCGGAGGTGCTGTCCGTTCGGCACTAGATCATCGGTGATTTGAATCACGACGAGTACGACTCCATCAACCCCGTTCACTTGAACGCTTCCGCTTAGCGATCTGCAAGGGTATGTAGATGCACTCTCCTTCCCCTCGTTGCTAGTCTCTCCATAGATAGATCTTGGTGACACGTAGGAAAATTTTGAATTTCTGCTACGTTCCCCAACAGTGGCATCATGAGCTAGGTCTATTGCGTAGATTCTTTGCACGAGTAGAACACAAAGTAGTTGTGGGCGTCGATATTGTTCAATATGCTTGCCGTTACTAGTCTTATCTTGATTCGGCGGCATCGTGGGATGAAGCGGCCCGGACCAACCTTACACGTACGCTTACGTGAGACCGGTTCCACCGACAAACATGCACTAGTTGCATAAGGTGGCTGGCGGGTGTCTGTCTCTCCCACTTTAGTCGGATCGGATTCGATGAAAAGGGTCCTTATGAAGGGTAAATAGCAATTGGCATATCACGTTGTGGTTCATGTGTAGGTAAGAAACGTTCTTGCTAGAAACCCATAGCAGCCACGTAAAACATGCAAACAACAATTAGAGGACGTCTAACTTGTTTTTGCAGGGTATGCTATGTGATGTGATATGGCCAAAGGATGTGATGAATGATATATGTGATGTATGAGATTGATCATGTTCTTGTAATAGGAATCACGACTTGCATGTCGATGAGTATGACAACCGGCAGGAGCCATAGGAGTTGTCTTTATTTATTTGTGACCTGCGTGTCAACTTAAACGTCATGTAATTACTTTACTTTATTGCTAACCGTTAGCCATAGTAGTAGAAGTAATAGTTGGTGAGGCAACTTCATGAAGACACGATGATGGAGATCATGATGATGGAGATCATGGTGTCATGCCGGTGACGATGATGATCATGGAGCCCCGAAGATGGAGATCAAAAGGAGCAAAGTGATGATGGCCATATCATGTCACTATTTGATTGCATGTGATGTTTATCATGTTTATACATCTTATTTTCTTAGAACGACGGTAGTAAATAAGATGATCCCTTACAACAATTTCAAGAAGTGTTCTCCCCTAACTGTGCACCGTTGCGACAGTTCGTGTTTCGAAGCACCACGTGATGATCGGGTGTTAGATTCTAACGTTCACATACAACGGGTGTAAGACAGATTTACACAGGCGAAACACTTAGGGTTAACTTGACGAGCCTAGCATGTACAGACATGGCCTCGGAACACGGAGACCGAAAGGTCGAACATGAGTCGTATAGAAGATACGATCAACATGAAGATGTTCACCGATGATGACTAGTCCGTCTCACGTGATGATCGGACACGGCCTAGTTTGACTCGGATCATGTAATCACTTAGATGACTAGAGGGATGTCTATCTAAGTGGGAGTTCATAAGATGAACTTAATTATACTGAACATAGTCAAAAGGTTTTTGCAAATTATGTCGTAGCTCACGCTATAGTTCTACTGTTTAGATATGTTCCTAGAGAAAATATAGTTGAAAGTTGATAGTAGCGATTATGCGGACAGTAGAAAGCTTATGTCCTTAATGCACCGCTCAGTGTGCTGAACCCCAAACGTCGTCTGTGGATGTTGCGAACATCGGACATACACGTTTTGATAACTACGTGATAGTTCAGTTAAACGGTTTAGAGTTGAGGCACCAAAGACGTTTTTGAAACATCGCGAAACATATGAGATGTTTTGAGGGCTGAAATTGGGATTTCAGGCTCGTTCCCATGTCAAGAGGTATAAGACCTCCGATGACTTTCTTAACCTGCAAACTAAGGAGAAAAGCTCAATTGTTGAGCTTGTGCTCAGATTGTCTGAGTACAACAATCATTTGAATCGAGTGGGAGTTGATCTTCCAGATAAGACAGTGATGGTTCTCCAAAGTCATTGCCACCAAGCTGTTAGAGCTTCGTGATGAACTATAACATATCAAGGATAGATATGATGATCCTTGAGGTATTCGCGATGTTTGACACCGCGAAAGTAGAAATCAAGAAGGAGCATCAATTGTTGATGGTTGGTGAAACCACTAGTTTCAAGAAGGGCAAGGGCAAGAAGGGATACTTCATGAAACGGCAAATTAGCTGCTGCTCTAGTGAAGAAACCCAAGGTAAAACCCAAACCCGAGACTAAGTGCTTCTGTAATAAGGGGAACAACCACTAGAGCAGAATTACCCTAGATACTTGGTAGATAAGAAGGCTGGCAAGGTCGATAGAAGTATATTGGATATACATTGTGTTAATGTGTACTTTGCTAGTACTCCTAGTAGCACCAGGGTATTAGATACCGGTTCGGTTGCTAAGTGTTAGTAACTCGAAACAAAAGGCTACGGAATAAACGGAGACTAGCTAAAGGTGAGCTGACGATATGTGTTGGAAGTTTTTCCAAGCTTGATATGATCAAGCATCGCATGCTCCCTCTACCAAAGAGATTGGTGTTAAACCTAAATAATTGTTATTTGGTGTTTGCGTTGAGCATAGACATGATTGGATTACGTCTATCGCAATACGGTTATTCATTTAAGGAGAATAATGGTTACTCTATTTATTTGAATAATACCTTCAATTGTCTTACACCTAAAATGAATGGTTTATTAAATCTCGATCGTAGTGATACACATGTTCATGCCAAAAGATAGTAATGATAGTACCACCTACTTGTGGCACTGCCACGTAAGTCATATCGGTATTAAACGCATGAAGAAGCTCCATATTGATGGATCTTTGGGCTCACTCGTTTTTGAAAAGTTTGAGACATGCGAACCATGTCTATTGGTGTATATGCATGAAGAAACTCCATGCAAATGGACCGTTTTGACTCACTTGATTTTGAATCACTTGGGACATGCAAATCATACCACATGGGCAAGATGACTGAAAAGCCTCGTTTTCAGTAAGATGGAACAAGATAGCAACTTGTTGGAAGTAACACATTTTGATGTGTGCAGTCCAATGAGTGCTGAGGCATGCAGTGAATATCGTTATGTTCTTACTTCACAGATGATTCGAGTAGATGTTGAGTATATTTACTTGATGAATCACGAGTCTGAATTATTGAAAGGTTCAAGTAATTTCAGTGTGAAGTTGAAAGATCGTCGTGACAAGAGGATAAAAGATCTATGATATGATCATAGAGATGAATATCTGAATCACGAGTTTGGCACATAATTAAGACATTGTGGAAATTGTTTCACAACTAATACAGCCTGGAACACCATAGTGTGATGGTGTGTCCGAACATCATAACTGCACCTTATTGGATATGATGCATACCAAGATGTCTCTTATCGAATTACCACGATAGTTTATGGGTTAGGCATTAGAGACAACCACATTCACTTTAAATAGGGCACCACATAATTTCGTTGAGACGACACCGTATGAACTATGGTTTGGAGAAACCTAAGTTGCCGTTTCTTGAAAGTTTGGGGCTGCGACGCTTATGTGAAAAGGTTTCAGGTTGATAAGCTCGAACCCAAAGCAGATAAAATGCATCTTCATAGGACACCCAAAAACAGTTGGGTATACCTCCTAATTCAGATCCGAAAGCAATAGGGATTGTTTCTTGAATCGGGTCCTTTTTCGAGGAAAGGTTTCTCTCGAAAAGTTGAGTGGGAGGATGGTGGAGACTTGATGAGGTTATTGAACCGTCACTTCAACAAGTGTGTAGCAGGGCACAGGAAGTTGTTCCTGTGGCACGTGCACCAACTGAAGTGGAAGCTTATGATAGTGATCATGAAACTTCGGATCGAGTCACTACCAAACCTCGTGGAATGACAAGGATGCGTACTACTTCAGAGTGGTACGTAATCCTGTCTTGGAAGTCATGTTGCTAGACAAGAATGAACCTACGAGCTATGGAGAAGCGATGGTGGGCCCGGATTCCGATAAATGGCTCAAGGCCATAAAACCCGAGAGAGGATCCATGTATGAAAACAAAGTGTAGACTTTGGAAGAACTACTTGATGGTCGTAAGGCTGTTAGGTACATATGGATTTTGAAAGGAAGACAGACAATGATGGTAAGTGTTACCATTGAGAAAGCTCGACTTGTCGTTAAGATGTTTTTTTCGACAAGTTGAAGGAGTTGACTACGATGAGACTTTCTCACTCGTAGCGATGCTAAGAGTCTGTTGGAATTGTATTAGCAATTACTGCATTATTTATGAAATCTTGTAGATAGGATGTCAAAACATTGTTTCCTCGACGATTCTTGAGGAAAGGTTGTATGTGATACAACCGGAAGGTTTTGTCTATCCTGAAATATGCTAATAAGTATGCAAAGCTCCAGCAATCCTTCTGAGGACTGGAGTGAGCATCTCGGAGTTGGAATGTATGCTTTGATGATGATCAAAGATTTTGGGTGTATACAAAGTTTATGAGAAACTTGTATTTCCAAAGAAGTGAGTGGGAGCACTATAGAATTTCTGATGAGTATATGTTGTTGACATATTAATGATCAGAAATGACGTAGAATTTCTGGAAAGCATATAGGGTTATTTGGAAAGTGTTTTCAATGGAAAACCTGGATTAAGCTACTTGAACATTGAGCATCAAGATCTATAAGGATAGATCAAAACGCTTAATAGTACTTTCAAATGAGCACATGCCTTGACGTGATCTTGAAGGTGTTCAAGATGGATCAGTCAAAGAAGGAGTTCTTGCCTGAGTTGTAAGGTATGAAGTTAAAGCTCGACCATGGCAGAATAGAGAGAAAGGAACGAAGGTCGTCCCCTATGCTTAAGACATAGGCTCTACAGTATGCTATGCTGTGTACCACACCTGAAGTGTGCTTTACCATGAGTCAGTCAAGGGGTACAAGAGTGATCCAAGAATGGATCACAGGACAGCGGTCAAAGTTATCCTTAGTAACTAGTGGACTAAGGAATTTTCTCAATTATGGAGGTGGTAAAAGAGTTCGTCGTAAAGGGTTACGTCGATGCAAGCTTAACACCTATCCGGATAGCTCTGAGTAGAGATACCGGATACGTATAATGGAGCAACAATTTAGAATAGCTCCAAGTAGAACAGTTATTTGGAATAGCTCCAAATAGAACGTGGTAGCTGCATCTAGGAGATGACATAGAGATTTGTAAAGCACACACGGATCTGAAAGGTTCAGACCCGTTGACTATAACCTCTCTCACAAGCATAACATGATCAAACCCAGAACTCTTTGGGTGTTAGTCACATGGGGATGTGACCTTGAGTGTTAATCACATATCGATGTGAACTAGATTATTGACTCTAGTGCAAGTGGGAGACTGTTGGAAATATGCCCTAGAGGCAATAATAAATTGATTATTATTATATTTCCTTGTTCATGATAATCGTTTATTATCCATGCTATAATTGTATTGATAGGAAACTCAGATACATGTGTGGATACATAGACAACACCATGTCCCTAGTAAGCCTCTAGTTGACTAGCTCGTTGATCAATAGATGGTTACAGTTTCCTGACCATGGACATTGGATGTCGTTGATAACGGGATCACATCATTAGGAGAATGATGTGATGGACAAGACCCAATCCTAAGCCTAGCACAAGATCATGTAGTTCGTATGCTAAAGCTTTTCTAATGTCAAGTATCATTTCCTTAGACCATGAGATTGTGCAACTCCCGGATACCGTAGGAGTGCTTTGGGTGTGCCAAACGTCACAACGTAACTGGGTGGCTATAAAGGTACACTACGGGTATCTCTGAAAGTGTCTGTTGGGTTGGCACGAATCGAGATTGAGATTTTGTCACTCCGTGTAAACGGAGAGGTATCTCTGGGCCCACTCGGTAGGACATCATCATAATGTGCACAATGTGACCAAGGGGTTGATCACGGGATGATGTGTTACGGAACGAGTAAAGAGACTTGCCGGTAACGAGATTGAACAAGGTATCGGTATACCGACGATCGAATCTCGGGCAAGTACCATACCGCTAGACAAAGGGAATTGTATACGGGATCGATTGAGTCCTTGACATCGTGGTTCATCCGATGAGATCATCGTGGAACATGTGGGAGCCAACATGGGTATCCAGATCCCGCTGTTGGTTATTGACCGGAGAACGTCTCGGTCATGTCTGCATGTCTCCCGAACCCGTAGGGTCTACACACTTAAGGTTCGATGACGCTAGGGTTACAAAAGAAGCTTGTATGTGGTTACCGAATGTTGTTCGGAGTCCCGGATGAGATCCCGGACGTCACGAGGAGTTCCGGAATGGTCCGGAGGTAAAGATTTATATATAGGAAGTCCTGTTTCGGCCATCGGGACAAGTTTCGGGGTCATCGGTATTGTACCGGGACCACCGGAAGGGTCCCGGGGGCCCACCGGGTGGGGCCACCTGCCCCGGGGGGGCACATGGGCTGTAGGGGGTGCGTCTTGGCCTACATGGGCCAAGGGCACCAGCCCCAAGAGGCCCATGCGCCTAGGGAACCCTAGAGGGAAGAGTCCTCAAGGGGGAAGGCACCTCCGAGGTGCCTTGGGGAGGATGGACTCCTCCCCCCCTCTTAGCCGCACCCCTTCCTTGGAGGAAGGGGCAAGGCTGCACCTCCCCCCTATCCCCTTCCCCTATATATAGTGGAGGGGAGGGAGGGCATCCATACCTGAGCCCCTGGCGCCTCCCTCCCTCCCGTGACACCTCCTCCTCTCCCGTAGGTGCTTGGCGAAGCCCTGCAGGATTGCCACGCTCCTCCATCACCACCATGCCGTTGTGCTGCTGCTGGATGGAGTCTTCCTCAACCTCTCCCTCTCTCCTTGCTGGATCAAGGCGTGGGAGACATCGTCGAGTTGTACGTGTGTTGAACGCGGAGGTGCTGTCCGTTCGGCACTAGATCATCGGTGATTTGAATCACGACGAGTATGACTCCATCAACCCCGTTCACTTGAACGCTTCCGCTTAGCGATCTGCAAGGGTATGTAGATGCACTCTCCTTCCCCTCGTTGCTAGTCTCTCCATAGATAGATCTTGGTGACACGTAGGAAAATTTTGAATTTCTGCTACGTTCCCCAACACCTGTAACAGGGAAGTGCATTTGGACGAACGATCAAATGGACATACCAGTTAGTAAGCTTAAGCAGTATATTGAAGCAACGCATGAAGGGACTTTCTTTCCAGACAGAGAGAACGACGAGCTCACAATGGCCCTCGGGAATCCTGAGCACCCTGGACGGACATGAGGCACGCCAGGCTCCATTCCGTGGAAGGTTGGGTTTCCGGACGCAGGCGGTTACAAATCCCATGAGAGGAGGAAAAAAGTGCAGCAGACCCAAATGCAGGCGCTGCAAGCAAGGGTAGACGCGATAGAGGAACGAGAAGCAAATCGCAGCAAACGTACTGCCGAAGCCTCCCCCGAAGCTACCCCGCCATCTCAGCGCAGAAGCAGCGTGGCTTCCACCGAGCTGCTTCAGCCGGAGCATGCCTTGACGGCTCCTGCCAGCTATCCCGTGGATGCTATAACGGAGTCTCAAAATTGCCACCTTATAACACAATGGATGAATTTGAAGGTCAAGGCGGCTGTTGGCTCTGTTTATCCTACTGAACCCGGCGCAACTTTTCACTGTCGGCCGATTCCAGAAGGATATGCTAGGGTGATGGTGGATGAGATAACGGAGGGATTTTAGGACCTCCAGCTTGACCACCCTACCGGTGAAGGGGAGACTCGACTGGGGTCTGCTCTGAAGACTCCATGCCTATGGCGGAAGGAGCTCATCAACCTTCCGAACTGGACGCCACCGCCTCCTCCTCCTCCTCCGGCGAGTCAGGGCACTCCGCCTCCACCGCCTCCTCCTCCGGTGAGTGACGATCAGGGCCCTCGGCCGGCTCCTTCTCCGGCGCGTGGCGGCACTCCGCCTCCTTCTCCGCCTGCGCCGACGCGCCCGAGCAGCCAGCCTCCTCCTTCTCCGCCTCGTCAGCAAGGGCGGAAGAGACCTGCCGCCGCTCCAGCTGCTCCGGCGCGTCGTAGTCCTTCTCCTCCGCCTCTTAAGCAAGTAAAGAAGACAACCGCTACGTCTGCTCGGTCGGCGTCTAGCAGTACAACCAGAGGCGGGAGGACATACAGATTCGGTCCTTCTCTGAAGACTCCAAAGAAGTTACCATACGAGAGGACCCAGGAGGAGAACGCCGAGATCGCGCGAGAAGAAGTGAAGAAATTCTGGGGTGAAAGCAAAGAAACATCCACCTCTGGAGGAGAAGGTAGATCGGGTGAAAGTGAAGCGCACTCTGGCTGCCCTGACAAAACCACCGAAGTCTGATCCGCCGAAAGGAAACTATGACCGCATTATTGGAAAGGAATTTGCCGAAGCGGAGCAGTCGGGAAGTACTGTCAGTGATCAAAGGCTGAAAGAACGACGAGCTGGGAAACAAATTGCCCAGCTCGGCGAACAAGCGAAGCAATCGTGCCCCCCGCTCAAGGTGCCTAGCCACAACGTCGATAATGATCCGAGGATGGTGCCCGGTTATAGCAATCTTGCAGATTACCTGCCCGACGAAGTACATTATGAACCCATGGAGATGCTGATACAAAGATACGAGTACGGGAAGCCTCTCGTCAAAGATGAAAGATCTCTATCAACGATGATGCGAAAATTGCATGATTGGTACTTGAAAATCTGCAGAGACTCTGGGGGGAGGAGTACTTTGTATGTGAAAGTTAAAAAGGAGCATGACCTCGTTGGAATTGATCTGTTGCCTGTTCCATTTGAGGAGTTCTATCAGTTTCTCAATCAATTGGCCCTCGATAAAACAACGGTCGCCTGCTACTGTCTGTAAGTAGTACTACTTCTGTCATTAAGTTTCTCTATATAGCTTAGCTCTTTCATTGCATGTATTTATAATCATCCTCACTATATTATGCAGATTGAAGATCGTCGAATTGAAGAAAAGACAAGTCGGTGATATTGTGTTCATTAACACATATCTCATAGATGCAACTCAGGTTAAACTTCATGCCGCAGAAACCGAGGCCAGCATGCTACGATCGTTGATAATAAATCAAAACAAAGATATATTACTCTTTCCTTACAACTTCAGGTGAGTGTTACTGTGTTGTGCGTATTCGGTTTCCCTTATATATTAGTCAAGGTTATAGTAATGTAATTGATGAGTTATGCATGTGTGTGCAGTTTCCACTATATTCTCCTACATATTAAGCTTGAGCAGGGACTAGTAACCATCTTAGACTCAAGATGAAAAGATCCCAAGGACTATGCAGACATGACTCAAATACTCGAGAAGTAAGTTAAATCGATCATTATCTACCATATCAGCAACTTTGTTCATTTTCTGATATATCAAGTAATTGTTTTCTTTGTCCGGCAGGGTTTGGAGAAAATTCACCAGAAAAGCTCCGGGACTGCCGAAGGAGCTGCAATTTAAACACCCGAAAGTAAGTACTAGCTATAGTAGCATTTTAAGCGCATCTACTAGTCATTCAAGCGCTAGTTTCATCAATACCATTTGGCATTCTTACTTATCAGTTTGATTAACCTCTATTTCTTGTAAAGTGGTTGTGGCAGGAACAAGGGAATGATTCCTGTGGATACTATGTTTGCGAGTCCATCCGCCACACGACCTGTGAGCGGGGCTACACTGACGAACAATATGAAGTACGTAAATAACAACATTCACAATTTTATTTTATTACCATCATTTGTGTTGAGTTTCATTCATTCATATATATATATATGTATTGACCCCCTTCTTTAAATTAGATGTTTCGGAAGCGGGATGAACTCCTAGCACCAGCTCGCATGCGAGGAATTCAAGAGGAATTGGCGGCATTCTTTCTTGACCACGTGATCCCTGAAGACGGAGAATTTTATGTGGACCCTGAGTCCGTATGATTATATTTGTAAGAGATAATTATTGTATATATGTAGCCGGTAGTGTCAGATAGATATACGAGAACTTGTTGTTCGACCAATCTCTCGGAGAAGGAGAGGTGGTCGATATCACTTCTCTCTGTATATATGCATATATGTTCATGACGATCTTCTGTTTCCTTCGTTTGCTTACTAGCTAGCTAGCGTGTCTAGTCCTCTCTATATACGTATGTATAGTACGTAGCGTCGACCAAGCACGGACATAACAGAGGACACTTCTCTCTATTAATCATAACTAGCTAACACAATATATGAAACACCTAAATTAACCCCCCAAAACCCCCAACCCCCCTTTAAAAAAACAAAAACCCCAGCCACAGAAGTGCTGACGCGTGGATGCCTATTGGTCCTGGTTGGTGCCACCAACCGGGACCAAAGGGTCTCCTGGCTGGGCTCTGCGCACTGCCCACGTGGAGGGCCTTTAGTCCCGGTTCTGGATTGAACCGGGACTAAAGGGGGAGGTATTAGTACCGACACTTTAGGAACCGGGACTAAAGACATTTACGAACCGGGACTATAGGCCCTTTTTCTGCCAGTGCTTGATAGCCTTCTCCTGATTAGGAGCGATCGTTCTTGTGGAAGTCACACCAGCGACCAGAACACGTTCATGGCAATGAGCCATAAGGTGGTTTTAGTTTGCCACCACCGCGAATTCTCCCCTCCCCGCGACGCCGATCACGCGGCCGAAGTCGTCGTCCATCGCCGCCGCTCCCGATCGATCCGCGCGCTTGCTTGCTTGCTGTCTGTGAACTGCTCTGCTGGTGGTCACTCCCCGTGCTTCGCTCGGCCTACTAGTAACTGTCCTGACTCCGGCTGGAAAGTGGCTGGCGAGAGGATCGTGACTCAGGTCGATCGCTTGGCCTGTGCTCCGGTTCTTCCGTTCCGGTACCGTGACAAGTCCTGTTTTTGTCAATTACTCGATCGATATATGTGCACGTCACTGTAGGAGTAAAAGTGCAATTTTCACCGACATGTTCCAACGAGCCGACGGGCAAGGTCACGTCTTTTATTACCGGAAAACTCACGTACTATACATACATAGAAAACTCACGTGCATGCATGCATAAACGCACACGAACACAAGCATGCACATCCCGTACACAGAGCATCGTCTCTCCTCTCCTCTGCTACACGCACGTAGTACTGTAGTAGGCAGTACCGTACGTGCTAGCTATTTATTCCCGTCACATGTACACTCATGCATGCAGCTCCACGAACTGCACACGGCACGCTGGAGATCGTCGCTCACATGTCGGCGACGCGGCGCTGCTGCTGCGGGCCGGCGACGAACACGGACTCCGGCTGCGCGCGGATGACCCTGTCCGCCAGCTCCCTCGCCTGCTGGGGGAACGCCAGCGCCTTGGCCGCCTCGTCCAGCTGCTTCAGGACGCTGTTCCCGCCGGTCACGAACACCTCCTCGTCGTTGTTGGCGCCCACGCCGAAGGACAGCAGGGCGAGGTTCCCGTCGTTCCCGGCCACGAACGTCGCCGGGTGGCCCGCGGGGAGCACGATCACCGACCCCACCTTGATCTGGGCCCTCACCTGCCTGTAGCCCCTCGATTTCTCCTGCTCCCGGCCGTGGCCCTGCTCCTCCTCCTGCCTTCCCTGCTCCTGCTCGCGCTCCTCGCTCCTCCTGCCCCGCCCCTGCTCACGCTCGCGCTCCTCGCTCCTCCTGCCCTGCCCGTGCTCGCGCTCGCGCTCTTGCTCGTGCTCACGGCGTTCAGAACGGCCGGAGCTGGAGATGTGCGGGCACGCCATCTCGAAGTAGCCGTCGCGCCCCTCCACGACGACGTAGATCCTGGTCGACCGGGTGGTGTACTTCAGTGCCGTCATCGAGCCCTGCATGCATGCACGCACAACGAAACACACATTGGTTTAGGCGAACAAATCCGTTGCATGATGCTACAAAACTATCTGTATGCGCGGCGCCGATGCTTTACCCGGGTGATGTTGACGAGGGTGACATCCATGTCGAGCTTGCGGAGGTGGTGGCACTGGTCTCCGGTGATCTGGTGGAACCTGCCGTGCTTGTTCGAGTAGCGTGGCTTCTCGCCGGTGAGGCTGCGCGGCTGGATGTCCTCCTTCTCGGAACCCGACCCGCCGCCGCCGCGTCCTCCCCTGGAGCACGACCTGCTCAGCTCCCGTATCTGCTCCTCCGACGCCTCATATATCTCACCCTCACCCTTGCTTTTGCTCTCAAACACTCTGTCCACATCCTCCCGCCGAGTCTGTTACAAAAATAAGCAGAATCCCACAAAAACTTGATCGAGCTGAAGTGAGTGATGATCAAACAAATAATCAGTGCCGATGGTCAGCGCGTACGCACGTTTAATGCGGCCTGGATAACCTCGTCGCTGAAGACGCTCAAGAAGGACTGCGGGCGCTCGTCTCCAGATCCAATAAGGAAGAACTCCTACCAACAGATCAAGAACACCAAAAGTAAGGTTGCAATTGCATGCAAACGGAGATGGCAGAGAAGTCTGCAAGCCGCGGCCATGGCTCACGCTCACCTGGAAGCGGCCCGGCGTGGAGACGGGGTTGATGAGCATGACGACGCGGAGCCATTTGGACCGGTGCGTGTTGGCGGAGTACACGATGGATCCGGCCGGGATCACGATGACGTCGCCCTCCCTGATGCAGAACGACTCCCGCTTCCCGTTCCTCAGCAACACGAGCACGCCCTCGCCTTCCCTGACGAAGGCGATCTCGTCTGCGTCGTGGTGACTGGGCTGCAGGAACGCGCGCGGCGCCGCGTCCAGGTACGCGACGCGGTAGTCGCCGATGGAACCCCGGAGCAGCTCGTGGTCGAACCGCTCCAGCACCTTAAAGTGGCCGTGCCGCGACTTGGCCCACTCCCGGTAGCTCTCCTGGCCGAAGTGGTACGGCCGGCCACTTCCGCCGGACCGCCCTTCGTCGCCCCCTTCTTGCCACCTCCTACTACCCCTGCCTACGTCCTCGGCATCCCACGACGCGAACGAGAGGGAGAGGCAGAGGGAGAGGACGATGGCTAGCACTAGCCATGGTGATCTTACTGCGGACTTCATCGTGATCGTTGTTCGTGACGAGCTAACTGACCGGATGAGTTGATGATCGTAGCTTCAGGGGGAGTGATGGTATATATAGGGGGCGGCGATGCGGCGAGGAGGCCATGCGCGCGGCCAGGTGTAGGCCGGGGTGCGTACGTGGTGAAGAAGCGCCGCATGCACGGCGCCATGCATGCAATGCGAGATAGCTGGCCTCCATCTGCAGAGAACGGACAACGTTGATTGAGATAGGAACAAGCCGAGCTGGGATGGGATAGCTCGGCGACGATCTTTTGCATCGGCGGAATGAATTTTTCTTTTGCTGGGAGCTATGCTCCAAGGTGAAGCTACTACACGCCTGCAAGAGTCTTATCCATCTGATGCATTTATCTATCTTGCATTGTTTCAAATAGCCCGCTATAGCTCCGCTATAGCACGCTATAGCGTTTAAAAAATGTCTTGCGCTAAGAGACTTTGGTCCAAACAAATGAACAAACATTTTAAATAGCGCGCTATAGCTCCGCTATAGCACGCTATAGCATTTGAAAGAGGTCTGGCGCTAAGATGCTTAGCGCGCTATTTAAAACTTTGCTATCTTGTCACTATGCTTGGGGTTTAATCCGCGATCAACCCGCATGCATGGGTTTATTGTAACTTGTTTTACTTAACGGTTTTGCTATATCTCATGTGCCTGAAAATTTTATTCGTGTAGTCACCCATTCTAGTTCATCCGTGCTCGTTGAAGAAGATGGACCTCACCAGAAAAAGTCATACCCCCACCATCTAATCTCAGGGGGAAGTCATGGCCTCACTAGGGGGAGTCACGACCCCATTATTTATCTTAATGGTGGGTGGATGCAGGGGATCGCCGGACATTTTCTCCGGTTGGGGTGGAGCTTAGAGGGATGGCCGGGGTGGTCGGGAAGGGCGGGGCGACAAGGCAAGCGCACGGTAGCGCCCGTCAGCCACGAGGGGCAGAGGCAGGCGGATGGGGCGGGGTAGGCTGCAAGGGAGGAGGAAGAAGGGGGGAAGAATATGAATGGTTCGTGGCATGATAGAGGCCGTTGGATCTAGATCCGATGGTCAGGAAGTAAAGTAACTGATGGAATGGCTTTTTTCATGCACCTGTTAAATAGACGGTCCTTTTATATAAGTGTATGTTGTTCATAGTCACAGCCTCAGCCAAATATAATAAAAAAGGAAAATGCATAATAAAAAAGAAAAAACACATGAATCTTCATGTAAAATCAATGACAGAGAATTTAAATATATAATATCTACAACACATCTAAATGTGCTTTACCAAAACCATTTATTTAATGTGAAAATTGTAATGATTGTTCTACTGTCAATGCTTAAAAAACATGCATGAATGGTGTTTAGCCTATGTGAAGAGAGATTAGAAAAGTTTGAAACCCGAGTGGGTAAGTTAGAGGAGGTACCCAAATGGAACTCGAATGTTTGTTTCAACTTTTAATATATTGTGGAACTTGGATAAATCTAATGTGCCAAGTTTATAGAGAAAACTATTATATCTACAATATAATATATACCATATACTTTTTTATTTCATGAGTTATCTAATGGTACGGTCGACGCAGAAAAGTAAGGGGGGAGACGAAAACACACACATGCGTCGCCTTCCTCTCTACACGGGGGTGACTCATCGTACCACCACCGCGCTCACCCCCTCCTCGCTCGATCATGTCGCCGCCTGAGATCCTGTCGGTGAGGACAGGCAGGCCCAGTGAAGGCGGCCGGGGGTGGCCCCTGGGTGGACCTCTCTCTCCCAGCCAAGATTCTGACGGCTGCGGGGCACCTCCCCCGAGTTTACGGGCGTGCCGATGACAAGTCGGAACTCCCTAACGGGTGGCTGGCATGGGTCAGCGATGTCGGGGAGGCCTAGGCATGTGGCATGGTGGCTGCTAGGTGGTGTGTGCGAGGCAGCGGCGATCTGGTGATTCCGGTGGGGCTGCTTCTTCGGACGGCGTGAGGCGGCTTCCCCGCCAATGTAGGATGGGAGTGCACTTGGGCCAGGTCGATCCTAGCGACTGGGGTGGTGGCATGCAGGTGACCGACGACCGATGGGAAACATCTAGGGTTAGGGAATGGCAGGCTTCGAGGGTTGGACTGGACCTGGCCCATGGAGGCATGCTACTCTGATGGCCCATGCAAGGCTGCCCCGGCAACGATGTCTGCTGACCTCAATGATACGCACCCTTAGACGAAGTGGGGGTTGGATCCAGCTAGGATCTGGTTCCCATGTCTGGGTCACTCACACGTGGATTAACACCGGCCTTGGCTATTCATGGTCATTGTTGTGCTCTGGCATGGCGGTTCTGCCCATTCGTTGTTCATAACAATCCGTGCGGTTCAGCGGCCTGTTGTCCTGGCGGTGGTTGTGGCTGGGTCTTGGAAGTGAGGGCGGTGGCCCTAGATGGTGAAGTTGCACATATTGGCTCTCCGGTGAGTGGCGTTGCAGCATGTGTTGGCATTGCGCTTTGGTCAAGTGGGTGGTGAGGCGTACTTTGGCGGGTGGTCCTAGTGAAGTTGTCGCCAATGGTGGCGGCCAAGCCCTGGATCGGATTACCAGTCCCTGTTCCACTAGGGTAGGGTCCCTTCATGGTAGGTTTCTGGCATGATCCCAAGATATATGAGTAGGGAAGGTCGAGCAAAATCTCCGCATCATCTCGACGCCGGTGGCAGTGATGCATGTGGGTATCGCTCTTCTCTCAGGTCACCGCCTTAACTTTCTCCCTAAACTATGGCACTCAGGGCGAAAACCTTTCTCCGCTTCAGCTGGCGCGTTTCACGTCTTGTCCCTCTTGTAGGCGTCGACGATGAGTGTCGAGGCCGCTCGCGCGTGACGGCATGGTCTTGTGGTTCTTCTCGACGAATTGCGTGAGACATTTAGTTGTGCACGCTTGTATATATTTTTTTAGCGATTTTGGCTAGTTTGATCACCTTATGAGTATTTCCTATTATCTATTTTTTGGTCATGTGGCTTTATTAATATAAAATGAGGTGGAAGCTTGTTTCAAGATTTATCTAATGATATGTCTTTGATATTCGTGAAAGCTTGTTCGAGATTTCTCTAATGATAAGTGTTTGATATTCTATTATGACCCCAACCATACGGCTGATCCTCAACCCCCGTTCCCAAAAATGTTAATGTGGTGTAAATTCTGTTAGTATAATTCAAGAAAATGTTAATAGCATTCAAAAATGTTTGCATGTTTCAAACAAATGTACGTGACATTAACTAAAAAGTGTTGCAATGTAAGAAAATGTTTGCGTAATTCGAAAGAAAATGTGGCATACCATTAGTAAGAATGTTTGAACATGTATTAGAATAGGTACTCCTGCATACCACCACCCCCGTCGCTAGGATCTAACAAAATGTGGCAGACGACCGGTGGCATACCATTAGTAAGATTGTTTCAAAGATACGTTGTGCATTTTTGTAACAATATTTATACTATGTAAAAGATGTCCGCATAGTTTAAAAAATGTTTGAACATGTATTAGAATTTTTTAACATATATTTTGTTTTTACAATGTTAATCAACATTTGAAAGTGTTAAACGTGTATAAAAATTATTTAGATGTATGCAAAAAATATAAAATAGAAAAATAAGAAGCCGATGAAAAGCAAATAAAGAAACAACAAAAACCTAGAAAACCAGAAAAAAATCAGGAAACCCAATGCAAATAGTGAAAGCCAAAAAAACAAGAGGAAAAAATATAAATACTCACGCAGATGCAGCTACACTACTATACCGGCCCACTAACCTAGCACAAGAGGTAGGTCCCGCGCATAAAGGACTCCTGGGAGCAACTAATTAACGAGTGCTCCTTCGGGAGCCTCACAACGATCATCGCCACATGTCGCGTTCTGGGCCTCCCTACAGATTTTGTTTTCTTTTATTTTTGCACACGCGTTTTTGGCTTTTAAAATGGTTTGTTCCTGGTTTTTTTGACTTTTTCGGTTTTCATCGGTCTTCCTTAACTTTTGGACAAAAAAATATAAAAAAACATTTTTGCGTGAAAAAATATGTTTTTTTTCTTCCACGAAAGGCACGGTTTTGCTTCCACGAGAGGCACGACCGTGCTTCTCAGAAACGGAAAATACATGTTTTTTTCTTTCTTCCATGAGAGCAACGGTTTTGTTTCCGCGAGAGGCACGGCCGTGCCTCTCGGAAACGAAAAAAACATATTTTTCTGGTTTCTTTTCTTACGCGAGAGGCACAGTTTTGCTTTCGCGAGAGGCACGGCCGTGCCTCTCGAAAACAGAAAAAAATACGTTTCCTTTTTTCTTCTTCCGCAAAACGCACGGTTTTGCTTCCGCGAGAAGCACTGTTGTGCTTTCGCGGGAGGCACGGCCGTGCCTCTTTCGGAAAGAAAAAAAACCGTGCTCCGGGTTTGGTTTTTTGGTCGGGTTTTTTCGTGAAAAAAAGTTCGTCAAAACCTATCAATATGGGATCTAGTTTTGAAGATCTCCACGCGAGAAATCCAATGGTGAAAATGGTTTGAGATTTGGACGCATGGTTTAAGATAAAACGTTTCGAACAAAAGAGTACGAAAAAAGGGAAACCCGCAGGTTGCAACAAGTGGCGCACATGCAGCATGTCACTTGTCACAACCTGATAAGGTGGGAGTGATCTTTGCAAAGAGTACTCCTCAATTAATGATTTCGAGGACTCCTACATGTTGCACCTGTGTGCTATTGGGGGAACCCATATGCCAGGCGGGGCATCCCCTGTTTCTTTTTTGGGAAAATTGAATTTATACCCTTAGTTGGGTCACCCTCGACTGATTTGCCCCTAATTTTGGAAAACACGCGGTCTTGCCCAGCTTTGACTGCTCCCCTTGCGTTTTTGCCCTTCCGGCACGTCTCCGTCCAGTTAGCACCGTTTGACCGCAAACGACGCGTTACTTTGGACATTTTTTCCCCTGTCGGTGCTATACCTGATACCCCTTCGTCCTAAATGTGCTAGCGCAAGCAAACAGAGGAGAGCGAGAACGCCGGCGAGGAAAAAGGAGTGGGAGGCAAGGCGTGGCACGGTAGAGCAAGGAGCGGCGACGCATGGCGAGCTCGGGCTCTTCCATCTTCTCGTCGGTGCTCGGAGAGGTAAGTAAAACTCCGGCAACGCTTCTTCCTCCCCCCAATGCGTTCTAGGGTTTGTGCTAATTGGGGAAATTTCTGATTTAGGTTGATGGGGTCGGGATTGTGGAGCATGTCTCCGAGTTCTATCTTCCAGATGAAAGTTATTGCGGATTGGAGCTTTTATCAAAGCATCGTTGCCCTGGTCATGGCCTTGTTCCTGCCCGGCGTGTTGCGTGGGGAGGAGCTAACACTGGCCGCCGTTTTTTAGGGTGTCCTCTAGATGTAAGATCTTGTGAATTATACCATGTTTAAGATGGTGTTTATGCAATCTCTAATGTTTTGTTAATTTGATGTTCAAGCAGTTACCACATGAGTGTCACTGGGTCATTTGGGTTGATCCTCCTCCTCCATTGTGTGCTGCCCTTACTTTTGAAGACCTGCACGCAGAGCTAGAACAAAGTTGGATCAGAAGCCACAAAATGCAGAAGCAAAACATGGAGCTGTCAAAGAAAAATCTTGCTTTGAAGAAGACAGTGAGAGAGAGAGAGAGATGAGATGTTGCTAGTTCTGGCATTGTTGTTTGTAGGAATGTGTGTTGCTGTGTTTTTTGTGTTCTAGTTTCTAGTAGTTGTTGCAAGTGTGTGTGAGAGAGATGTGTTGAATGTTGTTTATGATGCACTATTATATGCTAAATTTGAAGATCATTATGAACTACTAATGCTTGTGACACTGTACCAAATACATATTTATTCCATATGTAGTGCCAATTGTACCAAATAGAGCACATATTTTACCAAATAGAGCACATAGAGCACATATTCAATCAGGTGCCAATTGTACCAAATAGAGCACATATTCAACAAACTGCCATTGTACCAAATTCAACAAACTGACATTGTACCAAATATAGCAACTTCATAGTGCATTTAAGCACACTTAGTACTAGAACTTAAGTGCATAACAACAAGATAACATCACTGGCAAATATAACATAGCACTAGAACTTAAGTTTCTTGCTCCTGGTGTTCTTGGCTGGGTTTGGAGCTAGCATTGCCTTGCTTCTAGTGTTCTTTGATGGGTTTGGAGCTTCAATTGTTGCTGCTCTTTTTGGAGAGAAACCTTTGCTTTGAACACTGCTTTCTTGCTCCTGCTCCACAACTGTTTTCTACTTGACACACCTGGGAGAAGCTCCTCTTGCTGCTGCCCTTTTATAATTTTTCCTAGGGCTAAAACAAGTGGAAGCATATCACAATTTGAAAGATTTTATAAAGAAAGCAGTAAGATCAAAACATGTAAGAATTTGTAAGCCAAGATCTTATACCTGACTGCACAACTAGCTCCTGTAGATGCATCATGTCAGGGCTCCTTTGGTGGTGGCATCTGCTGCTGCAGAACATCAGGTGTTGTCTCATCCTCCTCCTCCTCCTCCTCCTCCTCCTCCTCTTGTATTTCTGCTTCTGCTGGTTCATTGGCTATAGGATGATCATCTGCATTGTCTGCTCCCCAATGTTCATCTTCCCCAAAGACTGGATCAACAGATTGTTTGCATCCCTTGGCTTTGTGTCCACATCTCCCACACCTTTTGCACTTGTGCTTCCTAGGACCAAGGCCTTTTCCTTCAGTGCTACTTCTAATCCTTTGCTTTCTTGGTCTGCCTGAAGCTCTGTGTTGAACAGGAGCACACAATTTGAATCCAGGATCTATAATGTCCCACTGTTGCTTGCCTTCTAGAGCTGGTAGGTTCTCAGCATAAGTAGCTCTGAACATGTCAACTGAGTAATATTTGTGGACATATTGATCTATTCCACTTGCTTCACCTCTTAGAGCAGTGATAAAGAAAAGTGCATGGATGCATGGTTTACCAGTGATCTGCCATTGTCTGCAACTGCAAGACCAACGCTCTAAGTCAACAGGGTACCTCCATTCTCTCTTCTCACTGTCAGTAGCAGTCACCTCTGCCTCTGTTGGGCTTCTCCTTACTATACTCATTTGCAAACCTTTTGTTTTCTCCATTAACACCTTCATTACTGCTGGTATGATGTAGTGCCCAATGAAATGGTCAGAGGCAATTCTGTTTCTTAAGTCAAATTTCTCCATGATATACTGACTTATCTTGTCTAGCAGATCAACTATCTGCATGCTCTTGTATTTTTTGATTCTAGAGTTGAATGACTCAGCTAGGTTGTTATTGACATAGTCAACTTTGCTCATCTCATTGAAATCAGCTCTTGCCCATATTTTTGTGTGGTGTTCCTCCAGATATTCCTTTACTTTAGGCTTGCTTTTCAACTGGTTCAAGTGATAGTTGTGTTTCTTGATGCTACAAGTTAGTGAGCATGGCCACAAATTATCATCATAAAACTTCCCCTTGAATTTCTTACTGAAATTTTGGGCCAAGTGCCTCATGCACTCTCCGTGCTCCACTCCAGGGTATACATCCTCAACAGCAGTTTCCAATCCCTTGCAAGCATCAGTATGCATCACTAAACCTTCTGGCTGACCTATTACTTTCTTTAGGTTGCTAAAAAACGAAGTCCAACTCTCAATTGAATCCCCTTCCAAAACACCATATGCAACAGGAAACAACCAGTTGTGTCCATCTAGGGCACATGCTGCCACAAGTTGCCCTTTGAACCTACCAGTCAGTGCAGTAGCATCTACAGCTAGGTATGGCCTACACCCCTCCAGAAAACCTTTTTGACATGCTTTGAAGCACACAAACACCCTTCTAAAGCACTCCTTGTAGAACTTCTTGTTATTAAGCTTGTACTCAACTGTGTGCTTCTCAATTTCCACAATATTGCCTGGTGATGCCCTCTCTACTTCAGCTTTGAAAGTATATAATAGCTAAAAGCTATCACTATACTTTCCATACAGTTTGTCAAGTGCAATCTCTTTGCCATGGTAGCATCTGTCATATGGCACCTCCACACCATATTTCTCTAACAACTTGCTCTGAATTTCTTTAGGACCAATTCCTGGATTTGCTCTGATCCATGCCATAGAAGCATCTACTATCCATCTTCTTTTTGCAGCTCTCAATCTCTGAGATCTATTCACACTAGGACATGTATGCTGATATGGGTTGACTTTAATCTGAAACAAACCAAAAAAACAATGAGATTAGTACAGAAAATGCAATACCTGAAAATAAACTAAAACAAAAATACAATACCTCAAACAATGTGCTCTTCCTCATTAAAGAGGAATGCAGTCTCCACTTGCATCTCTCATAAGCACATTTGACAATAAACCTTGTTGGATCACTTTTCAGAGTAAGGAACTCAGTTTCAGACTTGATTGAGAAGCTTGCAACTGCATTTCTGCAGTCAACTGCACTAGAGAATACCACACCTTCATCAATACATGGATTTTCCCTGTCATACATCTTTACAGGTCTGTCCTCTTCTGCATCTTCAAAAAATCCCATCTCAACATCCTCTTGCTTCTCATCATCATCTGCATCTGAAAATTCTACAGGAATGTACTCTTTATCTGATGCATCTCCTTTATCATTATTGTGCTGGACATATCCAGGATATAGAACCTCATCCTCCACACCGGGTGCATCAGGCAATGCCTCCTCCACAACAGGATCAAGTGGCTTCTTTTGGTTTTCTTGGCTTTCATTGACACTTGCAGTTGCATAAGCACTTGGTGTTCTAGGAGCACTTGGTGTTCTACTGCTAGCCCTAGTTCTGGATCCAGATGGCCTGGAACTAGATGTGTTCACACATCTCTGGCCTCTAGTTCTTTGTATAACTATGATTTCCAAATTGCATGACATAGTTGATGCATTACTTGCAAACATCAGACCTAACTCTGCATCACACTGCATAGGGACCCAACAAAGTTTGGAACTATCCCAATATCTGATCTCCACAGCATCAAACAATCCCCATGGATACTTGGCACAAATGGCAGCCCTAAAATTAGTATATGAACTAGTGCTGTCCACAACTAAAGGAAATGTGAATCCACAATCTTTTCCTTTTGTACCAGCAGAAACTAGAACAGTGGTCTCCATTCGAACTGAAAGAAAGAACGCTGTAGCTGGATCCATCCTATGGGGGAACAATATCCAATGATAAAACGCACAAACTTTAGACTAAACCCTAAATCCAAGTAAATCTCCTATGAAAAAACCGAGCAAATCAGGTCCAATACTAACCCTGGGGGAATTTGCCGTGCAGATCCGCCCCTGCTTGTCGCCATTGGTGCAGATCCGCCATTGCTTCTCGCCGTTGGTGCAGATCCGCCACAGGAGCTTCCCTTGTCGCCGTTGGTGCCTCCGCCGCCTTCTCCGCGCTGCAATGGAGGTGTGTTGTTCCTACCACCACAGCGGCCACCGACGACGCTTTCTCCACTCTCCCCCATCACCTTGCAATGGATCTGGCCGTCCGCCGCTCGTCGCCGCAATTTAGGGTTCGTCAGAGGGAAAAAGAGGGAGCAAGAGTGGGGAATGAGAGAGTGTGAGTGAGCACGGGGGCAAGCGGTGTCCAAAGTAACGCAAACGACGCTCACTGGACGGAGACGTGACGAAAGGGCAAAAACGCAAGGGGAGCGGTCAAAGCTGGGCAAGACCGCGTATTTTCCAAAATTAGGGGCAAATCAGTTGAGGGTGACCCAACTAAGGGCACAGAAACAATTATCCCATCTTTTTTCCCTTATCAAATCTTCAAATTTCTAATGGTATTTTTACTTTCCTCCATCGGTTAGAAAATTGTTCCAGACTTCAAAAAAATGAATTTACACTAATACGACTTTCAAAAAATATCATTCAATTTGCAAATATTTACCAATTTTGAAAAAGTTTAAATTTCTTAAATCTTATTTTTATTTCAAAATTTTGAATTTAAAACGATTCACGTATTTTAAAATGTGATAAATTTCAAAAAATAAGAATTTGAAAAATATATCACAATTAAAAATAAAGTTCTAAATATAAAAAAATTCAATACTTTGAACAATGTTCCTGGATTTCAAAAAGTATTCCTAAATTCTACAAAATAATCACAAGATTGAGGAATGTTCCCTAATTTAAAGAAAATGAAATATGTTCTTGAATAAAGAAAAAATAAAAGTACTTAGGAATTTAAAAAATAATCACAAATTTATAATTGGAAAAACTGATAAATTATGAGAAAAAGAAAAACCAAAATAAGACTAGTGGGGATATAATAGGAAATTGATGGGCCCACATACATAGGGAGTAACCTCAAGGAACTTGGGCTGGCCCAGTCTGGCAAGCTCTCTTGAACTAGGTTTTTTTATTCCTTCGGTTTTCCTTTTTTTGATTTTTTATATTTGATTTAAATCATTTATGAAGCTAAAATATATTAAAATAAAAATAATAATTTTATAATAATATGTACCGCATGTTTAGAAAAGTTCTTTGTAAACCAAAAGACATATTTACCTTATTATAAAATAATTCACCATATATTAAAAAAATATTTGCCCTACATTAAAATGTTCGCTTAAAATACTGATTGTTTATTAAGAAAAATGTTCACGTATAATTAAATAATACTTAGGATGTATTTCTAAATTATCACCATATCTTAAAAACATTATGGTATGAAAACTGTAAAACGGAAGAAAACATCCCATAGAAAAAATGGAATAAGAAACTTGATAGAAAATTGAAACAACAGACAGCACAAGAGAATAAAAAAGGTAAAACTACAGGAGCAACCATTGAATTAGAACTGCGCATAAACTCCCCCACTGGGCCAGCCCAACACGACTCAAATGCTAGCATCGTGCCTTGCCTAGTTTTCAGAGTCAACTAGATTTCGGGAGAAATTAATTATGGGGTATTTATTTGGGTTTTTTAAGTTTTTTTTTTTGGTTTTTGGTTTTTAACCCTTATTTTTCCTGGGTTTTTGCGGATTTTTTTAAGCATTGCTTTTCCACGGAATCACGATATGTGCTTCTTGAGAAACACGGTTGTGCTTCCCTAAAAAGGGAGAAGCACAATCCGTGCTTTCGGAAAAAGGGGAAAGCACAGTTGCGCTTCTAAATAGGTGAAAAAGTACAACTGTGTTTTCGGCTTCCTATATTTTTCATGGTTTTTCGGTTTTTGTTTCTTATTTCCCTTTTTTATGAAAAAAAAAGTTGGTCAAAAATTTTCATCTTGGTATTGTTTTTGCAGATCTCAACATGAGAAATCCATAGATTAAAATAGTTCGTGATTTGGTCATACGGTTAAAAAGATAAAATGTTTCGAAAAATATAAAAAAAAGAAGGAAAACCTCATTGGTTACAACAAGTGACACATATGCAGTGCATCACTTGTTAGCACCAGAGAAGATGGGAGTGAACTTTGTAAGGGGTATCCCTTGATAAGTAATTTCGATATATTTTTCACCACGTGGGGAATAAGACTCACGGAAAAACCTATCAGACACGTGTTGCGTCGAACTGTAGGCGCTTCGCACACGCGAGCAACCAAGCGACACGATGGGCCGGTCCATTTGAGCAATTTTTTCTTTTCTTTTTCTCGTTTTTTGTTTCTATTTTTCTTGTCTTTTTCTTTTCAAGTTTATTTTCATTTAATTTTAATTTCATGTTTTCGAAAAATGTTCCATAATTTCGAAAAATATTCGTTCCTACAAAATATGTCAAAATTTCACAAAAAAAACTTTTAGAAAATCAAAATTAATATTTTTCAGGATTTTCAAAAAAAAGGCACGGTTTTGCTTCCGCGAGCTGTGCCTCTCGAAAAAAATCGCGAGTCACATATTTGCTTCCGCGAGAAGGTGTGAGGAAATATTGCGTACATGCAGTGCGTCACTTGTCGCAATCTGAGAAGATGAGAATGACCTTCACAAGAGGTACCCCATAAATTAGTGATTTCAGGCAGATAGGAGCTCCGGGGACTCACGCCCAGAAAGGGTTCCTGTTGGGCCTGCATGAGTCCAGTATCAGAGTTTGGGCCTTTCCAACTGACGCGAGGCCATTTCTATTTTCTCCAAGTTTTTTTTTGAAAAGGGGGGACTTCCCGGCCTCTGCGTCAGAACGATGCATACGGCCACATCAAAGTTTTCTCCAAGTGTCCCTTGGTTTTCTCCAAGTGCAACAGAGTTACGCGCAAACATTGTGACGAATTAATAAAGCTTTGTGAAATTGTGTAAAAAACAGAGTTAGGCGCGAGACTGTCTAGCACACACCAAGTCATTAAATAAAAACCAAGTCATTCGATTCGATTCCATGGTCACCGTACAAAAAAATGGCATTCGATGGTTCTCCTACCACGAAGAGGAAAAAGGAGGTGAAGTTCCTGCCACTGTACACGACGACACGCTGCATGCACGCGCTGCCCGCACGTACGTACGTACGTGCACGCATAACTCGCGACTGCCTGGTTTGGCCAGTTATTATGAGCCGCGCGCCCGCGTGCGTGCATGGCCGGACGGGCACGTACGTGCATCGATCTGCCCCGCTCTGTCTGCATGCCGGGCGTCGACTGCAGCGCACGCGCGCAGGGCGCAACGCGGTGTGCAGTAGGAGCAGCAAGCAACGGCCGGTGGTGTAAAGACGAGCCATTGCTGCTACAGCAGCAGCTTACCAGTACACGCATGGGCATGGCACACTCCCCGCACTCCAACGTAGTACGTACCGAGCTTGAGCTTGCGAGAGCCCGGGCGCGCACGTCCGACTCGCTGGAGAAAAGACACAGACGACGAGCACCACCGGCCTCGATCTCCGCCTCTGCCCGGCCTGCCGCGCGCCACATGACGTACGTCAGCCCAGCTCCGCTCAGCTAGCTCACACACACGTCCTCGCAACCCGTGCATGCAGAGGCCAGCTGACATGGGACGTGGCGTGGCTGAGATACGTGAATGCAGTGCAGGTGCACTGGAGTAGACGCAGTTACTACTAGCTAGGAGGGTTCGAAGCCATGCGGTGCACGCACTGCACGGTGAACTCGACCTCCGGAAACGATCGCGGCATGGCATGTACCCGACGTGTTAATGCAAAAGGGCTGACCTGCACCGCTGCACCGCACGTTCATCCATCCATCAATCTGCGTCTGACCACCACCTTTTCATTTTGTTTTCAATTCCGGCCGGCCGACCGAGAGGAAGCCCTTCTCCATCAACAAGGCCACCTGCAGCTGCAGGGAAGGGCCGTCTCGATATATGTGCAGGCTGTGGTCGTCGCCATGCTGCCTGCACTGCATTTCTTCCTTGGTTTCTTCCTGGTTCTCTTCGTCTCGGCCATGCCAAAAAGAAACAAACAACAGGGCCGGTTTTGGATCAATTGCGAGGCCGATTAGATACTAAAGGAGATGGGCCTCCAGTACCCGGATGAACACAAACGATCCGATCCGCCTGCCCCTGGAGGCCTCTTCTCTTGTGTACCCTGTTTGCGTGTTCTTCCTCTCGAAACGAAGGCAGAAAGAGAAGAAAAGCCCACGTCGGCCACACCCACACGTACTGCTCGAGACAAATGAACAAGCGGAAGGTTCTGCTATACTGACCCACCTGCACCCAACGAACCCACGATCGACACGCTGCACGCGCGCCGACGCCTGGCGCTGCATGCGCATGCAGCAGGTGCAGCACACACACACACACACACACACACACACACACACACACACACTTAATCCATGACACGACAGGCAGACAGACTGACTGATGGCTGCGCGCGTGTGTGCATGCATGGCCAGACGCACGGATGCATCACCTGCTCTGCATTGCCGTGGCATGCACGCGCCGGACGGACGCATGCCTTTCCGATGACCCGGTGTGCAGTAGCAGAGCAACGGCCAGCGCTGCTGTAGAGACAAGCGAAGCCGTCCTCCTGCTGAAGCATGCAGCACGACGTCGCCGCGCAGAGCACACCACACCCGCACAGCCCCCGGACTCCAAGGTACCGGAACTGAAAGCCCACACACGCAGCAGAACGAACGTTGTGCATGGAGTATTTGTTGTGTAAAACCCGACGAGCTGGAGGAAGCAACAAAGGAGAACAAACAGAGACGACGATGACCGTACCACCGGCCGGCCTCTGCATGCCCGGGCGCGACGTCGCGCGCGCCCAGTGCGTGCGTGCGTGCGTGCATGGGGGCGTACGTCAGCCCAGCTCAGCTTGCTCACTGCAGACTGCACATCGCAATCCGTGCATGCAATGGGACGTGGCATGGCCGACGTAGAGTGGTACGTAGACGCGTGGTACGTACGTAGGGGTAGTAACTGAACTGTAGGAGTACGTATGTGCTGAAGGTAATAACTGATCCTGCAAAAAGAAAAGAGAAGGTAATAACTGCTACTCCTCCGTAGCAGGGAGCCGTGCGTGTGAGCAACGCGCGTCCTGGCACGGCACGGCGAGAAACAAAACAATGGCGGCACGGCACGCACGGCCGATCGTTCGGACGTACTGTAGCTGATGATGGCTATGTCCGTGCCGCTCCTCGCCGGGCAGCTGCTTCTCGACCGAAACGATCGATCAGGTGGAAGCTGGTAGGCCAAAGATGAATAGGATGCTTATAGGCAATTGTTTGGGTGTGAGTTGGGAGAGTTACCCTTCTCTTACCTGGGGATTCCAATCCACCATCGTAGGATGACCAACAGAGAGTGGAAGTGCATCGAGGACCGATTTGAGAAGAAAATGAGTTGTTGGAAGGGTAAGCTCATGTCATACGGAGGCCGATTAATCCTGATTAATTCGGTGCTCACGAGTATGCCAATGTTTCTCCTATCGTTCTTTGAGGTCCCAGTTGATGTTAAGAAGAGACTGGACTTCTATCGATCGCGTTTCTTTTGGCAGGGTGATGAGCTTAAAAGAAAATATCGGCTTGCTAAATGGGATATCATCTGTAGACCGAAAGACCAAGGGGGTCTAGGTATTGAGAATCTAGAAGTTAAGAATAAAAGACTTCTTAGCAAATGGCTGTGGAAACTCTCATTGGAGAATAATGCTATGTGGGCTCAAATCCTTCGCGGCAAGTACCTTCAGACAAAAACTTTGTCCCAGGTTACTGTCAGGCCGACCGATTCGCCTTTCTGGAAAGGCTTGATGAAAGTCAAACAGTCATTGTTTAATAGGACGAAGTTTGTTATTGGAAACGGCACGAGTACACGTTTCTGGGAGGATACTTGGCTTGGCGAGACACCCTTGGCCATCCAATATCCGTTTTTATACCGTATTGTTCAACGACGTGAGGTGTTCGTTGCATCGGTCTTTCAATCTACCCCCTTAATATTCAGTTCCGACGAACGCTAGCGGGCAATCGTTGGAAAGAATGGCTCCATCTAGTTAGGAGACTGATGGAAGTCCAGCTTTCACAACAACCCGATGAATTACGCTGGAAATTGACTAAGTCTGGAGTATTTACGGTTAAATCAATGTATATTGATGTATTAATTCGAACTCCATTCCTACGTCCAAGCATGTTTGGGATGTCAAAGTTCCTTTGAAAATAAAAGTGTTTATGTGGTTTGTCCATAAACAAGTTATTTTAACTAAGGACAACCTGATAAAGCGTAATTGGACAGGACCTACTAGGTGTAGTTTCTGCGATCGGGATGAGACTATCAAACACCTCTTTTTTGATTGCCCGTTGGCCAAGGTACTTTGGCAGACGGTCCACATTGCTTTTAGTATCAATCCACCGAATTCTGTTTATGCGTTATTTGGGACATGGCTTAATGGGATTGAGCCTGACTTAGCGAGACATATTCGGGTTGGAGTTTGTGCTTTGCTGTGGACTATCTGGACATGCAGAAATGATTTGGTTTTTAACAGAATATCATGTATACATTTTTTGCAGGTCATATTCCGAACTACGGCACTGATCCGTTCGTGGTCGCTACTCACCCAGACGGAGGCAAGGGAGCATTTGGTTACTGGGTCTTTCCGCTGGGAGATGGTAGCTCGGGATATCTTCAACCGGTTTGGATGGCGGTCATGTAATAGGATAGGCATTTAGTTTCCCTATCTAGTTTTAGCCAGCCGGTTGTGGTGTCTTTTCTTCGCTAGTTGATGTCTCTAGCCCCTATTGGCTCTGTGTGAGCTGTATGTGCTTTTTTATTATTTTTGAAGACCTTTTGAACCATATTGGCACTACTTTATTTGGTTAATAAGATGGTTGTATGCATCTTTCTGATGCAGAGGCCGGGGAATCACCCCTTTTCCAAAAAAAGGTGGAAGCTGGTATGGACTCTCGTTCGTAGCAGCAAGCATTTCTTTCATTCTTTCTTTTTTTTTCTTGCACGGAAGCGGCAAGCAGCTACTAGAGGCGTCGACCGTGACGTCCACGGTGACAGCAGTAGTAATAAAATCTCTGTACATATGTTAGGTGTGGTAGCTGTACCTGTACGTATATACCACTCCAGGCCTGAGGTCGGTGCACTGCATGCAGTACCACGTCATTTAATTTCAATAGCACTAGGATCCGATCCGAGCTCAGTACGTACCTGGCACAGTTGAACACCAATGTCGTCGCATGGACGACCTAATCCGCCCGTAATTGCACACGTACCTTGATCCAGAACTCTGGATTACTGAAGTCGTTAAGCCGTGGTGCACACTAAGCAAGGCATACGAGGAGAGGCGATGCAAAGGGCTGACCTTCACTGCACATCCATCCATCAATCTGCAACAGTCAGATCATCCGTCCATTCAACCATCCGTCGCCTTTTCTTTTTGTTTTCGTTCCGGCCTGAGGAGAGGAAGCCCACGCAAGCATCCATCGCTTGCAGCTTGTTGCAGGACGCAACAGCCGGCCCGGCGGTGCACAAACTACGTAGCAGCAGCGAGAGAGACATGTGCTTGGATCCACAAGGCAAGGCAACGCAGAGAGGTACACCGCCCACGGACACCTGCACTGCGGGCTGCAGGGCGCCATGCCGCGGCCGGCCTGCGCTCGGAGCGCTTCCTCTTCGGTCCGTCCCTCCTTGATTTCTTCCCGGTTTCCTTCGTCCCGGCCATGCCGCTAGCTCCAGGGACCAGTGGCCATGCCGCTGGTGTGAGATGAGATCGATGGTCAGTCAGATGACGATGACGATGACGACGAGAAAGAAAGAGGCAGCGGCAGGAGGAGTGCAGGCAAGGGCAACGCCATATTGCCATGAGCCCCGAGACGTCACCGAGCACAGTCTTCTCTGTCGATCCAAATCCAAATGCAAAACCTGGGCTTCCGCCCCATGTATCCTACCACTACTGGTCTGTTTGACCCTGGTACATGCGGCTGATGACACGCATGGCATTGGCATGCATGCATGGTTGTCCATGGTACTTCCAACTGGATAATGCATGCTCCGACTTAGGCTGGTTCGTAATGACGAGTATCATATACTAGTATCATATATATTATACTAGTGTATGATACTACATCTGTAGTGGAGTAGTATCATAAGTTAGTATCATAGCTAACTTTATTTATTGCCATGCAAGACACATAATAGTACATCATTTAATATGATACGGTATCATGATACTCAATCATCTTTTTCTTCATTTAATTCTATGTTACCTCATCAAATTTGGCTAGTTGACATGTATGATTACTACCATTACAACCAGCCTTATGAATGGACAGTGTATATTCTGGCAACATGTTGATACAGAAGTGGTAGAATAATACCACTGACGAGAAACAGTCGACGCTCGATCGCCGTAACAGTCAAAAGAAGAATCAGGGATCGCTTAAAGCATCCGGCATGCCTTTGTTTTTTACCGGCTTTATCTTTTACTTACTGCCGCACACAGCCCCAGCCGCCCTTTATCTTTCAACCTTCCCGCTAGATCTCCCATCTCTGAAATGTACTACCGCAAGTCCCTCAGATCTACTGCTACTAGTGTACGTATTGTGGGTTTTCACAAAAGTAGTAAAGCAGTCAAGGGTCAAAGAACCAGCCATTAACTCCGAATTAACCGTGACGGTTAAGTGCGCCGTACGCCGGCAGGTGTGAGATCGCATCACGTGACTCCCCTCCGCCTCCGGCGAGGGACCAATTAAAGCGGGTCGAGTCAAACCTTGTTCTTTCATTCATCAAGTAGCCAAAGAACGTTGACTGCAGAGCAAGCAACAGGGAAAAAGAACTCAGGAGATGCTCCACTTGGTTCAGCTAATACTATCCCGATGCTCCACTTGATTTACCCTGACTAAGCACAGTAACTTCACATGATTCGGTTTTTTTTTTCGCCATAGTTATGTGAAAGTTGGCTGAATTTATAATTTGGGTTAGTCGATTTTGCGGAAGGAGGAATGGTTGGAGCAGGAAGAAAGCCGGAGGAAGAAGAAAGAAGGGCCGCCGTTGGATCTTAATCTAATGGCCTAGAAAATCGATTTTCGGGCGACTTAGGTATAACCATGATGAGGCACTGCACCATGTATTCCAATGAGGTAACAGGCCTCTACCCAAGGAAAAAACACAATGCATGCACCGGGCTTCACTTTCCCATTTCATGGCATAGCAACAAGCAATGAGTGAAGCAAATGGAGGCATCATGTAGCTTCTGAACCACATCACCGGAAAGGCAAGCATATGATGACAGCTTTGCAAGCCTCTCAAGTCACATCAACACATATCATTCCCCCCTCACACCACAAAAATCATCATCCGGAAAAACTAACAGCTAATTTCGTTGGTCCAATCCAAGTATCATTCCCTCCGCCGAACTGCAATGATTCTACACCTCATGCCGACCCTACATACACTGGCCGCCAGCTTGATTAATTTACAGGGTTTCCAAAGGAGAAAAGGGGAGAAGAAGAAAAAAGGCGATGATTGGAGCTTGCTGATGCCTCTCCTCCAAACAAAGGGGCGACACTGACAGCCGGTTGAGTTGTATAGTCAGTGATGTGAGCTGGCCGATTCTTCCGATGAACAAAGCCGTTTGCCGCGGGCAAATTGTTAGTTGCAAAAATGCCCAACTATCCTGCAATAGAGAGAAAAATGTTAGGCCAATGTGAGATTTTCAGAATTCACTCACGGGTAAAGAAATCGGGTTTTTACCTCTATGTTAGCTTTTGCAGCTAAATGTTCTCCACGCATCTGTCCTAGGCTTTACATCTGGGCGGTTACTAAAATGTTACAAACATCAGATGGAAAAATATTGGACATTCACATCTGATCATCCAACAGATCTTGGAGCCAAGTTATTCATCGGTGAGGACCGGTCAGCCTGCATTGCATAAACAGAAAAGATTGTTAAACAAAAGAAATGCATATAAAAGAGGCAGTTCTTAATTGAGAAGCAACTGGTCAGCTTGCACATACAAAAAGTGCGATACTTACTTATAGCATGGAAGCATGGAATCGCCTGAATTAGTAGAACTTTAAGTTTCCATGGCTGTGAGAATATGGCAACAGCTCTTCCACCTCAACTCTAGAGCTGAAATAGCCCAGGTTTCTTCTCCTCTGGTGGAGAATTTCAACCTCCGCCATGAAAATACTGTACACTGGTCTGTGATCGGAGAAGCGTGATTCTCCTCGGACATATGATAACTGAATGAGGCCGGTACCATGCCACAAAATACGATCACACCTTTGGTAAGAAAAAGAAAAGCTTAGTCAGTAAGTTCCTTTCAACTAGTACTAAGTAAATGTTATTCTGGTTGACTAAAGTACTAAAGAAGTTACCAAGCTGGCGTTCGCCTCTTTTCCTTGGGACGCACACCATAACCAGAATACCGGTCTGAGTTGAAAGAGTATTTATATGTTGGAGGAAAATAAATTCTTCCTTCTTTCCATCCCGGGAAAACACGTCCACATCTCCGCTGTATACGAAGCTGTTCGAAGAGAAGTAATTCAAGCATGGCACTGAAATGAACCTTGCCAAGCATGGCCCGAAAACAACATTTCCGTGTAAAGGAATAGAGTAAATTACCTGATCTCTCTCCAACAGTTGCCTCCAGTTATGTGTTTCAACCAGAACTTTTGCTGACGAGTATGGAAGAGAAATCCGGTAATTCAGATCACCAAGCCATAAGATACGGCTGCAATTAGAATGAAAGATAAGTTAACAAAAAGTTTTCTCTGGCTTCCACATTACTATGTCGAATAAGCGAAAACAAATACATACTCATGCTCAAGAATTGCTTCTGGTGACTTCACATCACCACATCCGCGGACACGAGGAAACCTTGTCTTTCTTAAGATCTCCATGACATCAGAATTTCTGCGCAATTCATCCCCCTCCTTTTCCCCAGAGGTCAAATGACAACAGACAAAACAGAAGGTTGTATAATGCAGAGACATGCTTATTGATATAGAACCCTGCAGCAAGTGAAAAGGAGTTTGAGAATTTTTATATAGTATAATAAGCTAATAACAATGAAACATACAAGATTATCGAAATCAAGTAAGTGTAACTAGTACAATGTACATCATTTACCTTATTTCCAAGATAACCCATTAGTCCTCTACCTACGCAGGAAACTTTCAGGTTTCTTATATCGTTTCTTATTTCACTGCGTACCCAAACTGTGTGAAATATGCCAACCATTTGTTTGCTGGCAACCAAACAATACCTGGTGCAAACACAATATTTGTGTTAGTGCATGAACTTAACAAAAGCATCATCATGAAGTTACGAGTACAACTGCTGAGCACAAATATTTGTAGATAATTTTAAATATGTTCACAGAGGGTGACTTAGAGGAACAAGCATATGTAAATTTTAATGAAACATGACAAAATATAATACCTAGAAGTATTTGGCTGCTCATCATCTTCTTCCATAGGTGTTGAAGTACCATAGCCATATGGGAATGGTGAGAAATATGTTCCATTACTTGTATCCTCATCAATATATTCATCGCCTGGTGATCCGATACACTGGAAATTTCCATCAAAATCACTTGGTCTGCCTCCAATGTTAACTGGGTCACACACACTAAACCTACGGTCCAATCGTGGTTGTGAGAACATATCATTTCCTGAAACCCTTAAACTCCGACTAAGGTTCTGGAATGATCGACGGTGGAAAAATGATGAGCTATCCTGTCTTCTCAATGATCCCTCAAAATCAGCATCTAGTTCCACAACCGGATCAGGGACAGGGGATGGCGTGCGATAGCCACCATGACTGCTAGGCCCAGGGTTCTTGTTTAGCGTCCTCCTAATAAGTGATACCCACTTCTTTGCTGGAACATTGTCTTCGGTACCAAGAACATTTCCAGCATTCAAAGGAACAATTTCTTGAAATCTGCAAAGGATTGAAATGGATAGTTAAAGGACAAGCTCAAGAGCACAGTACTTATAATGTACAAAATTTACATTATGAAGGCCTCAGAGGCTTTGACAATACATACCCGAGCACATAGATATCAGCAGGGGGTGAAGAATGGAGCCAGTCATCTAAATCTAACCCTCTTGACGGGCATTTGCCACCAACATTCCACGTCGAGGCAAAGATTCTGCACAGATAAAGGAAGCAGCATAATGATACACCAGAATGCGCCAGCGAAGTAGAATTGCGAAAACTAGCTATGGTAACTATGATCTGAATAATATGAACAGTATTGCACCAAATCCCTATTACTACAAGGCAAAGTAGCACAGAGAGTGAAAAATGTGGTACCTGTAATCTTGAGCTTCTGTCAGGCGTGACACATCAAACTCATTTCTTGATCTACGAACGCGGTCAACATTCCGCTTCAGTGACCGGTCTGTAGTAGGCACATAAGGAACAACAGAAACAGAGAAATCAACAGTCAGATAAGTAGGGTTGCTCCAAAAAAAAACAATCAGATAGGTTGATTGTCTATATTTACATCAATTTGGCAAAAGAGGCATAGCAGGTAAAAAGAGAGCTCTGACCAAGCAGCAACAAAGAAAGAAAAGAGGTAGCTGCGATTTTGATGTCCGAAGAGAGAGAGGGGGAGGGGAGCGTGGTCTAAATGCTTTAACTGTACCAGTTCTGCTTTTCTTGGCAGCGCCTGCGTCCCTCTGCGAGCAGCTGGTCCTCCGTTCATCACCACCATCCCGTCCTGCGTCACTAACACAAATTTAGACCTAGACCAAGCAGAGGCAGTGAAAATGCAAAGGAAAATAAATCTGTTTCAGACAGATTCTTCATCAGTAGCTCTTCATCCCTGGGATCAAAAGTAGAAACCTGACCGCGGTAAAGAAAATGCTGTTGTTGACATGAGAAGCATGCGAAAAGATCCAGGCAGCTCCGGACAAACAAAACATCTGCCTGCTTGGGGAAAGGCGTTGTGATTGGGACGTTCTAAGTACTTGTACACCATTGATTTGAGACCGGGGAGGAAGTGAGGCGTGGAGGAGGCCGCGTCCTATGTGAAGAAACGAGACCCTGTTCGATGGGGACCTGACCGGTGCTAATGCGTCCCTGAATCAATGCTTGGAACATGGACCGGAAACGTCCGATGGAAGTGAGGAAAGATTACGGGCGCGGAGCGATGATGGGGAGGCCATGACTGAAACCGCATTCAACAAAGGGGAACCTTCGTTCCTAAACCGCACAGCAAGCAAGGATGCGCGACCAGCAGCTCGACGGAAGCAACGAAATGCAGGAAAAAGCAGCGGGTGTCTAGAGCTGTACCGCACGGTTGATTAATCTTTGCTAGAAGTACCACAACTTGAAATCCAAAAGGCTATCATCGTGAGAGAAAAGCAGAATCCTTCCTCGTCTGATGTTTGACCCAAATCCTTGAGAGAGAAGGCATTGGTTACCTTGGGTGGTGGCGTCGTAGTCCGCGTGGAAATCCTGCGCCTTGCCCTTGATGTTGAACCACTTCCTGACGAGGGATTTGGACCAGGAGACCTGCGCATTCAGAGACGACGAATCAGACGCCGAAATCGACCAATGGCGGCTCGAATGGAACCAGAGATTGAGGAAGAGAAGTAGGGCGGCTCTCGCAGTACCTTGCTCTTCTTGTTAATCTCCTCCCTCATTGTCTCATAGCAAGCCGGAGGGCCCTGAACCTGAAGCAGCAGGGTCGAATTTATCCGCGCTTGACTGACGCCGCCTCCGAGCCGACTCTCTCCCCTCCTCTCGTCTGTATGGCCTGGTATGGAAGGTGGTGTGGCCGCGGAAGGAAAGCTCCTCAAATCTGGAACCGAGTTGCCTCTCCGTTCCACGGAATCCCGGACTCGGAACAGGGGAAGCCCCCAAATCTCGGACCGAATCGGGCAGCAAGAGGGGAACGCCGCCGCCAATCTCGGCTGCCGGGGATCACGCACGAATCCGGTTCGGCCTCGACCAAGAACCTTGCCCCCCAACGGACGAACTGAACCGAGGGAGCAATGCCGCTGCTCACCACGGCGAGGGAGAAGCTTGCTCGGGTATCCCCGAGCCGAATCACCGGAGGCTTGTGGCCGGGGGGTTAGTGAAGTGAAGGCTACTGGTACTGCTGCCGCTACTGCTGGGAGTTGATGCTAGAGTGGTGTTGTGCGGCTGGCTTGTATGTATGCGGCGCGGGGGGGCGTACTGGTCGGTGTGCAATGCAACAAACAGCCAGCGGAAAAGCCGAGGAAAAGAAAGAGAATGGCGTGTCCGGTTGCGGCGAGGGCGAGGGCTTCCGTTCCTGATCCGCTATGCCTCGTCTGCTCTCGCTCGCTGGAGCCCCCTCCCTCCCTTTTATCCTCCGCTCCTCTCTCTGCTTTGTTTAGTGCTGGTTCTAATGGCGACTGGCCCTCGGCCTGCTCGCGCGAACCCAGGGCGCTAAGCTTAATCTATGCCGCAAATCCGAGCCGTCCCCGTCGCCGAGAGCTTGAGGCTCGGGGGGATAAAAAGGTGCGACCTAGCTAGGCATGCACGGCCAGCACGGGCAGAGGAGAGGAGGAGGAGGAGGGAGAAAGGGAGAAAGGGAAGGAAATAACTGGGCGGGGCGGGGCGACGTAGCCGTGCGCGGGCATTGGTGACATGCCATACACCGCGGGTGGGCCTTTCCCAAAACGAGATTTCCTGAGCGCCGGAGGGAGCGGGCCCCGCGGGGCGCTGTCGCGTGTCGATGGGCGAGGGGGGCCCGGTGGGCGGGCGCCTGCCCCACCGTCAGCCGCGGTTCCTGGTCGCGCCAGTTTCCATCTGGCTGTCTCCTCTCCCGATGGCGCCCCGGCGGCCGCTGACAGGCGGGTCCCGGGTGGCGCACGGGCCTGGCCCGCCCGTCCCCGGCGTTTTTACTCCTCGCCGAGGAAGCCGCCCTTCTCGCACGCTTTCCCCTTCCTCCCTTGGATGCGCCTCGCCGCGCACGTGCGTGTGTTGGTGTAAACTCTCGGTTTACATCGACCGATCGTTCCTCGCAAAAAAAAAAAAAACAACATCGACCGATCGATCAACACTGGCATAGGTCCATCGGCTCCTCCCAACACGATGGACGCACCGTCTGAACGGGCGCGGCTGGGTGGATATTCAGAGGGGTTTTTTTTCTATGAAATTTCCTCGCGACCCTGAAACGTGAAAGGTACTGCTGTCGTCGATTTCCTTCTTCTTCTAGTAGTAGTAACGGCAGCAAGAGACGTACAGTGGCCTCCAAATTAGGCTGACCAGACGCTGGACGCATGCGCACAAAAGGTTGCCCTGAACAATAATATCTCCGCCGGAACTGCTCACACAGCGGGCTTGAGATGGATCGACAGGGTTACTACACACGAATAAAGGTACCACTCCCACAGAATCAGCACGCGCTTCGTAGCAAGCTTGGAGTTGGACGTTGGGCATGGCGTCCATGGATCGCTCCTTTGCATGCATGCGACCCGCCCGGGCTTTATGGGTCTACGTGTCCAATATACGATCGATAGCATGCATGTGTCAGCACTCCCGGAGTATCAGGACTGCGGAGTATCAAGCTTAATTAGTCCTTTCACGTTCGCCCACACACACACAAAAAAAGCTTTTTGTATTTGGTCACACACACAAAAATGTTTACGTGACTATGAGTTTTCCTCCTTCCGAAAAGCAGCTTCTAGGGTTTTCCTTTCTCCCGTTCGCCGCGCCTGCGAGGACCTTGTTAGACTGTATATACGTAGCCTCTGTATTGTAACGTTGTATTGTACCCCTTGGGTACCTCTATATAATGAGATAGCCACACCCCAGTTAGGGGTGTCGTGCAGTTCCCAAAATATCTTGTTTTACATGGTATCAGTTTAGGTCACGATCACGATGTCTTCCGCTGCTCCCGCCGCCGCCGCCGTCGCGCCGACCTCCGTCGCCGTGGCCGCCGCCGCGCCGGTCCTTGCCCCTTCTTCGCCGTTCCTCGCCTCTGGGCCTCTCGTGGCGGCCTATGCCGCCGCGCCGCCGCTCTACGGCGCCGCCCCGCCGCCGGCCTATGGCGCTACCGCGCCCTCGCCCTACGGCTACTACCCGTATGGCGCGCCTCCGATGGCTCCTGGTGCTCCGCCGCTGCCGCCATCCTCGTGGCCGGCGTTTGGTGCGCCGCCTCTACATCAACCACCGGCGGCGCCACCGAGCCACCCCTATGGATCTTCGCCGTTGCCTCCCCAGCACCCCTACGCAGCCTACCCAGGGCCGCACGGGGCTGCGGCCTCCTACACAGGAGAGGCGGCTGCCTCGCTACAGCCGTCGTACGGGGCTGCGGCCGCGCCACAGCCGCATCCTCCCGGGGTCGCGGTCGTCCCGCCCTACGGGGCCCAAGCTGCTGGTCCTCCCGGGTTTCCCGCACTGTATCCGGTGTCTGCTACTCATACCGACCCGGTCGCCGCGTCGTCACCGTTCTACTTTTCACATCTGCTACCGGTGAAGCTTGCGCCGGATAATTACTTGTCCTGGCGTGCCCAGGTGTTGCCTCTTCTGCGGAGCCGCTACTTGGAGGGATATGTTGACGGGTCCATACCGTGTCCACCACCCCACCACCCAGCGTACCACACCTGGGTGGCCCAGGATCAGGCCATCCTCTCCGCCATCCAGTCCTCGCTCACCCCGAGCGTCTCGTCACTGGTCATCTTCGCCGCTACATCCCGGGAGGCGTGGCCGGCGCTTCACACCAGTTTTGCCTCTCAGTCTCAGGCGCGTGCTCACTCTATCCGCACCGAGTTGGGTGAGACGAAGCTTGGTGACCTCAGCATCACCGACTACTTCAACAAGATGCGGGGTCTCGCCGACACATTGGCCTCCATCGGCCAGTCGCTACAGGATCAGGAGTTCACCACCTTCGTACTGAATGGGCTTGATGATGATTATGACAATCTCATTGAGAACGTTCACGGTCGCGATGACCCGCTACCACCTCGTGAGCTCTACGCCCGTCTGCTTGGCCGCGAGCAGCGCATCAAGGCGCGCCGAGTCTCTCCCAGTTTCGCCTCCGCCAATACCGCAACTCGCGGCAAGCCTCAGCGGTCATCTTCGTCCGGAGGCAAACCAGCGCTGCCCTCATCACCAGCTTCGAGGGGCAGCGCTCCGACCATCACAGGTGGTAACCGGCCCGTGGCGTGTTGTTCTTCTTGTGGTGCCCAACAGGCGTGCCAGCTATGTGGCTTGGAGCGCCACATTGCCTCTCGCTGTCATCGTCGCTACAAGCAGGATTTTCTGGGCCTTGGCAACAACGGAAAGGGGAACGACAAGCAGGCCGCCGCTGCTGTGACGAGTCATGATCATGGTCGCACTCCGTCATACTCCGTTGATCCTGCATGGTACATGGACACTGGAGCTACCAACCACCTCACCGGTGAGATGGGTAAGCTCTCTACTCAGGAGCCATATCACGGTCATGATCAGGTGCACACCGCTAGTGGAGCAGGTATGCGCATCTCTCATGTTGGTCAGGCTTCTCTCCTTGCACACAACTTTCGCACATTGCATCTATCTAATGTCCTTCGTGTTCCTTCTGCTACACGTAGTTTGTTGTCCATTCCTCAACTTACCCGTGATAACAATGTCCTTGCTGAGTTTCACCCCTTTCGTTTCTTTATCAAGGATCGGGACACGAGGGCCGTTCTGCTTAGCGGTCGTCTTCGCTATGGCCTGTATGCACTTGATGCGCCGCGCTCCTCTTCCACGTCGTCCTCTCCTCAGGTGTTCAGTGGTGTTCGTGTGTCGCCTACACACTGGCATGCGCGCCTTGGTCACCCGGCGACTCCCATAGTTCGACATATTTTGCATCGTCATGATCTACCAGTTGTGTCCAATAAAACTGCTGAAACAATTTGTGATGCCTGTCAGCAGGGCAAGAGTCATCAGCTTGCGTTTTCAGAGTCTAGTCGTGTTGTGAAACATCCTCTTGAGCTTGTGTTTTCTGATGTATGGGGTCATGCCCAGACATCCGTTAGTGGTCACAATTATTATGTCAGTTTCATTGATGCTTACAGCCGTTTCACTTGGTTATATCTTATTAAGCGAAAGTCTGATGTGTTTGATGTCTTCATTCAGTTTCAAGCACATGTTGAGCGCCTTCTTAAGCACAAAATCATCCATGTCCAATCCGACTGGGGGGTGAATACCACAACCTCAACTCGTTTTTTAATGAGCTTGGGATCTCGCACCGCGTGTCATGCCCTCACACACATCAGCAGAATGGTGCTGCTGAGTGTAAGCATCGTCATCTTGTTGAAACTGGCTTAACCTTGCTAGCTCATGCCTCCGTCCCGTTTCGGTTCTGGAGTGATGCTTTCTCTACAGCTTGTTTTCTTATAAACAGGCTACCCTCGAGGCTTCTGAAAATGCAAACTCCGCTTGAGCTCTTGCTTAATGAGACTCCGGACTACACTTTCTTCAAGGTGTTTGGGTGTGCCTGCTGGCCTCATCTCCGTCCATACAATAAGCGCAAGCTAGAGTTCAGGTCTAAGAAGTGTGTCTTTCTTGGGTACAGTTCTCTTCACAAAGGGTACAAGTGCCTACATGTTCCTACCAACCGCGTCTACATCTCTCGTGACGTTGTGTTTGATGAAAATGTGTTTCCCTTTCGTGCACTTCCGACTGACCTCACCACTTCCACTTCCACACCACCAATGCCTGTGTCTACACCTACGCCTGATCAGTTTGTGGATGTTGCATATGCCCCTGCGTTGCTTCCTAATCATGCTGCAGGTATTGGACGCGGTGCTCGGCTCGAGCTCCTTGATGAACAGGTCGCTGATGATTCTTCTGGTCGGGACGTGCATGTGCCATGCATAACGGGTGGCACCCGCCAACCCGCTCTCCGGTCGCCCGAGGCGGTCCGCCCGCCTGGCTCACCCACGCCAGCGCCAGTGGCGGGTGCCTCGCCCGCCTCGTCCGACTCGCAGGACCCGGCCACTCCAGTAGCCGCCTCGCCCGGCTCGCAGGCTTCGCCAGTGGCCACCTCGCCCGACCCGCGAGCCTCGTCCACACCAGCGGGACCCTCGCTCGGCTCGCCTGGCTCGCGGGCGTCACCAGCCCTGCGTGGCTCGCCTGGGCCACTGGCGGGGGCGTCCCCTGGGCCGGCCGGTGTTGTCGCTAGCCCAGCGGCCTCGTCGCCTGCCTCGGCCACCGGGGAGCCTGACTCGCCGGACTCGGCTTCGGCCTCGTCCACGACCTCTGCTGATTCTGCTCCAGCTCCGGCTCCGAAAGAGCGGACAGATGGCACGGTTGCGTGGCTTGCTGCGTGCATGGCTCATACTGCTGGCGACCCTAATGCAGAGCCTCGTCACTTTCAGGCTGCGTTGAGTATTCCTCATTGGCGTGCTGCAATGGAACAAGAGTTTTATGCCCTCCAACAGAATGATACTTGGCGTCTTGTTCCTCCAAAGTCTGGTGTCAACATCATTGATTCCAAGTGGGTTTTCAAGGTCAAGCGCCATGCTGATGGTTCCATTGAGCGTTACAAGGCATGGTTAGTCGCCAAGGGCTTCAAACAGAGGTATGGTCTTGATTATGAAGACACGTTCAGTCCAGTTATCAAGCCTACTACCATTCGGTTACTACTGTCTCTTGCGATTACTCGTGGATGGTTCCTTCGTCAGCTTGATGTACAGAATGCCTTTCTCCATGGCATTCTGGAGGAGGAGGTTTATATGCGTCAGCCGCCTGGTTTTGTTGATCCGACACGACCTCATCATCTCTGTCATCTGGTCAAGGCGCTGTCTGGACTGAAACAGGCTCCTCGTGCATGGCATGCTCGCCTTGGATCCGTTCTTCGGGCTCTTGGGTTTACTCCATCCACTGCTGATACATCACTGTTCCTCCTCCAGCGCCCTGAGGTTACGATGTATATCCTGGTTTATGTTGATGATATCATCCTTGTCAGTTCTTCGGCTGCTGCAGCTGATCGCCTTGTGGTTGCTCTTCGTGATGATTTTGCTGTCAAGGATTTGGGTGCTCTTCACTTTTTCCTTGGTCTTGAGGTTTCACGGTCCTCTGCAGGTTTGACTCTCACTCAGAAGAAGTACTCCTTGGACTTGTTGCGTCGTGCTGGAATGCTCAAATGCAAACCTGTTTTCACTCCGATGTCTGCTACTGATCGGTTGTCTGCTCTTAATGGTGACTCTCTCTCGGCTGATGATGCTACTGAGTATCGCAGTATTGTTGGTGGTCTGCAATATCTCACTATCACCAGGCCTGATATCTCCTATGCAGTTAACCGTGTCTGTCAGTTTTTGCATGCACCCAGGACGTCTCACTGGTCAGCCGTCAAGCGTATTTTGCGCTATGTCAGTAGTACTGCTGCCTATGGTCTGCATCTTCAGCCTGCACCGTCATATGAGCTCTCGGCCTTCTCTGATGCCGACTGGGCTGGTTGTCCGGATGACAGGCGATCCACGGGGGGTTATGCGGTATTTCTGGGTCCTAACTTGATCGCCTGGAATGCTCGCAAGCAAGCAACTGTGTCTCGCAGCAGTACTGAGGCTGAATACAAAGCCGTTGCTGATGCAACTGCTGAGATCATATGGGTACAGTCTCTGTTGAGAGAGTTGCGTGTTCCTCAAGCTCGTCCTCCAGTTCTGTGGTGTGACAACATTGGTGCTACATATCTTTCTTCTAATCCAGTGTTTCATGCGAGGACAAAACACATTGAGGTGGATTATCACTTTGTTCGGGAACGTGTTGCACAGAAGCTACTCTGTATCAAGTTCATCTCATCAAAGGATCAACTTGCTGACATCTTCACGAAGCCTCTACCACAACCACAGTTTGTAGGCTGTAGGCGCAATCTTAACTTGCTTTATACTTCAGGACATAGTTAAGATTGAGGGAGGGTGTTAGACTGTATATACGTAGCCTCTGTATTGTAACGTTGTATTGTACCCCTTGGGTACCTCTATATAATGAGATAGCCACACCCCGGTTAGGGGTGTCGTGCAGTTCCCAAAATATCTTGTTTTACAGACCTCGGGTCCTTGCTGGGTGAAGGGATGCCACTCTCCTTTTTGTTTGGTTCGTCATTTTGGTTGAGGCTGTGTAACCGTGGCGATGTCATCTAGTAAGGACAAGAGTATCTTCAGCTGGGCGCCCCCCTCATACGCCCGGGCAGACGGCCTGGTCACTGACCGCTCAAAAAACCCTATCCCACACGGTCGCCTCAAACTGGTCTCAAACTCTTGGGCTGATCGATATCCTTTCTATCCAACCCAAATATGGGGTGGATAAGGGGTGGCCCAGGCGTGATCGGATGCGTTTGTCACATCGGATCCGGCCCACGCTGGCCCACCAAAGCCACATATAATCGTCCCCATCCGCTCTGCCGACCAAACCCTAGCCACTCCACTACGTCACCCAAGCTCCCGTCCGACGTTCTTCGGTCTTCTGCAGCATGGCGGGCAGCAGACCTGAGTACTACTCCTCTAGATCCGTCAACCTCCGAGCTCATTTCGCAAGGTCCCGAGGAGAAGATGACCGTTCGACTTGCACTTCACCGTTCAAGGGAGGAGGCCGCTCGACGGCGGCGCTCAGACTCCTTCCGTCGGGAATCCATTGTGTGTGCCCAATGGCACATGGATCCGCTGTGAGGTGTGTCGCCGCTGGCTCACCAGACACAGTGCAGTCCGTCTTGCGTCCAAACGCGGTGACGGATGCGCAATCGCTTCGTTGGTGCGCCGAGGCAGAGGTGACCCCTGGGTGTCGTCGGATGCAAATATGGCAGGTGTGGCACCGGAGACGCTGAGACGGCGACAACCTTCTCAACGGTGGACATTGGCAAGGAGGATTCACATTTTTTTCGGCGCCCCGTATGGTGCACGGCCAACCCGGGCGGCCAAACTGTGTCATGGACGAGATTCGTTTAGAGTAGATTTGACGTTGTTTGTAATAGTATGGATTTGAAGTTTCTTAATTAAGGTATCCATATGTGGAAAATATTATTTGAGGTGTGACCGGTTACCATCGCGGACGCGCCCGAGTGCGTCCGTGAGCGTTTGAGGGTCGGATTTGTCGTCTCCGGTCGTAGATGCTCTAATCTCCCCCACGTCTGACCGTTGTCTTTATGTGTGTCTATCGTTGTTAGAGGGCTTGAGATGGTGTGTCTTCGTCAGATCTCGTGGAATTCGGTATGTGCTAATCTTCCCTGGATCTGTTTGTATCCAATCTTTGCTTGCATGTCTATAGTGTATAGTATGATCCTTCTGATCTATGTGTCTCTTCATTAGTGACAATTGTTGTTCTGATGGGCTTGTCCTATGGGATTTTAGCATAATGACTTGTTGTTTGTCTAGTACAACAAGTATTGCCCAGCGCTCCGACAAGAAAGCGCTCCGACAAGAAAGCGTCGATGACAACGGCGCACATCCGGCTTGCTCCTGTGCTTGTAGTCGTCACTATGTGTCCATAATCCCTAATGTAAATTTTTTTTATTGTCATGACAGATGATGAACGGGTCAAAAGTTTTCTAAAAAAAAAAACTTCATATATACTTCCTCTTACGTTTGTTTTCACGCAAGCACATACGTACAAACCAGTGCATGCATGCAAAAGAAAAAAGTACATGTACACGAAAACACGTACTACTACAGTGCATACGATTTCCTGTGCAGAAATTTGGGTTTACGTGGCGCACACTCGCCAGAAGAAAGGGAGCCCCGGCTCATCCGTGGGCTCCGCGAGCTCCTGCCCTGCGGTCCCGGCCGGCCTTCCGCCATCACGCGCTGCTTTCCCTTGTCGCGTCGGTACGTGCGTGCGTGTACCCGCCGCTTCCATTTAGGTTTGTTTTCACGTCGATCGATCCACCGCTCTGCCGCTGGTGGCACACCCCACAGGCCACACACGCACAAGCTCTCGCACACCCCCTGACGCTGACAGAGTGACAAGGCTGTTTGTTGCGCTGTGCTGCGTGGCCATGCGTGCGTGTTTTCACTTAACCCAGACCATTCTTCTTCTGGCATGCATGCATTTTCCTGCACGCGTCGCGCACGCCTGCTGCACTGTCGATCGTGTTCTCCGGCTCGTGTTCCTTCTCGGGCTGCACTAGTCTCGGTCAATCGATGATGAGCTCGTCGATCGCGTGCAAGCTGGTGGACGGGTGCATACGTGCGCGCGTGTACGTACGTGTGCAATGCTTCAGCTCGTCGTGAGAAGATGCCGTGATGGACGGTTTCAGGTCTGAACGATTCGGTTTGGATCAAGCTTGCTCCGAAATTTCCTTGCCAGCCTGAAACATGAAAAGACCTCATGATTCCTTCAAGTAACGGGTTGAGAACAATCCCACCAGCCAACGCGTGCACTTCATCTAAACATGCTGCCACCTTTCATTTAATCTGTGAACGATATGATAGCAAGAGGCGTACAGTGACTTTTCCAAATTAGGCAGATCAAATCTCTCGGACACATACACACGAAAAGCTATAGATATCGGCAGTGAGGCCGAGATCGACATATAGTATCGACGACTCGATCCAAACAATATCTTTGGCGGACTGGTCACACTGGGACTGATATCGACATGCATGGGTACACACAAAAAGGGTGTGGGTCAGCATGCATTTCGTGCATGCAATGCCCCTTTTTGAGATGATACTATTTAAAATTTGCTTCTATTGAGGCAAGCAAGTAGCGCCCTTGGGTTGTCAAGAAAATTAAAATGTAACGCCCTTGGACTATGGGCGCGGCGTCGAAGAATCGCTCCTTTGCATGCTTGCAACCCGGGTTGAATTATGGGTGTACGTGTCCGGTAGAATCGATAGGTAGAACGCATGTGTGAGTGTGAGTACTCCCACGTCGAGCTTAGTCTTTTCACGTTTGTCTTGACGTACCTTACATGCGAACCAGTGCGTGCGTGCATGCATGCACGGCCACCCAAAAATCAAAGCCACGCCATGCATATGGCGCCACAAGTATGGATTGAAGATTGAACCATGCATGCTTGCTTGTAGTGGTATCAAAGTGCACGTGAACATTCACGCGGCTACTGTTCCAGTTCCAGGGCAAGCTATAGCGTACGTCCTCGGCAGTAGGCGCCTACGTTTCGAATGGGACAAGCATGCACAAACAGACGCCACCACGAAGGCTACACGAGTTGCACCAAAATTAAGGTGCAGATAAACCGCAAGCTAGCTCTGTTTTACCCGGCCAGGCGCCGCATGTAGTAAGTGAACGGAGAAGCGTACGTACTTTTGTTTCATTACTGGTACACGTAAA
>NC_041388.1:623564165-623567617 GCF_002162155.2 Triticum dicoccoides | reverse complement strand
CCCCTCTTTAATTCTGGTACGTGTTACAATACGTACGTGTGTATCCGCAACAGTGATCGGACGCTCGATCAGCTTTATTGCACGATCAGTCTCTGGGATAGGATCATGGTAGGACACAGGTAGGGAGCTAGCCTGTGTACACTGTACACATCTCCCGTCTCCAGAGTCCAGACCTATACATCCAGTGCACGTCGGTCCTGCCATGTGTACATATCACGTGTCGCGTCAACATAGTATTCACCCACATGAAAGCGGCAATACCAAACAGTTTTTTCTCCGAAGAACGCCCTTAGAAGTATTTGTCATATATTGCCACATGATTTTTGCCATACTTGCATACCTGCCTTACTTGAGTTGCTCAAATTACTAGCCACACTTTGGCTTGACTAAGAAAATTTTGCAACATTTTTTTGTGTCTATGACATGTGGAGTTCACTACTCATAAAAATATTTTTGCCTTAGGTGTGGCTAGAACCAAACACGTGCCTAACTTGATTAAATTTGTCTAAGATAAGATGTGGCAAGGTGTAGCTGAAAACCAAACAGCCGCCCCGTAATGTACACACTGTTAAGACGCAAATACAAAAAAAGGTTAAATAATCCTAGTTATAGCGAAGATTAATATTATTTGACATCGTCGTGCTGATAGTCATCCGATCAAAATCCTCAACACTCTGTACCTGCATGATTTGCGATGTGAGGAACGTACTACGTACCATTCTTAATTAGTGTTGAGTTAGGGACAATTATTTCGCAGTCGCTTGAGAAAATAGCGAGACGGTTAGCTACAACGTCAACGCCACCGAGCTAGCCGATTTTCCCACCATTTTTCTTACAGTCGCCAGCAGTCTCCCTCCGACTCGCGATCACGAGCCCGGCCGGCCGGGACTCTCGTTGCCGCTGCCGCGGATGATGCATGTGTGACGCAGCCGTTCCCCTCGCTCCACATGCTGATATGATCAATAGGTGGCAGCAGTAATTAAGTTGGCTAGCTAACCCAGCAACATGGTGGATCATATCGATCAGGAATGCATAACCCCAACACATGCATGATGCATGCACGAGTAAACATGCATTGCTTATGGGTAGGATTACAGGTGGCTGCATGCATGCATGATGGGCGCGCGCAGGCATGCGTGTGTCTGTGAGACAGCCATGGAGCCCCCGTGGTTTAGATCTAGACCCCTGCCCTGCCCCGGCCCGGGCCGGCCGGCCGCGGCAGCTTCGCCGCTGGGTCCGCGCTCGCCGTACTCGGAGGAAGGATCATTCTGTTTGCATCCTTCCTAACCCGATCCCGCTTAGTTCCCAAAGCAAATTAGTTTATTTAGTTTAGTCACTCTCCGATCCATGGCTTTGCACGCTGGCCAGAGCGGCATAGGATCTTGCTTTGAGGCGCAGTTCATGGCTGGTCCCCCGTACGTATCATGCATGCTCGCTTAACATAGCTCTCGTCTCCGTTCGGTTCTCTTCTCCCATGCATGCGATGCCAATGGCTGGTCCCGGTGCGTACGTGCCACGCTTCGATCTGTAATCGTGCTGCCTAATTTTACTACCACTATGCATCTTGAGGGAACCTAGGATCCACTTGTGCTTCCCTTGGACGCTGGACCCTCCGTGTCAGCGATCGAGAAGGAATTAGCGAGTGGTTCCTGCCAAGCTGAGACGCGAATGAGTGTTCCTTGGCAGAGGCAGTTCGCTGGCTGGCTGGTCAGAAAAGAAGGACGGATCACTTCGCCGATCGATCATGGTGTTGTGCTGCTGCAGTCTGTACGTGCTGAGCAGTGGTGAGCGAGGAAGCAAGCAAGCATCAATGATGCACGTTTGGGATGGGTTGATCATCATCCGCCACGGCTTTTGGGAAAGGCGTGCAGGTGGTGGTAGAATCCTGGATTCGCTAGCTTTGCTAGCTTGTAGCTTCTCCGGCTCCATGCGAAGGGAGGGGGGCGTGGTGGCCTGCCGTGCTGGCTTTTCTATTCGCGTCGCGGGGCGGGAGCGACTGGCCGGCCTCGCGGACCGTGCGCGGTGTGCCCCTCCCCTCCCCGCGCCTGCCCCCGTGCTCGGCGAATGTTTTCTATCCTGCCACCGGCCGGCCGCCGCCCCACACCGCCGTGCACATGGCCGGCGAGGTCGCATATTGAAAGGAGAAGAAAACTCAGTCCGGGCCCCGGCTGCTTACTCTCACCGGCGGGTTTTTTAGGCCAGCGAGTCGTCGACGAGTGTCATGCGCCACGTGTAGCATTCATGAGGCGATTGGGGAGAGCACTTTACACTTCCTCCATCCCAAATTACACGTCTTAGATTTCCTCCGTGTAGAATTATTTATCTTAAATTTGTCTAGATACGCCCGTATTTATGAAAGGGCTGACGAGGGCATTCACAGTGAGTATGGAAACTCATATCAGCGATGCAGCCGTGTCTCGGGTGAGAAGGTGATCCGTCATTCTTTTCTTCGGTGTTTAATGTGGTGGTGCCAGAGGCAGGTGATGGACATTGTTGTCAAGCTCAGAGATGTTCTGCTATCTTTTCAGTTTTGTCATGTCGGTCTTTACGTGACTTCTACTTTGATCTTTATGCTATACTCCATCCGTTTCAGAATATAAGGTGTATTGGTTTTCATGCAAGTTAACCATTTGAATGTTTTATCAAGATTATAGAATAAAATAACAACATCACCTTTACCTAATAATAGATAAAATATGAAACTACTTTTCATGATTCCCCAATTTCAATAATTATTCGTTGATTGAAAAAATGTTCATGAGTTTCACTAAACATCTTCATGAGTTTGTAAAAAATGTTCATGAATTTGTAAAAAGAATTCATGAATTGGAAAAATGTTTGCAATTTCATAAAAATGTTCGCGAATTCAAAAAATGTTCATTACTTAAAAAATAAAAATATATAAAACTATGATAAGTAAATAGGCAGTTTTTCGATTAAATTAATCCATGAATAAATCATGAGCATGACATGGACAACATTGATAACACACTGATTATGATCTAACAGAGCATGTACTACACACATAGTAGAAACATCTACGCATATCGCTAGTACTGCTACAACAGAAAGAAACACGAGAGGGATAAGCGATGTATACCCTTCAATCGGCCACGCGGTGGCGGTTGCGGTGACAGCAGCCGCGGCATCCTCGACGGCCTTCTTGTCGGCCTCGGCCTTCTCAGCGGCGGCACGGGCGGCGTCGGTCGACATGGTGATGACGAAGGTGGTGCGGACGTAGATGAACAGAAGCGAGCAGTCGCGTAGTCGCTACCCCAAAATCTAATCGCCCCTCTCCCGTACAGGATCCGGAGAGGCGGGGTTTTGGAGGCCTGCTCTCTCGTCAACCGTGTACGCGGTGGAGTTGCCGGCGGCAGCAGCAGCAGAGGAACGACATGGGCGTGAAAGCGGAGATGGAGATGCGTTCTGTTTTTCGCGGCGGCTAGGGTTGG
>NC_041388.1:623563107-623563930 GCF_002162155.2 Triticum dicoccoides | reverse complement strand
CCAATCGGCCATGCGGTGGCGGTTGCGGTGACAGCAGCCGCAGCATCCTCGGCGGCCTTCTTGTCGGCCTCGGCCTTCTCAGCGGCGGCACGGTCGGCGTCGGTCGACATGGTGATGACGAAGGTGGTGCGGATGTAGATGAACAGAAGCGAGCAGTCACGTAGTCGCTACCCAAAAACCTAATCGCCCCTCTCCCGTACATGATCCGGAGAGGCGGGGTTTCGGAGGCCTGCTCTCCCGTCAACCGTGTACGCGGTGGAGTCGCCGGCGGCAACAGCAGCAGAGCAACGACGTGGGCGTGGAAGTGGAGATGGAGATGTGTTCTGTTTTTCGCGGCGGCTAGGGTTGGCAGTGCCCCACATATATATGTGCAACCGCGCGTGGAGAGACGTGGGCTGAACCCATGTCCAAGTCGGTAGCCCATGATCCGACGTCTCAGATCGTGGCCCTACCTGTCAAAGTCTCTTCGTTCCTGACCGGCAAAAAGAAGCGCATAGGAGTGAACTCAGCTCGGCTCAATCGCGCGGCGGCGCGGCAAAAGGAGGAGGAGGAGTGCGCGAGGGCCTCACCTCTTCTCAAGCTTCAATAGCATGAGGGAGAGAATCCCTTATAAACCACTCCAACTCTCTTTCCACTTTTAGGGTGGGACTAAACTTCCCACCACCTTGTCATGCCACCTACATGGGCCCTTAGAGATTAAATCTGAAATTGTCATATGGGCTCTAGGCTCATCTCATATTTCAACAAACTAAAACAAAAAGGAAAGAAAAATACGAGAATGAAAAATGAAAAATTAAAAGGAAAAAAACCAAGGAAAAAAAGG
>NC_041388.1:623535064-623562757 GCF_002162155.2 Triticum dicoccoides | reverse complement strand
GTTGGTCGCTAACTAGCGAGCTATTTGTCAAATAGGATTCACTAAAACTCACAGCTAGGCACGACCTGTGTGCTCCCTCCTCTGGGCTCCAAGCCTACGGTTATGGCCTGTGGTGGGCACATAAAGGGCCTGAGCAACCGTAAAACCTATATCTCGCTTGTAGCGGGTGCCCTATCTTTGTTTTACAAAAAAGGAAGGGGCACCCACTACAAGGAAGATATAGGTTTTAAGAGTGCCCCTTTTGTCTTGCCAGAAGCTTTTCACCGTGGTGTACCTATTGCGCCGGCTGAGCTTTATCCTTTTCTCCGGTTTTCTTTCGAGTTCCTTGGGGTACCTTCGTTAGTTTTTTTCCTTTCTAGTTTTCCCCTTGTTTTTTGGGTTTTCTTTGTTTCCTCATAAATTTTCTTTGTTTTCTGTCTTTTCATGGTTTTCCTTTTGTTTTATATTTCTTCACCAGTTTTGTTTGGTTTTTTCCTTTTCTTCTTCATTATGCCCTGGTTTTTTTGTCTTCAAATTTTTTTGTTTTTCTTTTTTCCTTCTTTAGATGTTGCTTTTCTTTGTTTCTTTCTAGGTTTCTTCATTTTCTTCGCTTTTCCTTTTTTTCACTGTTTTTACCTTTCACATTTTTTTTGTTTTTGTTGTTTTTTCCCGGTTTTCAGTGGCTCCAAATAGATCATGTATAGTTTTTTACATACAAGTTTTGAACATTTTTTACGAATACATGGTATCCTTTTCAAAAACACACGGTTACATTTTTTAATGGGAACAAATATTTTTCCACAAACAATATACATTTTTTGTATACATCGTGAATACTTTTATATACATGTTTAATATCTTCTAAATTCAAAATTATTTTTCTAACTATTATTTTTGTGTTCTACTTTTATTCAGTGTACGTTGTATATATTTCTATGCAATTGGAACATTTTTATCCATGTTTAACATTTTATAACACGTTATATATTTTTTGTATACATGAGAAACATATTTCTACACAGATTTAAGATTTCTAAATGCTTGATTAGATGACTAAAAAAATGCTCGATTAACAATTTTTCATACACATTGTATATGTTTTATATGAAATTTTCGATATCGATTTTAAAATTTTCAAATGCTTGATTAACATTTTAAAATACTTGATTAACTATTTTAAATGGTTAATGAAAATTTTCAAAATACATGATCAACTTTTTTCATACACATTGTATGCATTTTTCGTATGCAGGATAAATATTTTTTATAAACATTTACCATTTTTCAAATATTTTATTAACATATTTGAAATGATTTTTGTAAGGTGTTTTTTTGTAACATATATATCGAATATTTGGAAGTAGAAAAAAATAAGCGAGGTTGTCGCCTAGTGCGCGGAGCCAGTCAGTTTTGCCCTAGCCTTTAGGCGATCCCTGAGCGATCGTGGCAATCACACGTAGCCATTTACAGGGTCGCTCAACTCGAGTGTTTCATTCTTTTTCGTACATTTCTTAACTGTTTTTCATTCATTTCTAAATAAATAAACAACATTTTTTTTTCTCTTTCAGCTGTTTCTTTCTCATCCCTCTACCACTACAACAGGTTTGAACCATTTTTTTTCTTCTAAAAATACCAAATAAAAACCAGGTATTGCTGAATTTTAAAATGTTTTCTAATTCAAAAATGTCCATGCATTTAAAAGTGTTCTGACTGTCAAAAAATGTTTGTGGATTCAAAAAGTGTGCACTAATTCAAAATAAAATTAGTGAATTTTAAAAATGTCCATGAATTAAAATAATGATGCGTTGGCTTGAAAATGTTTACAAGTTTTGTAAATGTTCAAATTTCATAAAATGTTCGCAAATTCAAAAATATTTAGAAATTAAAAATGGTCATGAATTCATAAAATGTTTATGAATTTGAAAAATATTCAAGAATTTCAAAAAAGTTATTAAATAAAAAAAATCATGAATTCAATAAAATCTAATAAATTTTAAAATTTTCTAAATTTTAAAAAATGACAGTGTATGAAAGTGTTTGTGAATTTGTAAAACATGGAAAAATAAAAATAAAAAAGCCAAAAAAAATCCAAAAGAGACCCAGTAGAAAACACACAGACACAAAGAAGACTACCGTTTTAGGGAAGGTTCCCAAAACTGATGGAAAGCATATAAGAGAAACAACAAAAATGTGTAGGCCATGTAGCAGCGCGTATTGCGTGGTATTCGTTGTGTTAGATGGGGAATAGGATTGGCATTGCTTGACCAATGTGAGATGGTTGATTTCCTAGATCGTGGTATGTGGGCTTGGTGGGTGTTACTCCAAAGTCCAAAGCAGAAACAAATACTAGGTCTAAAAAAACTGAAACAAGAACCATCGATGTTGATCTTTTTTAAAATAACGAGCACCACTCTTCGATTTCTTCTATTAAAGAAACCGATGTGTTGAACAATACAAATTAGAAAAGGTGAAAATGCTGGAAAGCCAAAAGGTAGTAGTGACATAAGCAAACAACACCACACAACCACACATGACTGTTTATTACATCACAAGTCTAAGATTTGATCAAACCCTCATTACCTTGCACATTTGTAATGTGCAGCAAGAGGTTTTGAAAAGAGATTGCACAATCACTATATAAGTATTTTGTAGACTTTATCCCGCAAGCATTCGTTTTAAGCAACTTTAGAGAAAGGAAATCAAGGTAAGCATCAATGAAGAAGATAAGCTCACCCCATATGTGATTCTGGGGATCATAGACTTCATTCACCACCTGCTTCATCTTCAGGAGTCCATCCTCAATGCTTATTCGTTCTTGGCTTTTTCCACGGGATGACCCAGTTTAACTAGTCCCCAGGAAACGTGGTTGTTGATGAGAATGCATGATCCTTCAATCATGGAAGCTATGGTATGATGCAAGGCTTTGGATCTCGCCTTTGATCTTAACATCAGGAAAGCAAATATTGCTTCAGATTTCTAGAATGTAGCGAGTGACATAAACATGGGAAGCTGAGGTATTTACAACACCATTCTCCTAGAGACTGACCATTATTGTCATCAACTTGAGGATATTTTCCTTTCACTATGAAAGCAGGAAGTCGAATACTAGACATATTTTATCGGAAAGTTTGCTCTATCTCTATCTGCATGTATGGTTGTTAGATTCTCTAGGTTTAGTTTTTATACCTCAGAATATTAAAAACTGGAATGAATAACAGACAACAACTATTAAGCTTGAAAAAGAGAGGAAGTTAAAATAGAGGCACATCGTGTCCTTTTCTGTTGCATTCATTATGGGAGGTTAATACATGTGTTCATAATTATTCATGAAGTACTTTTGGCATGGTGGTTGAGGAGAGATCCAAATGAGGAGAGACCTTCGATGAGGCAAGGTTTAAACATGGACTTAGAGGGTCAAACTTTTAGGCACATGCTTTAGCTAAGGTGATAATCATCATTTGAGTTGTTGTTATTATTGGATTATGGATCTCCCCAAGGCCCAGAAATTGCTTATTTTCATGTATTCAACGAATTAATCAATAAAGCAAGCCGTAGTAAACAGAGGCACATTAGTCGAGGCATCCACGACACCTCCCATTGTTGAATTGTCTGAACATCTAAACATGTCTACTCTCTTGACCCATCGTGATACTATTGTGCTTCACCGGATGCCCGACCCAGGAAATTCCCAAAGATCAATATGCGAGGCTTTTTAGAAGAAAAAACTTTAGGGCTTTTCCATCCGCAATGAGCAGGGCACGAGAACAGAGGGGTTCAACATCATTTAAGACGCCCTTCATGCGAAAACTGAATCTCGTCTTAGGGTGTTGCATTGTAATTTGCGGCCGATGCAGGTATGGGTTGTGTGATGCTTGAAATTGATGTGATTCTTAGGAATGCATTGATGAGGAATGACCCTGAATAATCTAGGAACATCGTCATTGTTGGACTGATTTTTGGGAGACCCCCCGATAGGGTGTATTGGCTAGACCAATAGATTAGAGGGGAAACATGAGATGGTTTACCCAGGTTAGGCCCTCTGGGATCGAGTTAAAACCCTACTTCCTGCTCATTTTGTATTGATTGATGTATATGGGTGTACAATGATGATCGAGCGATTGAGAATAATCTCTAGGTTCTTTGTCTACCAACTAGTCCTCTCCCGGCTATAAAGGATACTTGGGTCTAGGGTTTACAAGCTCCTAGTCGATTAAGATAACGGAGGAGTCCTCCTGGACGTCGGCCTCCTTGTCTTGTATTCCAAGTCTTCCGGGTCCTTCTTTCTATAGGGCCCGTAGGCCGGGACGTCAGCCCAGGGCATAAACCGACCTAGGGGGTCATGAGCCAACCTACTTGGGTCGGCTTCCGGTATGAGGATGCACCCCTAGGACGTAACACCGCCATTCATCTTTTCCTGAACATGATAATCTTTAGTCTGACAGTCCACAATTCTATCTCACATGGGATGTGAATTATCTATTATTTTCCATTTTCGAATGATTTTTTAGCCTTTCATTGATCCCTGATGTTTTACTAGCTTCATAGAGCCCAATGTTGTTTATTGTGATCGGATAGTTGATGTTGTTGCTGCTTTTTTATAGAGTAATATTTTAGCTATCATGATTGTAGTGGAAATAATTTGAGAGTAGAGGGTATATCATTGTTAGTGAAGTAAACTTAGCGGGTATGTGTATGTGGGTCTTACGTGAAGGCCGCCATACAACAAGACAAATTTAAAACATCTAAGTTTTTTTGAATGGATTCTCTTACCTCGTAAGTGTGCGATTTAATCCTATGTTGGGTGAGGCCACGAATGGAGCATCTCAACTACTGGCTCGGATCAAAGATAAGGTCGCCTCGAGACTCCGCTCGCTTTCACAGAAGTGTTCGACTGGTGGCTTAGGTTGAAGATAAGACCACCTCAAGGCACCCCATCTCTCAACGTCATTCATCCCTTTCGAGGTCCATCTTTGGTCTTCATTGCTGGCCGCTCGAAGGAGCATGGCTGAAACTGATGCATGTTGTTGACTAGAGGATGAAGAATTTTTTTGAGCCGAAACCGTAGAACAAAGTGTTCTACGGTAAAATTTTCATTAATAAATAGTACAAATACAAGAAAAGTACAAATCAACCAATACCAGTTTTAGTAAAACCCATAATTAAATTACAAGTACTGCTGGATCCAGATTCTGATCTGTTCTGACTTTGATGTTTTAGCTCTGAGCTCTGAAGCTTGTAGTCCTTCTTTCATGTAATGCTTCCATGTCTCCACTGATGGGGCAGCTCTCCTGAAGATTTTGTCATTTCTACTCATCCAGATGGCCCAGCAACCCTGAATAATAATGTCCATTGCAAAGTCTGATGGAAGGAGCCTCATGGAAAGATGAATCTCATCATATGCCGATATGCCTCTGGACTTAATTGGGATAATGGAGTGCCAACATGTTAAGGCAAATTGACAATCCCAGAACAGGTGGATAGTTGTTTCCTCTGTGGTATCTGTACATAGGGCACAATTATAATCATCTAGATGCATGGATATCCTATGGAGGAAATTTCTGGTACTGAGGTGATCCCATATCAACAGCCAGGAAAAGATTATATGGCGTAGTCTACATGATGACTTCCACAATGTTCTGAAAATGTCATGTGCTAGGATATCCCCTCTGATGGCTTTGTACATTTTCATAGCTGAGTAATTGGGTGACGCCCATGCATATACCCATTTATCATTATGTGTAGAAGAAGCTTGCTCAGTCATGATCGTTTGCAATGATGTGAATTGTTCAAATGCAAGCTGTGAAAGAGGCCTGTGAAAGAGTTGGCTGGTGTCTGCATGCTGAAGGGCATCACTCAAGGTGATAGTCTGATTTATAGCATATGAATGGAGCTCTGGGAATTTATTGAGGAGTGGGATATCTTGCCACCGATCAGTCCAAAGGCTCATTGAATCTCCAATACCTGCTTTACAGATAGCATGCTGCTTAAACAGTGGGAGTAGTTTCAGAATATCTCTCCACCAAAAAGATCCAACTTTCTCCTCCCCTGGTATCTTGTTCTGGTAGTGTTTCTCCCAGATGATATGAACCCAAGGTCTATCCACTTTGTTAAAGAACTTATGCAAAAATTTCAGTAGCAGTGCCTTGTTATGTAAGGGGAGATCTAAAACCCCAAGTCCACCCTGGTTCTTTGGTTTGTTAACTTTGTCCCAGGCAATAAGTACAGAGCCTTTGTCCAAGGTACCATATTTTCTCCAAAAGCAGTTCATAAGATAAGTGTTGATTTGCTTGACAACTGTTTTGGGTATCATCAGGGTGCTCATGAAAAAAGTGGGCATGCTTGTGAAGATGGATTTAATGAGGGTGAGTTTGTCTCCAGTGGACAGCATGGTGGAGCAGCTTAGAAGTCTTGTCTCAATCCTTTGAAGCAGAGGAATAAAATCCTCAATTTTAGGCCTGGTTAGACACAGTGGGAGCCCCAGATAATTGAGTGGCAGAGTACAAATATTGCATCCTAAAATGCTTGAAAGTTCAATCATCTTCTCAGGAGGGGTGTTAATGGAGATCATTGTAGATTTTGCATAATTCACCTTGAGTCCTGTGTAATGAGCATAATGAAGCAGAAGATTTTTAATATGCCGCACTTGCCTATGATCAGCCTTTGCCACTAAGATAGTATCATCTGCATACTGAATGATTGGATAATCAGGGCAAGTAGTATGGATGAGTGGTGGCTCAATCATGGATGCATGGCAGGCTTCATTGAAAATAGTCTGTAGTAAATCAGCAACAATCACAAAAATTAGTGGTGATAGAGGGTCTCCTTGCCTAACTCCATTGCTACAGAGGAATTGCTTGCCAGGAACACCATTAAGCAGAACAGATGAATAACCAGAGTCATAAATCATTTTGATCCAATGAATCCACTTGTCCCCAAAACCTTTAGCTTGCAGGATCTCAATAATAGTACCATGGTTCAACATGTCAAATGCTTTTTCAAAGTCCAGCTTGAGGAGAATGATTTCTTTTCTGCTCTGTTGGCATTGGTGTATATATTCAAATGACCATGCTAAACAATCCTGAATACATCTGTGATTCAGAAAGCCATATTGATTTCTGTGGACCATGCCAAGGATGAGTTTCTGAAGTCTATTTGCTAGCAATTTGGTGATGATTTTGAGAGTGCAGTTCAATAGTGAAATAGGCCTGAAATCAGCTGGTGTAATTGCATGATCCTTCTTAGGGATGAGGGTAATGTAAGAGTAGTTGATGCTCTGGATATTAACTTGACCTGAGTGGAAATCTGCAATGAGTTTATAAAAATCAGGAGCAATAATATCCCAAGAGTGTTTGAGGAATGCAGCATTGAACCCATCAGGGCCAGGAGATTTGTCTGCAGGCATATTTTTGATGACATAGTCAATCTCCTCCTTTGTGAATGGGGTTTCTAACTCAGAGAGATCCTCATGTGGTTGGAGCAGCTGGTGTAACAGAAGAGGGTTGGATGTTGGAATCCTAGTTCCTAGAGGATGAAGAATGGGTAGTGACATAGATATATATTGACATTTTTGAATGGCGCCTCGATGGATGCTATTACATCTATCCACTACCTTTCCCGAGATCTGTGCAGGTGAGATAATGAAAGTGAAAATACTCATATCGTGTACATGGTGTATATATTTATCGTCTCAACATACCATACACATATTTCTAGTAGGGACATAATTTTGCAACAATACTTGCATACAAAAAAATTGACATCAAATAAGAGCCAATTCAAATACTACAATCTTGCATTCCTTTGATTCCTTCCCCCATATTGCAATTCTAAAATTTGTTGCAACAATATTAGGCACATTGACTATGCAGGTTTACTATGTACATTGAAGATGTTGCATCATAGTGTTCCTTCATAGCAGCAAGTTGTCTCGGCATCGGGGGCATATCAATCTCCTGCAGACCCTCGAGAATCTTGACCACTTCACCCATCGTTGGTCGATCAAACTCATTATCTTGTATGCACCAAAATGCAACTTTGCAAATCCGTTCAGCCTCTTCCAAGTTGAAGTCACCATGTAATTTCGGGTCGACCAAACTTCCCACGTCACCACCCTGAAGCTTGTTGATGGCTTTAATTGGAAAATATTTGACATAGTAGCTCTCACTAGTATTGTATGTTTCTGGTGAATTCCTACTTCCAGATAAGATTTCCAAAAGTACCACGCCAAAGCTATAAACATCAATTTTCGGTGTAATAGCAACTCCGCTAAGCCACTCTGGGGCAATATAACCTGCAGTTCCTCTTAATGTGGTCAGGATTCGACTAAAATCCCTTCCCACTAATGTTGCCAAGCCAAAATCTGCAACTTTGGGAACAAATGATGCATCTACAAGTATATTCTCTGGCTTAATATCACAATGTATGATGCATTCATGACAATTATGATGCAAGTAGGACAATCCTCTCGCAACTCCAAGGGTTATTTGATATCTGGTGTTCCAACTTAGGACAACAACATTAACATTGTCCTTCTTAAATAGATGGCCATCAAGAGATCCATTTAACATGTGCTCATACACAAGTAGCCTTTTATCACCTTCGCTGCAGAAACCAATCAATTTGACTATGTTGATATGTTGGATCAGCCCAACTGAGCTCACCTCTGCCCTGAATTGCTTCTCTCCTTGATAGGCACTATCAAGCCTTTTCACTGCTATACTAGTCATGTCACTTAGTACTCCCTTGTATACAGAACCAAAACCACCACCTCCTAGCTTTTCTGAGAAGTTTCTAGTAGCATGGACTAAATCAGTGTATCTAAAGACCATAATCCCTCCGCAACTGCCTTGATTATCATATAAAGGCAAACCAAATCGCTTGAATCTGTTCCTCCAAATCAGTGACAGTACTATGAGCATTATTAATCCAAAACCAATAATGCTTGCAGCAGCAATAACTCCAACGTTTGGTTTTCTTTTGTTTTTTCTCAAACTTAGTAGAAAATATTTTGTGGCAAGGCGAACATAAAGAACATCTTCAGCTCTATTATCAGTGCCATAATTCAGATTTACACTAAGCAATTCTCCATTCCAGATAGAGCATAGTTGATTGGTAAAGGAATAAGCAGTGCATGAGCAGGAACTGAGGCAAGCTTCTTCACATTTTCTTTGACTGCTAACAACGACTATTGTTTGGGGCTTGTAAGGCAATTTAACTTGAGCAATGCGGTGAAACACGTCTGTTGAACTTGTAATGTTTTTGTCACTAGTGCTGCAATGTAGTGGTGTATTTCGGATGCATCCTCCTGTTCGATCATTAGACTCCCAGTCCACCAGTGACTTCTTAGAGAATCCCTCCATACAATCACATAATCGATATGCATTGTTGTTGCAGACTGTGAAAGGTCCGCATGTAGCAGGAGTAGTGCATGGATCGTAAGGTTGGGCATGTATGGTTTCCCAAGTCTGTTTGGCTTGCAACCAAAAGTTTAGTTTTATCCGACCAGAGATATCTAGTGAAGCAAATATGGAAGATGAATCATCCAAACAAGTGTACATGTAGTACTCCTCTTGGTTGTTATTAACATATGTTGGGTTAATCAATCGTTTGGCCAGAGGATCCAAATATACCAGTGACTTGAGTATCAATGATGATTGTTTGGATGATGCATATTGCCAATACACTACGGAAGGGTCGTTGCGGCGCTTGAGGACGATCCCACTGGTGCCTTCTAGTTCAACACTATATGAGCCAAGACATGGATCAGTGAGGCTCTTCTTTGAAATGACTGAACGACTCAAGCCGGTGACCTTGTTCCGACCAAACTTGGCGCCGGGAAGCAAAACATCTGTTGGGTAATCGAAGCTCTGCCACAACATCTCTTGGCTATTTGTGAGTAGGGCAAGGTTTCCACTGTTCAAGAGAACAATGGCACTACTGTTTTTGTTGTTGGTTTGTGTCCTATTGACAATGTGAGTGGACCAAACAACGGAGTCCTTGCCGGCATCAGCATGGTTTACGATGATGACAAGATTTCCATCACTTGAGATCTTGAGCTGTGTTGAGTTGAGTTTGGGATGTGTGATGGGATCCTCCCTATTAGCTACCCACACAGTAGTAAAAACTGGGATTTTATTGAACCATATGCCAAGAAACCAACTGGAGCTGGTGTTGTGGTGGAACTTACTACCGCTGATGGTGCATGCAGTGTTAGCTGGTTGGAAGAAGCCCAGCGCGAACTTGCCGTTTCTTGAGACGAGCTTGCTGCCACCGACGGCAGCAAGCACTTGGCCTGCCATGAGAGTGTCCCTTGCGGAAGAGCACCGAGGAGCTGCGTGCGAGAGTACGAGAAGCCCGAGTAATATGTAGAGGAAAGGAGGCATGGAGAAGTGTAGTATGAGGTGAGTTGTTGGAGAAGAGAGGAGGTCTGGATGGAGGATGAATGTTGTGCTCTGCTGTTCAGAGAAGGAAGAAGACGATGTGTGTGTGTGTATATAGGGAAGGAAAATGCATCCTCCTCCTAGTACCTACGAACGGGTGTACGTACGTTGTTGAGGCTGAGATCAGTTAGCTGGCAGGAAGGTCACCACTGGGTTTCGGTTAACATATATTCAATCAGTTAGTTGCTATACCAAGTCCTTCTGTTTTACGCAGTCAACTCTTGCTTCTCGACCTTCAAGTACGGACGGACCGCCGCCATGGACGACAGTTCACGCACCATGCATGCACCCAGCTGTTCACCATTGTCCTAATCCAGGAGCCTAATTTAGTTAGCGTATTCATACAGTTTTGTAGGATTCTGAAAGTCCACGATGCTGGCTAGAGAAGACCTAATTTAAACCCTTTTTTGTATACTTGACAGATCAATGTTTCTGTTGTATGGCTATAGAAAACCGTTCCTTCAAATAACAAACAGACAAGTTGAGTACATGAAATATTAGTCAAAGGTCATGTACGTACTGTACTAGCTAACCATGTAAATTGAAGTTTCCTATGAGGAATTGCGAAGGGTGATTGATTTGCGCTCTATCAGGTGTTAATTAATCACTAAACAAATATTTCATCTAGTAAACTTCATCAAACAAATCAATGTAAGAATGTTTATCAAGATCTAACGAATTCCAGTTGCTAAATTATATTATCGATCGTGGGGAGTTATAACTCCAAATGTCCACGGTGAGTGACTGACGAAAAAGAATTATTTGACTAAGTAGTGACAAATAAATTTAATCTCTCCGCCGGCACCATTTTCATATAGGGTTTGTACAACTGTATACACAACCATTATTATATATCATAGCAAATAGACCACACTTTTGTGATAATTTTATAGATGTGTACACTGACCGTACGACGCAGATGTTGAGAGCAATTTATGTACATGTACAAAACTGTTGTACATGTGTCAGGTGGTTAGCGCGTTGTTAGCTAGCCCTGTTGATAACTTGGGTTTAATTTTAAACAAGATTCTAATTTAATTGATGGCGGCTAGCTAGTCCTATGTTATTATTATATATGGTTAGGAGAATTCGACCTTTGACTAGTGTTTTCTTTAGTAGTTTCACAGTTTATTGATCTCTTTGCTTTTCATTGTTCATCAATATTACTGAATGATTTAAGAGCCTCTTTGATTTGCATCTCAAAACGTAGGTAGAAAAAAAATGCAAGAACATATATCATGATGGGAGAGTGTTTGATACCATAGAAAAAACAAAGACATTATATCAATAGGTTTGAGTGGACGGAAGTTTTCCTCTAAAATATAGCACAAATGAATCTTCTAGAGACAAATACTAAGGATTCCAATCATTCTAATCAAACAACCATTATACGAAATATTCCTAAAGATCCAAATCCTCCAAAATTCCTATACAATTTTCTTTGAATCAAAGGATCCCTAGGTGCGTTTGCTAGCTAGTAAGGTTCATTTTGTTGTAAGAAAGAAAACTTTCTCTATGCTACTACGAAACACCATGGCCCACATGGCTAAAATGGCTCATTGCACATGGAACTTGGGTCCATTGCTACCACCATGTCGCTAATATCCACTTCCTTCATGTGTATGTTGCATCTACTATCTACTACTACTTATAAAAGCATGAGTTTGGTGAATCCAAACGATCTCAACCATTCAATCACCTATGTCCAACATCCCACATCGCTCCATTGATGTATCCATCACATCACCACAATTTGGAAACAACATTGATTGCATTAATTGTAGTTATCTATTACTACTTATAAAAGCGCGAATTTGGTGAATCCAAATGATCTCAACCATTCATCACCTATATCCAACGTCCCACATCGCTCCAATCTTGTACCCATTACATCACCACAATTTGGAAACAACATTGATTGCATTAATTGTAATTAACCTTGAAAAAATCATTAATTTCATTGGTTGGAATTAATCTTGAGAATAAAATTAATCTACCACTACTTATAGAAGTGTGAGTTTGGTGAATCCAAACGATCTCAACCATTCAATCACCTATATCCAACGTCCCATGTCGCTCCAATGATGTATCCATCACATCACCACAATTTGGAAACAACATTGATTACATTAATAGTAATTAACTTGGAAAAGATCATTAATTTCATTGGTTGCAATTAATCTTGATTTTTTTGCATAAATTATATTTTCTTGAACATTTACTCATTGCTCTTTATCCCTTCAGTTGTATTAGGCCACGACCAATTCTAAGAATAAGATGGGCGGGACGAAGTGTGTTCCTACACTGTTGAGGACGCAGTCTCTATTGTAGGCTACATGACTGCCCAATCCCCCACAATTAAATGGTAGCGCGTTGTCAAGCCACCCTACAGGTGGTCCAAGCTGAGTCAACACCTGAAGCTCGACCACATCAACCGGGCAACAACATAGCCCTAGATGGCGACCCCTATACCACAAATGAGGACCTTGTCACATTGAGAAGCTGAGAAAGAATGGCGTGACATAGCATTTAAAAGAGGACACCGCTACAGGTCTACAACTAATGCACAGTGAGCATGACCATGTTGGCACATGACATAGCTCAGATTCCTGAGTTGCCAAACAATAGACAACATTTGTTCATCAACATGGGAGAGTTAGGAGAGTGGGAGACCACCATGCAAAACTCCTTAAGATCATATCAAACTGGAGGTGCGTTGCACGCACATGATAACTAGTAGTACTAGGTGGGACACCCATGTAAGATTAGCAATACCGACAACACATTCCATTTTTTGATGATTATGAGAGCCATCAACGAGAAATTAGGCAAGTAGGTAGTGTTGAAAGTCAGTTCTTCGACTTGGAGGGTTGATGCGGAACTAAGTTGACAAAGGTGACTGGCTTCATGGCTCAAAGGTTCCGACTGGCTTTGAGTGGGCGAAGGCTAGTGAAATTGTGGTATCAAGGCTCCCTGCGACATCAAGGTGATGGATAAGACCGACATCGTAGCTTCAAGGGTCCACGTAGCTTTAGGTTGGTGAAGGCAAGCTATGTTGCAATGTCATAGCTTCATGCAGGCATCAAAAGTGATGCGGATGAGTGGCATCATTGCTGCAAGGGTACGCACCTTGTACTTGGTGAAGGCGAGCGACTTTATGACATTGAGGCTCCATGTCGTACCAAGGGAAAAGAGACAAGTGGCATTGTAATACCGAGGCTCATGAAGTATCATGGTGATGGGGACTACTAGCATCACAACTAGGGTCCGCATAGCTTTGGTTGGCAAAGGCAAGTGGCATAGTAGCACCGAGGCTCCATGCGGCATTAGAGCGACCGATATGAGTGTTTTTGCCACTCCAAGGATCTCTTGAGGAGCCTATCACCTTCCTGAACCTGCAAGGGTATGTATTCTATACTTTCAGCATGTTAGATGTGAACTTTACCTTATTCATTTATTTTATGAAGCTTTAGGTTGATGTGTCTTGCTTTCGGTGAGTGAAGTTTCAACTTTGGTCGGAACTTTCTTAGGCAACGCCTTCTAGCTTCCTTAGCTTAACACAATGGTTGATCTCGCACATGATGGCGCTAGTGTTGTTTTCATGCAAACAACATGAGAGTAGGGGTAACTCATCATTAGTATTTACGGAGTAAAGTTAGCAGGGTGTATATGGATGTCTACTACGCAACCTTCTTCTTGTAGACTCGTGTTGGGCCTCCAAGCATAGAGTTTTGTAGGACAGTAGCAATTTTCCCTCAAGTGAATGACCTAAAGTTCATCCATCCGTGGGAGACGTAGGATGAAGATGGTCTCTCTCAAACAACCCTGCAACCAATAACAAAGATTCTTGTGTCCCCAACACACCCAATACAATGGTAAATTGTATAGGTGCACTAGTTCGGTGAAGAGATGGTGATACAAGTGCAATATGGATAGTAGATATAGGTTTTTGTAATCTGAAAATATAAAAACAGCAAGGCAACTAGTAAAAAAAAGTGAGCAAAAACGGTATTGCAATGCTTGAAAACAAGGCATAGGGTTCATACTTTCACTAGTGCAAGTTCTCTCAACAATGATAACATAATTAGATCATATAACAATCCCTCTATGTGCAATAAAAGTCACTCCAAAGTTCCTATCGTGGAGAACATAAGATGAAATTGCTTGTAGGGTACGAAATCACCTCAAAGTTATTCTTTCCGATCAATCCATTGAGCTATTTCTATAAGTGTCACAAACAGCCCTAGAGTTCGTAGTAAAATAACACCATATGATACACATCAATCAACCCTAATGTCACCTAGATACTCCAATGTTACCACAAGTATCCGGGGTTAATTATACAATATGCATCAAACAACTTCAGATTCATAATATTCAATCCAACAGAAAGAACCTCAAAGAGTGCCCCAAGATTCCTACCGAAGAAACAAGGACAAAAATGTGCATCAACCCCTATGCATAGATTACCCCAATGTCACCTCGGGAATCCGCGAGTTGAGTGCCAAAACATACATCAAGTGAATCAATAGAACACTCCATTGTCACCACGGGTATCCCATGCAAGACATACATCAAGTGTTCTCAAATCCACAATTGTATTCAATCTGATAACAGTGAAACTTCAATGGTAAAACTCAATGCATCACAAGAAGATAGAGGGGGAGAAACACCATATGATCCAACTATAGTAACAAAGCTCGCGGTACATCAAGATTGTGCCATATCAAGAACACGAGTGAAAGGGCATTTCCCTACTTTATGTTTTGGATGATGATGACAACCCTTTGTGGTCTAATCGTGTGCTATATGTTTCAGGTTCTCGATGCTTAGGCTTACATCGGATTGCTATTGCCTCTCGAAGGAAAAGATCGAAGACGTGTCCTCTACACTTTTATTTTCTTTGGTCGTAGAGTAACCGTACTATCAAGAGGGAATCCTCATTAGGAAGCTCTGGGGGAATCAGTTCACGTACACTCTTGTCACCCTCTCTTTGCCTTCCTCAGGTGTGTGTGTGAGAGAGAAGTTTTCCTTGCCTCTTCCCCTCTTTCCTGCTCACTGTTTCTGCCCAGCGGTTGTACCGCTCTCTGGAGCGGTTGTACCGCTGGGTCTTGTCGCTCACCAGCTTTTGCTCGAGAGGTTGTACCGCTGCCTCCGGGCGGTGGTACCACCACCATGCTCTGCAACAGCTGGGGCGTTCCGTCCATATACCGCTCAAGTACCGCTCTCGCCTCTGGTTTGATGCGGTTCTTGGGCGGTAGTAGCCCGGTTGGTCCGGTCGTTCCACGATGACCGGTACCACCGGTGTTCCGAGCGGTTCTTCCGCTCAGAACTTAGCCGCCCAAGAGCTCAAGGCCATGCGGTTGTTTCGGCCAGTCACCGCCCAAGTACCGGTCAAGCTCCTGTTTTGATGCGGTGGTTGTGTGGTAGCCAGGCGGTTAGTCCGGTTATTTTTCTTAGCCGGTACTACCGCCCGCCTGTCCGGTTGTACCGCTTGGTAGGGTTCTGCTGTTACACCGTGAGTCCCGGTTGTACCGGGACAAGGACCGGTTGTACCGCTGTAGTGCAAAAACGCAGTAACGGTTGGAAATGTGGGGTGACTATTTAAGGGAGCTTGTCCCACCTACCACTCCCACCTTTGACCTCTCTCACTCCACCATTAATGCCCCTCAAGCTCTCTTGCCCGATCTCTGTCTCTAGCCACTCAAACTTGTTGATTTGCTAGGGATTGAAGGAGGAGACCTAGATCTACACTTACACCAAAGGATATTTGCTTCCCCCATACTTTCTTGTGTGGATTTTGTTACTCTTGGGTGTTTGAGCACCCTAGACGGTTGAGGTCACCTCAGAGCCATATTCCATTGTGGTGAAGCTTCGTGGTTCTTGTTGGGAGCCTCCAATTAAGTTGTGGAGGGAGCCCCAACCTTGTTTGTAAAGGTTCGGTCGCCGCCTTCAAGGGCACCAATAGTGGAATCACAGCATCTCGCATTGTGTGAGGGCATGAGGAGAATATGGTGGCCCTAGTGGCTTCTTGGGGAGCATTGTGCCTCCACACCGCTCCAACGGAGACGTACTTCCCCTCAAAGGGAAGGAACTTCGGCAACACATCCTCGTCTCCACCGTCTCCACTCTTGGTTATCTCGTGCCTCTATTTAAGCAAGCTTACTCGTTTCATATCTCTTGCTTGCTTGTGTACCTATCCTCGTTGCATCATATAGTTTGCTCACCTAGTTGCATATCTAGATAACCTACTTTGATGCAAAGTTTAAATTGTTAAAGAAAAGCTAAAAATTGTTAGTTGCCTATTCACCCCCCTCTAGTCAACCATATCGATCCTTTCAATTGGTATCAGAGTCTCGTCTCTTTATTAAGGACTTTACTGTCCGAAGAGTATGGTTGATACCGTAGACGGAGCGGAGGAACACTCCGGTGTGAATCCTATCTCGTCTACGGGCGATGGGGGAACTTCGGTCTCTCGTGAGGAGTTCAATGTAGCCTTGGAGACATTGAAAACCTCCATGATGACCGAAGTTGAAAGCATGTTTACTAAATTTCTTGAGGGGATTAAACTATCCACCGCACCGTTGAAAGTGGGGGATCCCGCCAACAAGGTGTCAGATGCTATCCCCGACAAGGGGGAAGCTAGTAGTGAAAAGGCTCCTTCTTCTAGTGGCAAGAATGGCACCGGCATATTTGCCCATGTGGAACCACCACTTGTTTACGGTGGACCGGTTCCTTCTACTCATTTGAATCATGCCGGTCCTCCTCCTAAGATTGTGAAAAATGAGGATTTTGATTCTTGGGTTTACCGCTTTAAACGTCATTTAAATCATGTGAACACTAACCTTTGGAGAATCATTGAAGAAGGTTTCTACCCACATGATCCAAGCAACCTCACTCCTCGAGAAGCCGCGGACAATCAATTCAATGAGAATGCTCTCTTCATCATTCAAGATGCAATTCCACCCGAAGACCTACCTCATCTTCGTCCCTTCACCTTGGCCAAAGATGCATGGCATTGTGTCGTGTCTCTCTATCGAGGAAGCGCAAGCATTCAACGCTCCAACTATGAAGTGGTACAAGATGAGGCCGATGAGTTTGCAATGAAGGAAGATGAAGAACCTCGTGAGCTTTATCAGAGAGTCACCAAACTCGCGGTCTCACTACGAGATCACGGGAGCATGGACACGGATGACAATTGGATCAAGCGCAAATTCCTCAAGGCAATGATGCCCTACCACAAGGCCATGTCCTCCGTCATTCGCCAAAGACCGGACTTCCACACTTTGACCTCAAGCGAAGTGTTGGATGAGTTTGTGGCCATGAACATTTTGGACAAGACCGCCGATAATGCGGTGCTCCGTTCTCAACGGGCAAAGAAGCCTAACCTTGCATTGAAGGCCAAGCTCACCGTGGAACAAGAAGAGGAAGAAGAGGAGAGCAACCCCGAAGATACAAAGTATGCATATCATGAACACATGGCACTTGCTTCAAGGCAATTTTGGAGCAAGAAAAACTCGAGGCCCAACTTTAGCAAAAACAACTCGAGTGGCACAAGGGGCAAGCAACGTGTAAGGACTTGCTACAATTGCGGCAACGTGAGTCATTTCGTTGCGGAATGCCCGTATGAGAAGAGGGAAGACAATGGTGGCAAACTCATCCGAAAGGACAAGGCCAAGTCGTTCCCCAACAAGAACAACTTCACCAAGAAGACTCCTCCCAAGGCCTTGGTTGTGCAAGAAGAGTACAGTGAGGATGATGACGCTGATGAAGATGATGAGTCGGTTGCCATGGCCTCCGTTGCCATTGCAACAACGTCACGAGTGTCTCTCTTCGACTCATCCAACGAGAGCATCAACGCCAAGTGCCTCATGGCTAAAGCCACCAACAAGGTAACCTCCAACATCAAAACTACCATCATTAATCATCCTTCCCCATTGGATAGCATTAATGAAGTTGAGGGAGCTAATGTGGAGGCTAACGAGTTTGAGGCCTTTATGGGCAAACTCAAGGGAAAATCCAAGAAGCACTTTGTTGCTCTCTTGGAACAACTTGGTGAGGCCAATGACATGATCGAGGCTCACGAAGACACCATCTCGAAGATGGAAGGGCATAGTCGTGACTATGCCGATGAGATTTTGGATCTTTCCAATGCTCTTGAGGAAGAGCGTGGTCTTCGTTTGGCTCTTGAGGAGTCACACAACGTTGATCATGCTAAGTTAGAGAAAGATTATGATCATGCCCTCGTTGTGTCTCGTGTGCTAAATTTCGAGAAGGCCAAACTCGGGGTTGATCTTGCTAGACTCAAAGAGGAGTTTGATATACTTGACAAGGCCCACAAGGCCTTGAAGGGTATTCACGCTAGTCTCAAGGAGTCTCATGATCAACTCCAAGTGAAGCTAACTAAGGAGAAAGCAACTTTTCCTCATATGGTTTTAATTGATAATGCAAATGCTACTAACCCGTGTTGTGAGCATATGCATATTGTTGAGGAAAATGCTAAGTTGAAGGCGCAACTTGAGAGAGGTCTTGCGACTTGCATACAAGGCAAGAAGAACCTCAATGATCTCTTGATCAACCAAAAGGGAGGTGTGGCGAAGGAAGGGGTTGGGTACGTCCCCGACTCCAAGAATAAGAAGAAGAATGACAAGACCAAATGACCTCCTCCCCTCATGCAAACCTTTGTGAGGGCGGGAGAGAGTGTCCCCGAGGAGAAGAAGAAGAAAAAAGTCAAGAAGGGCAATGTCACCTCTCCCAACAAAGCCGGCGATTTTAATCCTTCTTATGTGTTGTGCCGTGCTAGTGATAGGCATGTTTATGCCAAATTTGTTGGTTCTCTTCATGAGTACATTGAATGTCTATTTGGGTTCCTAAGACCCTTGTTACTAACATCAAAGGACCCACTACAAAATGGGTACCTAAAACCAAGCATTGATCTCTTGTAGGTGTTTGCTTCCGGTGGTGGATCATGGTTGCTCGATAGCGGAGCTACAAATCATATGACCGGAAGCAAGGACTTGGTGGTGGACGTGCACAAGGCTCCATCTATGACCACCAATGTCGAGTGGGGTGACGCCTCATCTTCTAAGGTATTGGGACTTGGCAAGGTTGTCATCTCTCATGATCTCACGATCGAGAAGGTCATGCTTGTTGAGTCCCTTGCATACAATTTACTTTCTGTTCATCAACTTGCAATCATGGGCTTTGCCACTTTCTTTGATATCGATTCCATGGCCCTCTTGTGGAGCAAGACTCCTAAAGTAGCCTTTGTTGGGCATGTTGAGAACGGTCTATATGTGATTAACTTCTCGGAGCGACCCACTAAGACCGCGACATGCCTAATGGCTAAAGTTGATGTGGGATGGCTTTGGCATCGCCGTTTAGCCCATGTCAATATGAGATCTTTGCAAAGTCTCCTAAAGGGGGACCATGTTCGTGGACTAAGGAATGTTAGTTTTGCTAAAGATCGTGCTTGCAGTGCCTGTATCGAAGGAAAGCTACATGAGAAGGCTCACTCTCCCACGACTATCATTTATTCAAAGAGGCCTTTGGAGCTTCTTCGCATGGATCTCTTTGGGCCTCCATCCTTCGATAGTCTTGGAGGTAGGAAGTATTGCTTGGTGATTGTGGATGACTACTCAAGGTACACGTGGGTGTATTTCTTCAAGAGGAAGAGCGAGACTCAACAAACCGTCATTGACTTTGCAAATGAAGCACAACGTCAACACAATGCAAAGATCTTGACAATAAGAAGTGACAACGGCACCGAGTTCAAGAACTACACCTTGGATGAATTTCTTAGTGATGAGGGAATCAAGCATCAATATTCCGCACCATACACCCCTCAACAAAACAGTGTTGCGGAGAGGAAGAACCGGACGTTGATGGATGCGGCAAGGACCATGATGGCAGAGTTCAAGTCTCCGTACAACTTTTGGGCCGAAGCCATCAACACCGCGTGTCATGCATCCAATCGGCTCTACCTCCGCAAGGGCTTGAACAAGACTCCATATGAGATACTCACCGGTAACAAGCCCAACCTCAAGTACTTCCGGGTATTCGGGTGTAAGTGTTTCATTCTCAAGAAAGGTGTTCGGTTGTCTAAATTTGAGGCTAGAGCTTATGAGGGCATATTTGTTGGTTATGCTACAAACTCTCATGCTTACCGTGTCCTCAATAAATCCACGGGACTTATTGAGGAGACGTGTAACGTGGAGTTTGATGAGAATAACGGCTCCCAAGTGGAGCAAAGTGGCACTTGTGATGTAGGTGATGAAATTCCTCCTCAAGCCATAAGAAGAATGGGTGTTGGTTTCATCCTACCCATTGAGGAACCCCTTGTGGCCGAAGGAGAAGGACAATGCTCCACTCAAGTGGAGCCATCACCAACCCAAGGCCCACACGCTTCTGAAGAACAAAGTGAAGGCCCTCAACCTCATGAACAAGACCAAGGGCTAGATCATACTCAAGACGGTGTGGACACACCAAGTGATGCCCAAGGTCAAGTTCTCTCCCCCGAGCAAGTTCAAGATCAAGAACAAGTTCATGACGGCGCTCAAGATGATCAAGTAACCGCTCCTCAACTCACCACCGAGGAGGAATTAGAGCGTCGTTCCGCCAAGGTTGCTTCCAAGCTCTCCACCAAGGATCATCTCATGACGAATGTGCTTGGAAGCTTAAGAAAGGGGGTAAGCACTCGTAGACAATTAGCAAATTATTGCGAGCATCACGCGTTTGTCTCTTTTGTGGAACCCCTCAAGGTCTATGAGGCGCTAGAAGATCCGGATTGGCTCAATGCCATGCACGAAGAACTCAACAACTTCGAGCGCAACAAAGTGTGGAGATTGGTGCCAAGGCCAATGGGGAACCACAATGTCATTGGAACCAAGTGGATATTCAAGAACAAGCAAGATGCCCATGGGATTATCATTCGCAACAAGGCTCGTTTGGTAGCACAAGGCTACTCCCAAGTCGAGGGTATCGACTACGGTGAAAGCTTTGCTCCCGTTGCTCGTCTTGAATCCATTCGCATGTTGATTGCATATGCTTCTCATCATAACTTTAAGTTACATCAAATGGATGTGAAGAGTGTGTTTCTTAATGGTCTCATTAATGAATTGGTGTACGTCAAGCAACCCCCCGGGTTCAAGGATCCCTACTTTCCCGATCATGTGTATCAACTCGATAAGGCACTCTATGGCCTTAAACAAGCCCCACGTGCGTGGTATGACCACCTTACCGAGTTGTTACAAGACCGTGGGTTTGAAGTTGGGATAATCGACCCCACTCTTTTTACTAAGAAGGTCAAAGGGGAGTTGTTTGTGTGCCAATTATATGTTGATGATATTATCTTTGGTTCTCCTAACAAAGCGTTCAATGAGGAATTTGCCGCTCTCATGACCTCAAAGTTCGAGATGTCCTCCATGGGGGAGTTGAAGTTCTTTCTAGGGTTCGAAGTGAAGCAAAGAAGAGAAGGAACCTTCATCAATCAATCCAAGTACATTCAAGACATGCTCAAGAGATTCAAGCTAAGTGACGTCAAGATGGCTTCCACTCCAATGCCCACCAAGTGCCAACTTGACTTAGATCCCAATGGTAAAGTGGTGGATCAAAAGGTATATCGTTCCATGATTGGATCCTTGCTTTACCTTTGTGCATCTAGACCGGACATCATGTTGAGTGTGGGAATTTGTGCACGGTTTCAAGCCGCACCTAAGGAAAGTCACTATGTGGCGGTCAAACGAATCTTCCGATATTTGGCTCATACCCCAAACTTTGGCTTATGGTACCCAAGAGGATCAAACTTCAAGCTTGTAGGGTACTCAGATTCCGATTGGGCGGGAGACAAAGTGGATAGGAAGTCCACTTCCGGAGGGTGCCAATTCCTTGGTTGCTCTTTGGTAAGTTGGTCTTCCAAAAAGCAAAGTTGTGTGTCTCTCTCGTCCACCGAAGCGGAGTATGTTGCGGCCGGTAGTTGTTGTGCACAACTCTTATGGATGAGGCAAACTTTAAAGGATTATGGTGTCACTTGTGACAAAGTGCCTCTTTGGTGTGACAATGAAAGTGCCATCAAGATCTCTCTCAACCCGGTGCAACACTTCAAGACGAAGCATATTGAGATCCGGTATCACTTCATCCGGGATCACATTAGGCGAGGAGAGATCGAGCTCAACTACGTCAACACTCATGATAACCTTGCAGATATCTTCACGAAGCCCTTGGATGAAGCAAGATTTCGCGAGTTAAGGCATGAGCTAAATATCATTGATTCGAGCAATGTTGCTTGAACCCTTGCACACCCTACCACGCTCAATTTGTTGTCTAGTTCAGGTGTAGGCATGGACATAGGGGGAGTGTTGTTCTCTCAATGAACTCTCCCTCCCCCATTATGCATAAATTGATCGTGTCTTTCACATTAGCCATATTTGATGGTACTTGTGCTTCAAAGATGAGTTTTGGTCATGGACCCAAGGATAATTCTTCACGGTGCCATACCAATTGACTCAAACATAGGGGGCCTCGGCCGCCATCCTCTCTTCGGGTTGTTGGAGTTAGCCTTGTTGTTCTTGTGTTGTTTTCTCTCTTTCTGTCTTTGCTCTTTGTGTTAGGCTCCCCTAGGGTGTTGTTTGTGCCCCTTCTTCCTCCCTTCGGATTGCACTCATTTGATCTTGGCTTGGGTTTAGGTGGTCGGGCGGTACAACCGGTACCACGAGCGGTTCTACCGCTGGTACCGGGTTGTGCCGTCCCAAGGGTCTCCGTTCGGTGCTTGGGCGGTTCCACCGCAAATACCCACGGTAACCCATGTCCGGTACTACCGGTTGATGCCGTGCGGTACTACCGCTGCCTCCCAGGCACCGGAAGTACCGCCTCCATCCACTGGTCTGTACCAGACGAGCGGTACAACCGCTCCCCCAAGCGGTTCTACCGGGGCGTGTGTACGGCCCTATATATACTCGACGGGGCTGAAGGGTTGTCTTTTTCCCTTCGTCCTCGTTCCTCTTCTTTTTGCCCTAGCCGCCGGCCATCTCTACCCCTGCCCCGGAGTGCGTCTCGCGCTTCGGATCCTTGGCTCTCCGTGGATTCTCTCCATGGAGGCCTCCCGATCTCTTCCCATGGATGGTGGTAATGCCTCATGTTCTTTTCCTCTAGATTTTTTTAGGGTTCTTCCTTGTCTAGGGCTTTACTTATTTTTCCGCGTTTAGTGTTCGATCTATGGCTTAGAAGAGTTCTTTGTTAGCCTCCTGTCTTGTTTGCAGCACTTAGAATTCGGAATATTACTTGTGTGATTCATATGCCTCGGTTAGATCTATCTTCCCTGGTAGCGCCACTGTCAGCGGTTCTACCGTTCTTACGGGCGGTACAACCGCTGGAGCGGTACTACCGGCGGAAGATCCGGTACAACCGGAGTATATCAACCACTAAGCACTGTTCCATCTTCTCTGTTGTTGCAACTTGTTCCTTTTCTGCTAGTGGGTGCAATCCTCTCATCCTTGTTGGGTTTTTGTGTGTTCTTTTCGTGTGTGTGCTCAGGTGGCTCTAGTTCTCGCTCTACTCCTTGCAAGACCAAGAAGAGGGCACGAAGGACCTTGCGCCCGGTTGTGTCTGATGATGAAGAAGAAGTTGTGATTCCCACCAAGCCCACTCGCCGTGAAAAGTCTGCAGTTGCTAAGCAACGTGTGGTTATGCCATTGCATCGTTGGAAAGCCAAGGATTGGGAAGCCTTCCGCTCAAAGAATCCGTATGAGGTTCCCATTGCTCCCTATTGGACCATTGTTCAGTTCCGGAATGAGATGCAAGTGCGGATTGTTCATGAACTCTTCGAGCACAACAAGAACAGATATACCAAGCAGTGGACAATTGATCTTGACCATTGGAGAAACAACTTGGAGTATTTTGGTGAGGCGCTAGCTCTCTGCGAGGAGTTTGATCTTGTCAAGCTCATGTCAGTCAACTATGACTTTGATGTTCAACTCGTCCATCAGTTCTATGCCACGGTTCATTTTGGGGAAGATGATGCGCGCACTCTCACATTCATGTGTCGCGATGAATTGTTTCACGTTCCTTGGAGGGCTTTCTGCAATGCTCTTGGGTACGAGGATACCGGTCTGGAAGGAAGGGGTGGCATTCGCCCTCATGATTTTCCTGAGTCCATGCCTAAGGAGAAGCTGGCCCCTCTGTACATTCGGGGCCATGGGATTATTGGAGAATCCAAGGATTTGGAGAAGGTCTATGACATCATGCACCGGGTGTTCCGCAATGTGCTCTTGCCCAAGGTGGGCAATCAAGATGAGATTCATGGCTATCTGGTTGATTTGATGGTTGCTATGAAGACCATGGTGGGGACAGGGGCAACGTTTGATGTGTCAAATTGGCTGTGGCATGAGATGTACAACATGGTCATCTACCGTAAAGTCCCAATCTACGCTCCGTTTGTCATGTGCTTTCTGAACTCTGTGTGGGCTGTTCGCTGTCCTGGAGAGCTCCTCACTTCTCCAGACAACCTCACTGTTCATGAGGTCAAGGTCCTTAAGAAGAAGAAGCATGCCGAGCCTCGCTTCCCTGAACATGCTCCCGAGGATGTCTATGCTACTTCTGACGATGAGGACTTTGAGCTGGAGCCAGGGGCCAAGCCTTCGTGGGTAGCCAAACTTACTGCCAAGGTGAATAAGTCCTTTTGTCTCCAGGCTGACATCCAGAAGAAGATGTATGAGGCACATGTCAATGAGAAGCTTGCACGGCGTCGCCAGATTGCAATGATGAAGCACCTCAACATGCAGGTTTAGAGTGGCTCTGAGAAGAGCATCACCCCAGAGGAGTGTTGGATCTCTACCCACAGCACCTGGACTGATGATGAAGCCCCTCCCCAGCCATCATCCTCGCGTGCAGCGGCTGACCATGCCATGGAGGACTCTGATCATGACGACGATGACGACTCTGCTGATGAGGATCCAGATGCGACCGAGGAGTCAGAGGAGGACGCCTGAGCTTTGGGACGCTAGCTTCGCTCTTTTCCTTTTTGGTGTCTTGATGCCAAAGGGGGAGAGGGTTCTATAGGTCTCGGGATTTGCATGGGTTGGGTTTCTCGTTCCCTCGTGTTTCTCTTTAGCGTTGAACCTTCTTCGTAGTGGTTTCTTGCTGTGTGTGAGACTTATGCTCTCCTCTTATTGCTATCCGTTCGTCGGTTATCTTTATTGTTATTATTGCTATCTATCCGTTATGTTGTCTCTCATATTATGTGCTCAGAGTGGTGAGTCTATAAAATCTAGGGGGAGTCTAGTCCTGAAAGTGTGCCCATGCTTTCAAAGTGGGGCACACATTCAGGGGGAGTTCCGTCTAGATTTCATTGACTTATCTCTTGCAAATCGTATTGTTGTCATCATCCACCAAAAAGGGGGAGATTGAAAGGGCATTTCCCTACTTTATGTTTCGGATGATGATGACAACCCTTTGTGGTCTAATCGTGTGCTATATGTTTCAAGTTCTCGATGCTTAGGCTTACATCGGATTGCTATTGCCTCTCGAAGGAAAAGATCGAAGACGTGTCCTCTACGCTTTTATTTTCTTTGGTCGTAGAGTACCCGTACTATCAAGAGGGAATCCTCATTAGGAAGCTCTGGGGGAATTAGTTCACGTACACTCTTGTCACCCTCTCTTTGCCTTCCTCTGGTGTGTGTGTGAGAGAGAAGTTTTCCTTGCCTCTTCCCCTCTTTCCTGCTCACTGTTTCTGCCTAGCGGTTGTACCGCTCTCTGGAGCGATTGTACCGCTGGGTCTAGTCGCTCACCAGCTTTTGCTCGAGCGGTTGTACCGCTGCCTCCGGGCGGTGGTACCGCCACCATGCTCTGCAACAGCTGGGGCGGTGGTTCCGTCCCTATACCGCTCAAGTACCGCTCTCGCCTCTGGTTTGATGCGGTTCTTGGGCGGTAGTGGCCCGGTTGGTCCGGTCGTTCCACGATGACCGGTACCACCGGTGTTCCGAGCGGTTCTTCCGCTCAGAACTTAGCCGCCCAAGAGCTCAAGGCCATGCGGTTGTTCCGGCCAGGCACCGCCCAAGTACCGGTCAAGCTCCTGTTTTGATGCGGTGGTTGTGCGGTAGCCAGGCGGTTAGTCCGGTTATTTTTCTTAGCCGGTACTACCGCCCGCCTGTCCGGTTGTACCGCTTGGTAGGGTTCTGCTGTTACACCGTGAGTCCCGGTTGTACCGCGACAAGGACCGGTTGTACCGCTGCAGTGCAAAAACACAGTAACGGTTGGAAATGTGGGGTGACTATTTAAGGGAGCTTCTCCCACCTACCACTCCCACCTTTGACCTCTCTCACTCCACCATTAATGCCCCTCAAGCTCTCTTGCCCGATCTCTCTCTCTAGCCACTCAAACTTGTTGATTTGCTAGGGATTGAAGGAGGAGACCTAGATCTACACTTCCACCAAAGGATATTTGCTTCCCCCATACTTTCTTTTGTGGATTTTGTTACTCTTGGGTGTTTGAGCACCCTAGACGGTTGAGGTCACCTTGGAGCCATATTCCATTGTGGTGAAGCTTCGTGGTTCTTGTTGGGAGCCTCTAATTAAGTTGTGGAGGGAGCCCCAACCTTGTTTGTAAAGGTTCGGTCGCCGCCTTCAAGGGCACCAATAGTGGAATCACGACATCTCGCATTGTGTGAGGGCGTGAGAAGAATATGGTGGCCCTAGTGGCTTCTTGGGGAGCATTGTGCCTCCACACCGCTCCAACGAAGACGTACTTCCCCTCAAAGGGAAGGAACTTCGGCAACACATCCTCGTCTCCACCGTCTCCACTCTTGGTTATCTCGTGCCTCTATTTAAGCAAGCTTACTCGTTTCATATCTCTTGCTTGCTTGTGTACCTATCCTCGTTGCATCATATAGTTTGCTCACCTAGTTGCATATCTAGACAACCTACTTTGATGCAAAGTTTAAATTGTTAAAGAAAAGCTAAACATTGTTAGTTGCCTATTCACCCCCCTCTAGTCAACCATATCGATCCTTTCAACGAGAGAGAGAGAGAGAGAGAGAACACATAGATACCGGTGCATACCCTCAGCCCCGTGGGTGAACTACTCCCTCCTCGTCCTGGAGACCGCCGGGATAATGAATATGGCCACCGGTGATGGTTCCCCCCTCTGGCAGGGTGTCGGAACGGGCTTCCGATTGGGTTTTCGTGGCTACAGAGGCTTGCGGCGGCGGAACTCCCGATATAGGTTTCTTTTCGGTGGTTTTGGTATTTATAGAAATTTTTGGCGTCGGTCTCATGTCAAGGGG
>NC_041388.1:623531043-623534632 GCF_002162155.2 Triticum dicoccoides | reverse complement strand
AGACTCTTCTACCCCAACTCTTGTGCTCCGTGGGCTTCTGCTGGTCCATAAAAAATCACCGTAAATTTTCAGCTCGTTTGGACTCCGTTTAATCTTCCTTTTCTGCAAAACTCAAAAATAAGGAAAAACATAAACTAGCACTGGGCTCTAGGTTAATAGGCTAGTCCCAAAAATAATATAAAATAGCATAATAATGCATATAAAACATCCAAAATCGATAATATAATAGCATGGAACAATAAAAAATTATAGATATATTTGAGACGTATCATACATTCGCCTTCGTCATACTCAAAGATAAAATTTGACATGTCGGTGTTTCTTAATAGGTTTGGTCTCCTTACTAGAGTGCAATTTAATTCTATGTTGGAGAGGTGACGAGGAGACCATTTCGATTAGAAACTCATATCAAAGATAATATCGCCTCCAAACTCCTTCCCTTTGACGAGTGAAGTGCTTGACTAGTCACTTAGGTCGAATACAAAGCCACCACAAAGGTCCGCTTCCCTAGATGTAATCTAAGCCTTTTGAGGCCCCTCCAGTTTGTCCCAAAACTCTGAGCCATGAAGGGATATTCTATTCAAGTGCAAGTGAATGTTTATATGCCCATGTGTGGCTTATATATGCTAAATCATGGTAGTGGTCGGTAGGAGGGGTACAATAACAAGGTTTAACATTTAATTAAAAAATATTCAATGATATAAAAAATGTTCATCGTGTTGCAACACAATTACTGTGTATTCAAAAAATATTACGTACAAATATTGCATTTGTTAATAACAAAAAAGAAAAATAAATAATAGAAACCAAAGAAAACAGAAAAGAAAGAAAACAGATAAGAAAATAAACACAAAGGAAAAAATGGAAATCAATAAAACAACTGAACAGAATAATAAAACAGAAAATAATAAGCAAAAAAGAAAACCTGACATGAAACCGCAAAATAAAATCTGTTAAAATGGTCAGGCCCAGAATGTATGCAAGTTTCAGATATTACTGGACGGTATGAGTTGCTAAATTTAGTGATTTTTTCTTTTCAATTGTTTTTTGAAAAACTAGCTACTGGGAGGTTTTTTCCAGAATTTTCCTTTTTTCTAAAGAGTTTCATGTGTATAAATATTTGTAATACATCATAAAAATCACCATACAGAAAAAAAGTTTAGTTTGTATAAAATTAGTGTTCACCATATGTTAAAAAAGTTCACTGTATATAGAAAATAATTTCTAAATTAAAAAGGTTTAATTTGTATTGAAAATGTTCACCATACATTAAATAAAAACTTTGGCATACTTTAGAAAAGTTCACTGCATATAAAGTATGTTCATAGTATATTATATAGAAGAAATATTGAAAGTGTGGAAACCTACAAAAGAGAAAAAAAAAGTAAAATCAAACCAGGAGCAAAAAATCAAAAAAGAGAAAAATCATACGGAAAACCAAACCAAGAAGGAGAAAACCGAAAAAGGAAAATAAAAAAAGAAAAATAAATAAATAAATAATAATAAAAAGAGAATAAAAAGTGAAACACAAAAGCCACGACCCCAAAAAAGGGAAAAATGCGAACAAACGGAGGCAAGATACGCGAGCAAGAACTAGGCTGGCCTACTATGACTTGTTGCGGGCGAAGGCACACTTTTTTTTGACGGAAACGCCTTTATGACTAGTTTTATTAAGTTAAAATAACGCTTACATAGTCAGCTAGTAAACTATTCCCTCTGTCCCAAAATATTTGTCTTTCTAGAGATTTAATAAGTAACTACATACGAAGCAAAATGAGTGAATTTACACTCTAAAATATGTCTATATACATCCGTATGTGATAGTCCATTTAAAATCTCAAAAAGACAAATATTTAGAAATGGAGGGAGTAGAAACAAAGCGAGGGGGAGAGTCCGACACACTGGCGGAGGATTAACTCGCCCCTGCTCAGCTAGCCCATACCATTTTTTTACTCCCTATTACAATGCTCAATTAAAACATTTTCAAAATCGTTCAACATATTGCGACATTCATCAAGTACGAGAAGGGTTGTGTGCGCTTTGCTGCGCCATTCTTGCTGTTGGTTTTCTAAAAAAAAGAAATCACTCTGCTTTAGAATATAAGGTGTACTCCTTCCATTCCTAAATATTTGTCTTTCCAGAAATTTCAATAAATGACTACATACGGAGCAAAATAAGTGAATCTACACTCTAAAATATGGTATATACATCCGCATGTGATAGTTCATTTGAAATCTCTAAAAAGATAAATATTTAGAAACGGAGGGAGTATTATTATTTTTGAAAAGTCTGACCTTTTAAGTTTGATCAAATTTGTAGAGAAATTTATCAAAATCCATAATATCATATCGGTATTTTAGATTAATCACGAAATGAATTTCCATACTTTTTTTGTTTAATATTGTGGATGTCAATATTTTTGCTCTGAAATTTGTAAAGAAATTGAACTTTCCAAAAAAACAAATACCCCTTTATATTTTATAACTGATGGAATATTTGGTTTGGCGGGTGGGGGAGATGATAAAGTGCGTTTTATTTTTATTTATAATGTAGTGATTTGGTGGGCCTTTTGCCGTGTGATTCTGTGTTATCCGTTAACAACCTATATTTATGTAGGGAATTTTCGTGTCGGTAGTTGCATGTACCATATATGCTACAATATCACATAGTGGCGTTTCTTTTTTCTAGGTGGTGGGAGGATGCACGGGATTGATATGCTTTTATAGGTCGGTTGTTGTTAATTGATTTAAAAATCATTGGCCCAGTCAAAATTGTAGACCAAATCAAACTTGAATACCTCAATTAAATGAAAGAGGCTCAAAATTTGGAAACACGATGAAATTCAAAAAAAAATGAATGTGAGAGCTTGAGAAATTGTTGAAACGGTCAAAATCGGATAACTCGATTCTAAATTGATTACTTCAATTAATTGTGAGACCTTAAAAATTAGAAATCATAATGTATAGTATAAAAGAATTGAATGATAGGGCTTTGAGAAATTTGTTGACCCGGTGAAAATCAGGTTGCCTAATTCTAATTGTGGACTTCAATTGAATGTTGGCTCTTTAAAATTAGGGAGCTTAGTGTTATAGAGGATAGGAGCTACCACCATTGAGTGTCTGGTGTTTAAATTCAGGCTTCTACAACCACCAGATTATCCATTTGCACACGAAATGAATTGCACCCAAAGCTAAGAGAAAGTTTTAAACCCTACGGAAGAGCTGCTGCTGCTTTAGCCGATACTACAATCGCGACATGCTCCAGTTTAGCTGTAGAAGCACCAATGAAAATTCCTTTGTGACCCGGACAATGGCACCACATGAAGCTGAGTGATCATTTTCTGAAAAAGAAACATTTAGAGCTTGTTGTCCTGCCAATGGCTTCTTCCAGCGATTTGTTCTTGGATTATATACATGTTTCCTAGCAGCGCCAGTTTACATGAGAGAGAGAGAGAGAGAGCAGTGAGAACGTGGGAGAGTACAACGGCATAAGCCAGTAATCGCTAACATGCAGGAGACTATAAGCACGAAGTGCATGCAGCCGTTGAGGACGCGGACGACGCGGCTGGATGGTTAGCCACCTGAGTAGC